>NC_054472.1:101275495-101584559 GCF_017639515.1 Carcharodon carcharias
ATGCAAGGATTGGGCTTATGGTTCCCATTTCACTGGTATTTTCTACCTGTGCTCAATGCAAAAGTATACTTTGATAGGCAAGCCCACATTAGGAAAAGAAATATGACCTAGTACACACTGCAAGGATTTTAACTGTTGCACAAAGTCGAAATTACCCTGGATACCTAAGATTGTTGGTGTCCAGGGTGAACTATGAATCCTTTCTACCACTGATCAATGGGAAAATAGCAAACTGGCAAAATATATTCAGGTTAAATGCTGCCAATTAATGATTTTATTACAAGATAGAAATAACACAGAAGCAAAATAAATCTATCATCAAAATGATTAACAACACCTTGCATTTATATAGAACCTTTAACATAGTAAAATGTCCCAAGGCACTTCACAGGAGTGTTATCAAAATAAAACTGAAAACAAACCACAAAAAGAGGCAGTAGATTTTAACAGAAACACAACATCTCCACTTGTCGATGAAGATCAAAGCGTGATCTTGGAAAACGTGGATCATCTCTTCTCAACGAAGGCAGATATAGCCAACAAATTTAATCACACATCCGATGTGCCAGCTCAGCCTTTAGCTAACTGAGAAAAAGAGTATTTAAGGACCAGGATCTCAAATCTGAGACTAAAGATCATGATTTTCCTGTCACCAGTGATCTCCATGTTCCTATGTGTTTCAGACTCTTGGACAGCCTACAGCAGGTGCCTCAAAGCTCTGGAGAAGAATCATCATCAGTGCCTTTGCAAGATTCTGTCAACATGCTGGCAGGAAAGGTGGTCCAACAGAAGTATCCTGTTCCTAGGCAACAACACAGAACATACAAGCATACAAACAAGGAGCAAGAGTAGGCCATTTAGCCCCTCGAACCTGCTTGGCCCAACACTGAAGCACAACTCACTCAAACCAGCTATGGTGGGCAAGATATTTTATTTGTATGCTTGACACAATACTTCCAAAGCAACCATTCTGCTTGGAACCCAGTTACAGCAGGAGACTCCCAGGAGGACAGCAGAAATACTTTTGGAATGTCATCAAAGCATCCCTGAAGAGGTCAAACATCCCTGCCAACTCACATCAAAAGACTTCATTGGGAACATGCAGAGGTGAAGTTGAAGCATCGGAGAGAGCACACAAACCTCCAGACAACTCTAACCCCCCTGAGCCTTCAAGCACCACCTGCCCCACATATGGCAGACTCTGCAGATCACACATTGGACTTATCAGCCATCTCAGAACCCACCACGTTGGAATGGTAGCAAGTCATCCTCGATCTCAAGGGACTGCCTTGGGATGTGATGGAAAGGTTTAGGGTAGGGAATTCCAGGGATTAGAACTTGGACAGTGAAGGCACAACTACCTATGGAGGGGCAAGGGGGATTGTGGATGCACAAGGCGTCATAAATAGAGGTATGTGCTGGCCCTCTGATCGGGCAGGTCACTGTCCTTTTATTGGTCTTCGTGATAGCAACTTAATTGGTTGCTGCCAGTAACATGTGGCCCCAGGTCCCGCCAATGGCTGAAGAGGGGTCACTCACTGTTTCCAGCTCCACAGCAGGACACCTGCTGCCTTCAGAAAATCCTGACTGCTGGAGGTAACAAAAGCATAGATGAGGGTTTCACAGGAAATGAGTTGAAACAAGGATGGAGGCAGGTGAAATAGATGTGGAATTATTCAGTCTCGGTGATGGAGAAGATGTAAGCTCAGGATGAAATAGGATGCTAAGATTATGAACAGCCCAGTTGAAGCTCAGACAATGTCGAGGGTTGGGGGAATGGAATCGAAGGCTTGTGAACAGAGTTTGTGTTGGGGGAAAAGACAACGGCACTGGTTTTCCCAGTAGTTAATTGGAGAAGGTTTCTGCTCATCCAAATTGGATGTCGGCAAGCAGTATGAGACAGTGGAGAGATCGAGAGAGGTTATGGTGAGGTAGAACTGGCTATTGTGTACGTGACTGTGTATCTGTGTCACCTAATATTGCCTCTTTGGTTATGTCATTGAGGTGCACCATGTAGATGAGAAAAATGAGGCGTCCAAGGATAGATCCTTGGGAGGCTCCAGTGGTAACAGTGCAAAGACAGGGATGGGCAGAGAAACCATTTCAGGAGATTCTCTGGCTACGACCAGATAGGTAAGAGTAGAACCAGCTGATGGTAGTGCAACTCAGCTGTACTATGGAAGAGAGACATTGAAGGAGAATGGTATGGTTAAACATATCAAAGGCTGCAGACAGGTCTAGAAGGATGAGGAGAGATAGTGCTGTATAGTTGCAGTCACAAAGCATGTTAATTGTGACTTTGGTAAGGATCATTTCATTGCTGTGGCAGGGGCAGAAACTTGATTGGAAAGGTTCAAACATGCAGCTATGGAAGAGAAGGGTATGGACTTGGGAGGTAACAACATGTTCAAAGACTTTGAAGGGGAAAAGAAGGTTGGATATGGGGCAACAGTTTGCAAGGAACATGAGGGGAGATAGAAGAGAAAGATGCAAGTTCAGGGCTAGGGCAAGGTATTCTTTAAAATAGTAGAATATTTGATTTTTCAGCATTATCTCCAAACAATTCAAAAATAATAAAAGTCAAGGATCTTTTACCTGTGGTAAACTTAGTAAATTCACCCCTGTGTCATTGTTGAAAAACGTTCTGCAGTATAAACCCATCAATTGAGTTATGTTTTCCCACATAACCAAATTCACTCACAGCTCTTTATTTGCAACTCTGGCAAACCAGACTCTTCTTGAGAAGCACACCTCAGATGGCTCTTTTTCTCACAATATCCATTTCTCATATTATTATAAGGCAACAGTCAGATCATTTGTCCTCATCACCCCCATCACAGAGAAACAAAGATAAAGGGCAAGCTCACCTAGAACCCAGCCGCAAAAGCCACTTTAAAATTGCCACAATAGTGGCAAGCTGCCATTTCTTCCAAAATAGCAATGTGGCTAGTCTTGTGATCTAAAACAGGACAGGGCTCCCATCTGTTACACCTGCGTTATGGCCATCAGTGAAACACCAGTTGGCTTGAGAAGCTTCTGGCAATCTAGTCAACATTGACTTGAAGGCCAAGCATTATTACTATCTCAGCTATAGGGCAATATTGTAACTGGAAAAGAGTGTATTCGCATGATACGTGTTATTTATTGTGGTGGCTTCAAAATTTGCATCTTTTAATCAGAGAGGAATTTAAACTGCTGACACAGAAAACAGATCTTTACATGCTAGTAAAAATGTACTTTATTAAAGCTTCTTGTTAAAATAAATCCTATGGTGGGATTACCCAATTCCATGTTTATTTCATCACTGGCATTTTCTAATCAAACTTCATAATCTCATGAGGACTGCAATGAACAATCTTCAAAGAACAGTTAACGGTGGCCTTAACTAAGCAACAAACATTTATTTCAGGTGTATTTTTACTTTATTGATAATGTTGTAAAGATGAACTGTGGGTACGTAACACTACAGATGTGGCTTTCATTAAATATTTTGTGACATCTTCCTGTAAGTAAGGATTCTGATGTTGTTAGAGCAATCAGCTTTATGTAAAAATATTGGATGATAAACCATTATTATCATCAGTAAAGAGATCTTCTTATTCTTCCTAGCCTAAACAGAACTAGAAAAGAGGAAATAAGAAAAAGGACCCTCACTTTTTCTGCAGGCATTTTCTAATATTGCTGACAAAAGAAAAACTACTGAGATGGATCTGCAACTGCAACACTTATTCACCATAGGAAGTGAAAGTATCATACAGAGAAACGCTCACAAAGATAACTTGTTATTTTTCTATTTTTCTCCCTTTGACAATGGGTAGATTCAAGATGTATGTGGAAGATAAATGAATGAGGAAGAATTTCAACCATTTGAAAGGAATAATAATGTAAGGACTTGCCCCAATGATGATTCAAGATCTTTTTAAGTATTCTGCACACATCTTTATTGTATTAAGAAAAATAATTGTAATATAGAATAAATGATAAATAAATCATATTCTTTCACTTCAGGTGTAACGCAACATTTCCCTTGGTTAATCCTGAGGATTAGCTGGGCACATTGGTACTGACAGGTGCTCCACTAACAAAATGCTGCACCTGGTAACTTGGCACCTGGTGCCATTTAGATAAACCATTATCAGACCACTTACAACCCTGTAAAATGAGTACACTGGACAACAACTGGTGGAGTGTCCAGAGGAGCCTAACATCATACCAGTCCTGTCCACAAACATAGAATTAACAGTGGTGTGAAGGGCTGCGAGTAGAACGGTCGATCCCCCACTTCATCTCAAATTTACAACAAGGCCAGAAATAATAGAGCTCTAGTGGAAACAGGATCTGTGCTAAGTTTTCCTTCATTGGTGTATTGGAATACATCAATTTGTTGTCAAAAATAGCGCAGGATTCTTAAATTGTAATATTTCCTTTATCAATACTCTCACCAGAAATACATTTGAAATTTTTTGGAACATTTATCCATTGAATAAACTTCCTGTAGTCCATGGTGATATCTCCCCCGGATTCCTGGTGGTACTTTTTGGTATCCATTTGAACAGATAGGCAACAGATTCCTTTTGACTATTTTGGTTGGGCATTCGGTAAGTACCCTGGTAAAGAGGCCCAGCCATTAAATTTTCCTTTCCTGCCTGTTGCTGTTTTGTTGGCACACACCCTGATTTGGTTTTCTAACGTGTAATGGCGCACAGCCGCCATAACCAGGGATGCCTCAGTCCCTCCCAGGGCAAAAAGAAAAATAAATTCACCAATAATTAGCTCCAAATAAGACATTGTGCCTCAAAATTGGTAATCAATCTGATTTGAGAAATTGCCATTTAATCACACCTAAAGTCACAAGGGAGGGGTAATGTTTCTCAGCACTCCTGGCAGAGGACAATAGTGCTTCTACAGTGTGCATCGCTGCACCATGTTTTTCTCAGTTCAATACAAGTGATGCATTTGGACATTTCTATGCAAAGTGTCTATTTGCATGTCACCTGCACATTGGCTTCATCATGACCATTCTCTTCAAAACATTCAACTTTAATGTTACATAACAACCTTTCATTAACAAGTTAATAATATTAATTTAATACAAAGAATATATGTTTATCGTGAAATTTATAGATGGCCATTTCCCACCAACCAATAATTACACTATAAAGCTTCTAATAATGTTGGTGCAGGTTAACAGATAGCCTCATTCAGCTTATATTCAAAGTAAAGCCTTAGAGCAAGAAACATCTCCATATCTTGAGTTGTTTGAATGACTTTCAAATTGACAGAAAATTCAATGCAATGCAGTGTCAGCATAAAGGCTAATATTGAGCCATATGTTATCAAATAATAGTGTTAAAATTAAAATGACACTTTGAGAACATCATTAACAGGACTTTAGTTCTTGACTTTAACAATGTAGCTCAATTGTTACCATGGAAAAGCATGATTCTGTAAGTGTTTCATTTCATCATGCATCCATCCTGTCTTCCCAAGGAAGGCAAAACTAGATTCAATATAACTTTAAGAAATTGTACCCTTGAGCACTGACAGTTGCAGCATATTTCTATTTTCAGTCATTGGCTCCTGTAAGTCTGTTGCACAGATTCATTGGTCTCTGCTCATGTAGAAAGATCAGTATAAATGCCAGCTTTGTTTTTCAGCTGAATTGTGCACTACCTCAGCCTTGCAACAAATATTTCTTCCTTCCATAAAAAAGTCACAAATGTTCTTTGTCCTAAAAAATGAAACAAATCACTTTTCCTTGTCCAGGTCACCATTATTCAAATTTAAATCATCAAAACAACAAAGTAAAACTCCATAAGATGTGATCCTGTTCCATTTTCCAGATAATGCTATGAAAATGCATAAAGGATATATACTTGCTGGTTTCTTCAATTAAAAGTTACAGAACAATACTCCTGAGGGAGTAAACACAATACATATTGGAAGAACAGATTGAAAGGTGCAAAGTTCATGCTTGCCAATTAAGTTACCTGATCTGAACTCAGCCCTACTGACAACAGGGGAACTACAACTAGTTCCAGTATCCTAGACTAGGAAAGGGAGAGTCCTGTTCCTGGTCATTGCCCAATGACCTCCGTAGGACCTGTGTAGTTGTATTGTTAGGGAGTGAACAGGTTTGGTTGCAATGTCCCCAGAAGACAACAAAACTTGCTGACTAGTCTTCTTGCATAAAGCATAACTGTTTGGGAAAGATGCTCTTTATACTAATGAAACTGGGGACGGAATTTTCCACTCCAGATACTAAGTGCGGTGGCAGGCGGAAAAAAACAGTGTGTTTCCTGCCAGCTGCAAAGCGGGGTTTCCAAGCCAGATTGTCCACTTTTCAGCTAAATATATATATGCATGAGCAGGAACCATGCCAGATCTGTTGGGAGGGTGGGAATCGCCAGCCTCGCCGTGACCACATTGGATCATCTTCCTAGGCGGCATATTTAAACAGCACCTGCGCACATCATTGACTCTCTGCAGCCCAGGTCAGATGCATGAGAGTGATTGCCTCAAAAGGCAAGAAATCGAGTGCCCCCAAATTCAGTGACAAAGCACTGGGGGCTCTTCTGGACATTGTGGAGGTACGACGGGACGTCCTCTACCCCCGTGATGGGAGGAGAAGTCCACCAACAGCACCACTCCAACTTGGGAGGAGGTAGCCAGAGCAGTCAGCACTAACTCTGCGCATAGGAGATCCAACATCAAGTGCAGAAAAAGGATGAATGATCTCATCCGTTCTGTGAGGGCAAGTCAACCTTCTCCTCAGTCTCATAAGCTCATCAGACATCCGCGGGGGTTACAGTCCACAGAGATCTCACACACTAGCATCACAAGGAACATCACCACTGACTCTCTCACACACACCTTGACATCTTCATTTCCTCTCAAATTCTGTGTAGCTCACGTTCTCAGCCCTTACACAGCCTGAACACAGCACCCACACAAGGCAGACATCCATATCATCTGCCTTGGCATCTGTCAAGCTCACAGTCTGTCCATCTGTTTTTATGCAGGACAAGTTCACATACAACAAAAGGGAGAGATCCCTGACTGGCTGGGGGATAAATGAGCTCAGGCCCTTCACAGAGTTTGAAGAGTGTACAGCAAAGCTGGTCGGAGAGGACTGAGACAGTGCGTGCACCAATGGTGAGACCAGCATCTCTCAAAAGTGAGGACCAAGCACCAGCTCAACATTCACTCAACAATACTGTGAGTGCATTGTAATGTTGTTGACTATGCAGTCAAACACTAATAACCTGTTCTCTCTTTGGCAGGCAACAGTAAGAAATGAAGAGGGACACTGTGAGCTAGCCCCTCAGCCCCAGATCCACACTACCTCGAATGAGGATCCTGAGGTTACATTAGATGAAGAACCTTCACACCATTCAGCTGCATCCTCTACGAGCACAGAGACACACACCTCGGTGGGACCAAGTTCTCAAGCAGGCTCTGGGTCACAAAGGCAGGGATATCCAAGGTCTCCGACACTTGGAGGACTACTGGAGGCAACAATTCTGCTGAGTCCCAGTCAGATGATGAGCCTCTGGACTTGGCCCTAGTGCAGATGTTGGAGCTGCAACAACAGACATGAGAGTATCAGGCATGGTTGTCAGATGCAGTCAACAGGTTGCAACGTATGATGGAAGATTCACTCCGTGTTCAGTCTAATGTTATAGCGCCGGCATGCCAGTGCACCATGGTCAAAACTGGTAGGATAGCAACTGCCAAGGAGATCTTGGTCCAGGACACAGTGCCTGCTGTGCCCCAGGAGTTGCACTCCATCACTAAAGGCATAGGTGGCATCCACCAGTGGCACCTCGGCCTCACTCCAGGTGCCCCTTCTCCTCAAGGAGTCAGCCAGGGGCCCCCAGGCACCCAGAGGAACGAGGAACAGCAGCTGGACACCC
Organism: Carcharodon carcharias; assembly: GCF_017639515.1. NCBI lineage: Eukaryota > Metazoa > Chordata > Chondrichthyes > Lamniformes > Lamnidae > Carcharodon > Carcharodon carcharias. The sequence goes on from NC_054472.1 coordinate 101,283,412, forward strand.
TGGGAACATCCACCCAGGTGACTCTAAGAGTGTCCAGCTGATCCACATCGCCTCTGCCTGTGACTCCATCAGCTGCAGCTCCACAGGCCGAGTTTGTTGCACCACCCCACAGCAAGACACCAAAAGCAGTCTGGGGTCCCCCAGGTCTTGGCGCTCCAGAGGAGGCCTGCCAAAGTCATCTCAGATAACAGGGCATTGCAGTCAGCAGGCTGTCTCCACCTCAGCTGTGGATGTTGGGGATGCTCCAAGACATAGCGGTAGGGATAGAAAGATTAAGAAATTCTAGGAGCACAAAGGTTGCACAGGTGTTCACAATATCATGTCCGCAAATGTAAACAGATTTCCACTTTTCCTGGTGTGTGTGCCTCTTCTGTTTGATGTAATATTTCATGGTCAATCAAGTTTCATACATTTCCCTCCCCCACTCGTATTCTCAGAGATGTCCCATCACGTGCCTCAGCTCGATGTGTAGAACCATCTCATGACAGTGTCTGTCTGTTTTCTACTCAATGCCGATATCAGTGAAGTGTAAACCTCAAAGAAAATGTGGTTGCCCAAGATATCTCTGAGACCTGCTTTAGGGGTTTATGTGATCTTCAGTCATGATGGTGTAAGATGGAGGTCCATGTAATCCCCCATTGCTTCTGTATTGTAGAATGGTCAGTGTGTTTGGTAGATGATGAGATGTAGAGATGCATGGAGGCAGGCCATCTTTCATTGACCTCCATGTACTGTCCGTCAGCCTTGAATGTGGTCTATTTATGAGACTAAACTCTGCGCTCATATGCGCGCATGTCTGCCTGTAGCATTCTCTAATGTCCACATGGATACGTAAATAGCACCCCACTCTTAGAGCCTTCCCATCTCCTTGTTTCTGAGCTGAGAACATGGCTGACACATTTCTGTCCTGGCATTTCCTGCTACATGTTTAAATGTTTGCGACCTAGGAGTTGTGTGCATTTTTCCCACATGGCTACCCATGGTCATGGAAGGATGCAGCACATGGCCATAAGTTCTGGCTCACATCTCCTGGCATAAACACTCTGATATCCTAGATGCTCAACCTGAATGATTATGTGGAACTAACAATGGCATCGATGTGGCTGGTTTCCATGCACATATATCAGGATGAAAATTTGCAGCCTTGAAATGGGATCAGAGTGAGGATGGATAGCAGTGGATGTGTGCTGTTTATTATGCACAATTTGGGACCTTGGTGCACCTGTCTTTTCAGGAACACAAAGGCCAGGGCTGGGGATAGAGAAAAATTGGAGAGTTGAAATGGAGGCATGTGATGCACCAGTATCAGTATATGGTGATCATGAAGTGTTCAAGGTCAATTGAAAGATGAGGTGAACTGCAGCCCCTTATCCTTCACTGGGAGTGATTGACTGTGTCTTGAAGATGTATGTGATGATGGGAACTGAGTATGATGAGGAGGCATCCACACTTGTCTTGCCTGATCAGCCCACTGAGCCCAAAAACCACTTAGCGCTATCACAATCAAATTCACACATGAAAGTGATGTGCACTAAGGGAAGATGGACCTCCTTGAGGCACCTTTGTCACAATGCAGACATACGGCCCCATGTGCACTGAGGATTGTAGTGCTGCTCCTGCCTTTTGTAGCCTGTGGAATGTTGCCGAAATGCTAGAAAAGGATCTGAGGTGTGCTCATGGAACTCCCTGTTGTAGATATGATCACATTACAGATAGGCCACATAATCCCGAGGCTGCCCAACCTGCCGAGGATGGGGACTTAGCGACGCAAGAGTGAAGTACTCATTCAGAGATTGAAGTGGATCGTTGAAATGAGAAGACGAGCAATGAAGGTGGTAAGAGGAATCCAGCATGGAAAACATTGGTCATAGAGGATCATCATGGCTCATCATCATCATCCCCCTGGAACTTGGTGGCTATTAGCATCGCATGTGCATGCCTGCCTCATCTGGCCACCACAATGGCCTCTTCCCCTGCTCCCTCAGCTCCCTCACTCTCATCGCCCTCAGCCCTCTTGATGTCCGCACCATTGGAGCACTCATGCAGCTCCTCCATCTTAGCACCTGACAAGACTTCCCCTAGGTTGTGTAGGGTGCAGCAAACAGCAAAGATGCGTGAGACCCTCTGGAGAGAGTATTGGAAAACACTGCCTGACCTATACCAGACATCAGAATCGCATCTTCAAGATGTCAATTATCTGTTCTATCAATGAGCATGTTGTGGCATGAGCAGCATTATACCTTTCCTCAGAGACACACTCAGGCTGCTGGACAGGTGTCATCAGTCATGTCTCTAATGGGTACCATTTGTCCCCTGAGGTCCCTGGAAGATCTGCAGGACCTGTGATTGACTCAAGATGCACAAATCCTGGCAACTTCCTGGCTATCTGGCACATACCTGCATTATTTGTGGTTGCAGATTGTGACAGTGGAACCCTTTCCTGTTGATGAATTGGAATGGCTGCTGCACCTGGGAGGATCTGGAAATAGCAGCAAAGCCCAGTGCTCTCGCAGCCTGGCTGGTTTCATCTTGAGAGAATGTCACACAGGCAGCCATTATGAAGGTTAGGTTCGCAGAGCTGGGAACTCTTCTGTCTCTGCGCGTCCAACCCGGGAGCAAAAATCTGGGCCATACAGTTTTATAACGTGTATAATTTACATAGCATTTGCAGAGAGTAAACATCAACATCATCTGCCTTTTCAACTGGGAGAAAGGAAACAGAGCAAGAACTTAATTACATATCCTGTAGACACTGAAACTATACATCCACTAAACTCTCAGTCATACAGAAAAACTCAAGTAAAGCGTTCTAGTAAACAAATTATGGCAATAATGTTGTTTCTTACACTGGTGAGGCAAGCCTATATAACAATTGTTTTAAAATTCTTTCATGGGATATGGGCATCGCTGGCTATGACAGCATTTATTACCCATCCCTAGTTGTCCTTGAGAAGGTGGTGGTGAGTTGCCTTCTTGAACCCAAACAGTCCATGTGGTGTAGGTACACCCGCAGTGCTGTTAGGGAGGGAGTTCCAGGATTTTGATTCAGTGACAGTAAATGAAATGCAATAGATTTCAAAGACAGGATGGTGTGTAGCTTGGAAGAGAACTTGCAGATCGTGGTGTTCCCATGTGTCTGTTGATCTTGTCCTTGTAAGTGATAAAGCTGCTGGGTTTGGAAAGAACTTCCTTAGTTTCTGCAGTGCATTTTGTAGATGGTACATGCTGCTGCCACTGTGCATTGGTGGTGGAGGGAGTGAATGTTTAAGTTGATGGAGGTGATCTGATCAAGTGGGCTGCCTTGTCCTGGATGGCACTGAGCTTCTTGAATGCTGTTGGAGCTGCAGCCATCCAGGCAAGTGGGGAGTATTCCATCAAACCCTGAATTGTGCCTTGTGGATGGTGGACAGGCTCTGGCGAGGCAGGAGGTGAGTTACTCACTGTTGCATTTCCAGCCTCTGACCTGTTCTTGTAGCCACAGTATTTATATGGCCGTCCCAGTTCAGTTTCTGGTCAATGGTAACCCTAAGGATGTTGATAGTGGGGGATTCAGTGATGGTAAAGCCATTAACTTTCCTGGGGCAATGGTTAGATTCTCTCTTGTTGGAAATGGTCATTGCCTGGCACTTGTGTGACGTGAATGTTACTTTCCGCTTGTCAGGCTGAGCCTGGATATTGTCCAGGTCTTATTGCATATGGACATGGACTGCTTCATTATCTGAGGAGTCGCGAATGGTGCTAAACATTGTGCAACCATCAGCGAAAATCCCCAATTATGACCTTCTGATAGAAGAAAGGTCATTAATGAAGCAGCTGAAGATGGTTGGGCCTAGAGCCCTGAAGAACTTCTGAAGCAATGTCCTGGAACTGAGATGATTAGCCTCCAACAACCATAACCATCTATTTTCCTTTGTGCTAGGTATGACTCTAACCAGTGGAGGGTTTTCCTTCTGATTCCTATTGACCTTAGTTTTGCGAGGTGCCCCTTGATGCCACACCTGGTCAATTGCTGCTTTGATTTCAATGGCAGTCACTCTCACCTCACCTCTGGAATATAGACCTTTTGTCCATGTTGTGTGATGTGGGCAGTGGTGTGATGTGGTCAGGGGTGATTGAGCCTGGCTGAACCAAAACTGAGCATCAGTGAGCAGGTTATTGATGTACAAGTGCTGCTTGATAGCACTGTTGATGACCCCTTCCATCATTTTACTGATGATCGAGAGTAAACTGATGGGGTGATAATTTTCCAGGTTGGATTGTCCTGTTTTTCATGGAGAGGACATGCCTGAGCAATTTTCCACATTGCCAGGTAGATGCCAGTGTTGTAGTTGTACAGGAACAGTTTGGCTAGGGTCATGGCTAGTTCTGAAGCACAAATCTTCAGTACTATTGCTGGGATGTTGTCAGGGCCCATAGCTTTTGCAGTATCCAGTGCCTTCAGCGTTTTCTTGATATCATGTGGAGTAAATTGAATTGGCTGAAGACTAGCATCTGTGATGGTGGGGACCTTAGGAGGAGGTCGAGATGGATCATCCACTCAGCACTTCTGGCTGAAGATCGTTGAAAATGCTTCAGCCTTATCTTTGCATTAATGTGCTGGGGTTCTCTCATTATCGAGGATGCGGATACTTGTGGAACCGCGTGCTCCAGTTAGCTGCTATAATTATTCACCACCATTCATTATTGGATGTGGCAGGACTGCAGAGCTTGAATCTAATCCATTGGTTGTGAGATCGCTTAACCCTATCTATCACTTGTTGCTTATCCTGTTTTGCACGCAAGTAGTCAGGTTGACACTTTTATAAAAATTCATTTATGGAATGTGGATGTCACTGGCTAGGGCAGCATTTATTGCCCATTCTTAATTGCCCTTGAGAAAGTGGTGGTGAGCTGCTTTCTTGAACCGCTGCAGCCCATGTGGTGTAGGTACACCCACAGTGCTATTAGGGAGGGAGTTCCAGGATTTTGACCCACTGACAGTGAAGTATGTTTCCAAGTCAGGATGATGAGGTATGCCTGGAGCTGCTCCTGGCATGCCCTCCTGCACTTTTTATTGAATGAGAGTTGATCCCTGACTTGACGGTGATGGAGGGATACGCCAGGCTATGAGGTTAAGATTCTGCAGTTTCTGATGGCCCATAGTGCCTCATGGATGCCCAGTTTTGAGCTGTTAGATCTGTTCTGAATCTATCGCATTTAGTAATGTGTTTGTGGCACACAACATGCTGGAGTGTATTTTCAATGTGACAACAGGATTTTGTGTCCCCAAGGACCTTGCGCTGGTCACCCTGGCCTATACTGTCACGGACAGATCCATCCACAACAGGTAGATTGGTGAGGACAAATTCTAGTAGTCTTTTCCCTCATGTTGGTTCCCTCACCACCTTTTGCAGGCTCAGTCTGGCAGAAATGCCCTTTAGGACTTGGCCAGCTCAGTCTATGGAGGTGTTACTGAGTCACTCTTGGTGATAGGTATTTAAGTTCCTCACCCAGAGTACATTCTGTGCCCTTGCCACTCTCATGCTTCCTCCAAGTGACGTTCAACATGGAGGAGTACTGATTGATCAGTTAAGGGAGGGCAATAAGTGGTGGTCAGCAGGAAATTTCCTTGCCCATATTTGACCTGATGCCATGAGAACTCATGGGGCCCAGAGTCAAATTATGAGGGGTCCCAGGACAACTCCCTCCTGTATACAAAAACAGAATTACCTGGAAAAACACAGCAGGTCTGGCAGCATCGGCGGAGAAGAAAAGAGTTGACATTTCGAGTCCTCATGACCCTTCGACAGAACTTGAGTTCGAGTCCAAGAAAGAGTTGAAATATAAGCTGGTTTAAGGTGTGTGTGTGGGGGGCGGAGAGATAGAGAGACAGAGAGGTGGAGGAGGGGGGGGGGGGCGGTGTGGTTGTAGGGACAAACAAGCAGTGATAGAAGCAGATCATCAAAAGATGTCAACGACAATAGTACAATAGAACACATAGGTGTTAAAGTTAAGTTGGTGATATTATCTAAACGAATGTGCTAATTAAGAATGGATGGTAGGGCACTCAAGGTATAGCTCTAGTGGGGTTTTTTTTTTTAAATTTTTCCTTTGTTAATGTAAATAAATAATTAATAAAGTAACACACATCAGATGATGTAATTCAGGGTAGGTCTTCGGACCACTAACCATGTGACCGGCTTCCTGGTTTCATCGCTACCTAAGTGACAAACATCCACGCTTGCCAAATTTTAACGGGCTGAAAATCAAGACCAAGCGACCTAGAGCTCCGTTTCCACCTGATTCGCGGCACTCGGCGGCGACTTTGTCGCCGCCCTTGGCTGTGGTTTCCTGGAGTTAACACACAACGTGGACGAGCCACGTAAAAAAAAAAAACCCACTAGAGCTATACCTTGAGTGCCCTACCTTCCATTCTTAATTAGCACATTCGTTTAGATAATATCACCAACTTTAACTTTAACACCTATGTGTTCTATTGTACTATTGTCGTTGACATCTTTTGATGATTTGCTTCTATCACTGCTTGTTTGTCCCTACAACCACACCCACCCCCCTCCACCTCTCTGTCTCTCTATCTCTCCGGCCCCCACACACAGACCTTAAACCAGCTTATATTTCAACTCTTTCTTGGACTCAAACTCAAGTTCTGTCGAAGGGTCATGAGGACTCGAAACGTCAACTCTTTTCTTCTCCGCCAATGCTGCCAGACCTGCTGTGTTTTTCCAGGTAATTCTGTTTTTGTTTTGGATTTCCAGCATCCGCAGTTTTTTTGTTTTTATCCCTCCTGTATACCATTGCCTTGCTGAGTGTCCTTGTGATGGGACAGGACATACCCAAGGATGGTGATGTTGGACTCTAAGGTATGATTTGTCTATAAGATATGATTTGGTGAATATGACTATGCCAGGCTGTTGCTTGACTAGTCTATGGGACAGTTGTCCCAATATTGGCACAAGCCCCCAGAGGTTAGTAAGGTGGACTTTTCAGGATTGACAGGGCTGGGTCTGCCATTGTCACTTCTGGTGCCTTGGTCAATTCCAGGTGGTCTGTCTGGTTTTATTCCTTTTCAAACTTTCTGTAGAAGTTTGGTACAACTGAGTGGCTTACTAGGCCATTTCAGAGGGCAGTTAAGAGTCAACTACATTGCTTTGGCGTCGGAGTCACATATAGGCCAGACCAGGTAAGGGCAGCAGATTTTCTTCCCTAAAGGACTTAGTGAACTAGATGGCTTTTTACAACAATCAATGATAGTTTCATGGTCACCATTACTGAGACTAGATTTAAATTTCAGGTATTTATTTAATTAATTAATTAATTAATTAAATGTAAATACCAGCAGCTGTTCTGGTGGAATTTAAACCCATATGCCCAGAGCATTCACCTGTGCCACTGGATTACTTGTCCAGTCACAATACAACTACCTGACTGTCTCCCCAAAAACAAATGCTTCATCATCCACTTTCCTACCTAATAAATAAAAGAATCTTTCCAAGTTTTTTTTTCATTCATGGAATGTGGGCATCACTGGTTAGGGAAGAATTTATTGCCAATCCCTAATTGCCCTTGAGAAGGTGGTGGTGAGCTGCCTTCTTGAACCGCTGCAGTCCATGTGTTGTAGGGAGGGAGGGAGCTCCAGGATTTTGATCCAGTGGTAGTGAAGAAACAAATGCTTCAGAAAGTATCTGAAGGGATCAGGAGTATTCTGAGTGCTTCAGAAGTTATCCTAAAACAATCAAACCAGTTCATAATCAGTATTTGATCCCAACATTTCATTATTTTTATTCCAAAAATGTTTTTTGAACATATACTGTATAGAATTGGGGGAGGAGTGTTATTCTATTTCATCACAGTGGCTGTGATGCTACATCTAGGTGACTAACATACTATATGTCAGAGTGTACCTGGGTGCCCAATACTTTCTATGGGCAGAATATCACAGGCGAGGAGGGGTGGGGTGGACGGCTCACCCTCGGAAGCAAAGTTGGTTTGGAGCTGACCAGCTCCACGTTGGCCCACCACGCAGCCAAAATGCCCTGTGAGTGGGCTAAACAGGGGCAGAGTAGGACTTCCGCCCCTCACTGGGGAGGAAGCCCTGCCAGTCAATCCGATTCGCCGGCAGCCCATCACCCCTGGCATGCCAAGAGCTCATTAGTAGCCACTGCCAGGACTGCAATGAGGGAGCAGAAGAAGGCCAAATGGATCCCAGAGACAGATAAGTCCAGGGTCTTGGGCAAGGAGGGTTCGCCATGTTGTGGGGATGGTGGTTTTAAGGCAGCAGGTGGGTAGGAAGAAAGGGGGGTTCTATCTTGTGGGGGGCGGTGGGGCACCCTTGATCCGCAAAGGGCAGCCCATGACGATAAAACCTCCCCCTTCCTTCCCACCTTTGGAAGAATTTTTTAAAAACAATCTTGCTGTCCACTCCTGCCCATGCCATCCGTTTAATGGCATGGGCAGCGCATTTTTGAGGTCAATTGGATTAGTAACAAGGGTAATTGACTCTTGATTATCTGCCCATTTCTGCACCCACCCTTCCCTCCATATTGTGGGTGAGCTCAGGAGTGGATGCGAAAGTGGTGGGGTGGGCATCCACCCTACTTTATGTGCTGGCGGGCCATGTAAAATGCAACACTCATGGAGCAGAAGACAGCCAATATCTTCATTATGCTAGATGACATCTATACTGAACATTTTATGACAATGATGTAAATGTTGAATAGTTATCCTTAATAAATAAAATGATTTCATTTACCCAAGGCTGATAGAATCTTGCACCTTCTCAAGCATATAATAATATAATAAATCTTCCGTCCTTTAACAGAACAGTTAAAGTTGTTACACAAAAATACAGACTTTCCTTTTAAAATAATATTAGAAATTACTATTCACATTTCTTGGGTTTGAGTCTATAATCATCTTTAGCTGATAAGTTATACCAGCACTGGTCAACAGACTACTGATCAACAAAAAATAATTTTAAAATGCTCATCTGCCAAAATCAGAAAATAATTGTGGGTCAGATTGTCAATAAAACTCTCAGCCACAGTCTCTGGGGCAGATAATTAAGTGGTGGGCTTTATGCATGCTCACAGTTAGTCAATTATTAAATACAGTTTCAGTTATGCTTTCAAACAATTGTGATTTCTTGGCAACAGTAATGCTTGACTGACAGAATCAAGGGCCACAACATTTGGCTCCTTAGCACCCACCGTTTTAGTGCTTCAGGTCTATTTTGAAATCAAAGTGGCATTCATACTATTTGCGTACACTTCTGGTACAGCTGCTGGTGGCCAGCATTTTGGTGAGAGCATTAGCTCTGGCACTGGAGCATATGTCAAAAGTATGCAGAGAAGGCAGTTTGCTATGCCAGTCAGCATCTAACACTGATTTGATGCCAATGCTTCTATGTTCAACTTCACTAGTCCAGTTAACACCATCCCTTAAGCAAATACAGCTGAACATGCATTCAGCCACAGGAAGGAACCCCCCCCACCCGCCCCTCACACCCAGCAGTGCGATTTAAGGGAATCATCTACTATTTTGAGGTTAGTAACTGATTAATTTCTCCTTGTTCTGTCTGAGTTTGGAGAAGTGTTGTGTACTTTTTGGTGTTATTTAAAGTTAGTGAAGTTGATAAGGAGTGGTGTTACTTATGATGAAACCCTTGGTTCTGACCTCAAAGGTTCTGGTCAAACCACTTGCTCTCAGTCATGGGTGCTATATTACTAACATCCTTGGGTTGTAATGTGACAGGGAAATCAAGCAGAGGCAACACAGAGGAAGAAATGCTGCTCTAAGAGGAAGGAGGAGGAGGGAGAGAAAGGATCTTAGCTGCAGGCCTTATCCACACAGGGTCTTCAGTGAGCACATCCCTTATCTTAACCTAAACCAGGGATTGTGTGTCATGCTTCTGTTTTACTGAAATGTGCCACCTCTTGCATTCAGGCAGACTGCAGACTCAGGGCAGGACAAGGATGGTGCTGTGATTGACTGAGAAAGTAACCGTGGCTCTGAATTTCCTCAAGTCGAGATCCTTCTAGGCTGGAGCAGGCGATGTGTTTAACATCTCCCAGTGTGCTGTAAAAGGGGTTCACTGGCACTTTGTATGAAATGAGATAGGAATACATTGCATTCTTTCTTTCCAGAGAGAAACAGGCACACCTTGCACATGACTTCACCCAGATATCAGGCTTCCCCACGGTGCATGGAGCCATTGACTGCATCCACTTGGCTATGTAGAGGTGTAGCACAAGTCCAAAGAAGTTCACTCCCTTAATGTGTAGACTACAGGCCTTGGAGGATGTTCTCAAGCAGCTCTGCTCCTAGAAGGACTGTACCACGTTGGCATGGGTGGCAGCAGTCTACACTGGCTGGATGACAGGAAATAACAGGGGCATTATCAGAATGGCATTGGTAGGAGAACAAACGTTACCATTCTGAGAGAGGGCAGTACTTTCGGCGGCATCTCAGCAACATGTTTGAAACAAGTTTGGAGGACAGATTGTTGGACTGCTGGGAGACTCTGAAAGTCCCTTTGAGCACCTGTATCTACAGTCATGTTGACAACAGCCTGAAACTGCATGGCAGCAATATACACATGCATGACAATGGACTAAGATTGCTTTGTCCACTGCACTACTTAAACATTGGGTGGATTCTGTTTGTGCTGCATTGGAAGCTGAGATATTGGCCATCAGATCTGCATCATGGTTGGGCTTGCACTCCTTGGTTGGCCACTATTCCCATGCTGGAAAGGAAGGGCTTCAAGCTCTATGCAAAGCCCCATGCTAAGTTGCAACTGGACCTCTACATGCACCTTGACAGTGACAGCAAGCTTTCTGGCAGGCATCCAGTAAACCAAGCATTTCAGTGTGCATAGCCATTAGTCCTGTTCTGTACATTGTCCCTTTGTGGTCCTCATTTGAACCCTTTGCAATAGATCTCATGTGCAACCTTGCCCTCTGGGGAGCTGGCACCTACATAAACCTTTCCCCCAGCCTTGGCTGCAGGCCACTTGTACCCAGTGACTCACATTGTGCAGATTCCGTCTCTATGTTCTCTCTAAACAGAGTGCCATTCTCTGAGTTGGTGGCTGTGAGTATGAGATTGAGTGACTGTGTTTCATTATCATCAGTCTCTTGCTCCTCTTGGACTGCACCCCACTGTATCACTGCTTAGCCAGGTGGCAGTTCTTGGGTATCTGAAAGGAGAAAGGCACAAAGGCAGGTTGACAATGAGGGAAGCGGGGAAAACAAGAGCTGCATGCCTACACTATCTGCAGCTTGTAAATCAGAACAGATTGTGAGATGGGGAGAAAGTGGGATGTGAAAATGTGGATCAGACAGGAACATACCATCATTTGCTACAGTTTCAGCTCCACAAGCTAACCAGTGATGGCCAGTGTCACTCCTCCATCAGAAAGAAGACATTCTTCTGAGTCTGTCCCCTGGCAGTTAGGTGCTGCTGCCTGAGGTTGTGCGCCATCTTGTCCTTCAAGAGAGAACCAAAGGTGTCAGTGAGAGTGGTGCAGTGTGTTTGTGTAATGCACCTGCCATAGATGAATTGCTGGCTGTGTCTGCAAGGTGTAAAATGTGGGTGTGAGGTTTGCAACAGAGCTCAGTGTGTAAGGATCAGGTGAAGCTATGAATGTGAGGTAGGAATTGTGGTTGATAAAGAAAATTGGTAGGTGAGTGAAGGTGGGTTTTTGAATTTAGTGGTTCATTTGTATGGATATGGTCATTTGAAGATGCAGTCACTTACCTTGACTACTCATGTATTGACCTACTTGCAGCAATACATTCAGGTCGTTGAAGCTACGCTGCTGGGATTGAGTACAATGACTATCTGCTCCCTTGTCTGGAGGGCTTCCTGGTCCCTGTGGGAAGAAGGCCTCTCTCCTCCTGTCCACTTCCTGTACCAAGGCCTTCAATACCAAACCAGAGAATCTTGGAGAATGCTTACTGCCCTGCAGCACTATATTCACTATTGTTGCAGGTCAGGCACTCTTCCCCAGTCAGTTCCAGCTACAGCCAGAATGCACCTCACTTTGAAGTCAAACAGGCTGACTTTAAGTGGTGCAAGGGTCTTGCATAAACTGGGGTCCCCTGCTGAGGCGTGCTGCCACTCAGCAGCACATTTAAAGCTAGGCTTCACACTGCTATCATTTAAATTGGCAGGCAGTATGATGTTTGCATGCTGCCTGCGTCACAACGAATGTGCTTGGGTTTTCTGGGCACTGGGATTCCTCTGCCTGTTTTTGTGTCTTATCCCATTTTTCCCCTAAGGTCCTTACATAATCAAAGCTCCAGTGCAAAAATCCTATAATACAGGCAGTCCTCAACTTTGTAACATTTGAGTTACAACAAACGGCACTTACAACATTTATAAATTGGCACCCTGTTTTGACTTTCCCACGTTGGTTTTGATTTTACGCCGCCATGCCAGTGAACAAGTTCAAACATTCATCGATGTTCTGCACCGCCCATCTCCCTGGCTCAAGGTGCTTAGTTGCTGTTCTGGTGCCATTAGTACAGCACTGTACTATACTTCTATGTGTATTTTTAGCACATTGTGTTACTTAAGTTAATATGATTGCTATTTACAACATAAATGCATTAATGTTGCATTATTACTCATCTATAATTGATTGAGTACAAAATTCTGGGTTAGTTTGGTGAAAATAAGGTATCGGGCCTTGGTTCAGGGACCAATCCCCAACTTATGACATTGTTCTTATGGGAAAATCGGTTCTGAGTTACGACGTTTCGACTTAAGACACAGTTTTCAGGAACCAATTGTGTCATAAGTCTGAGGACTACCTGTAATTGGATATGTCTTATTATAAGACAAGACTTACATACATTACCAATGAATTCATGAGGGTTTGTATCTCCTTAATTAAAAAATATACATTATTACGAATTGAACACTTGTTAATTAATAGCCCATCTAGAAGGTGCAGCCAGTAACAGACCCTGGATAAGAAGCTATTTTTGTTACAGTGCTGCAGATTGTTATTGGCTCCAAAGAACTCTGACATACTGCTAAGATTACTTTTGTAGTATATTCTACCCCTCCTCCCCTGCCCTCAACTATGTTTGCCTGGATTTTTGCTCCTAAGGCAGGTGCACAGAATTAGGAAATTTCCTGGCTTGTCGCACCCACCTAGGGAAAAGCATCCTGGATGGCAGGACCTTCGTTCTGGGGGGACAGGTGTGGGATGGAATCAGGCCCACCACACCCTGACACAGATCAGAGATCACAGGGGCTGCCAAGTGCCAAGGTGGGCTGGTTAAAAGGCCTGCCTCAGTTCTCCAGGACATTGTACCAGATCCTTTGTTAAGTATTAGGGCTTCTAGCCCTCACCTCTCATACCCACTCAACCCGCACCCACTCCCCGTGCATATACATGCCAGCTCATGTCAACCCTTGCCCCAACCCACACCCCCATGGCCTCTTAGAGCTCTTATGCCAAATTAGTGCCAACTCATGCCTCCTCATGTCTTGCCACCCACCATCCTTTTCCCTTACATCCTCCTTACCAACTCAGGCAGTATCCACTATGGGCAGATCTCAGGAACCTGAGATGAAATAAAATAAAGTTCTAAATACCTATTACAGAGTTCATTATGTAAAAGTTCACGCATTCATGAAAGTCCATTAAATGCATTTAAATCCACTCAAGTACTTAACCCCTTATGAAAAACATTTGTATTCATGACCTCATATTAAAGACAGCTAATCCTTTAATAATCTCTTTGAGTTGTCAATCAAACTGTGATCATACACCTCCCTCCCCACTGTGATAATGGTAGGTTGTGGAATGTAGTCAAGTTTTATAGTATTAATAATACTATAATAATAGCACTTAGGCTTATGTCAACAAACAGCTATTGAAACAAGTAGCACAGATTCTTTTTTCAAATCACAGACATGGTGAGGTTTTTCAATTTTTAAAGACTATTTCATTAATTTGACAGTTCTACTGACCTTATCTGCCCCTGACGAACATTTACATCTACTCTAGAAATTCATAATATACATTGTGGGATAAGGCCCTTGCTTCAGCGAAAATGGCGTCTGTTTGAACACAGCACTGAGTTCAAATGGCCTTGCTGAGTTTGGGTTTACTTCATGTGTGAGTTGCATTGCATCCCCTTTCACTCCTGGCAAAAATGGAATCTGTCTGAAATAGGGGCAGGAATTCTGGATCAGGGTCCCACCCACCATTTTTGAAGCTCCCTGGAGTTATGATTCCGCAAAAAATGTCAGCATTGTCTTCTGTCAGCAAGGCCCCCTTAAAAATAGCTACAAGTTTGGAATACAGAATAATTCCTGTTAAAAATGCATTTCTGATAATAGGATTATGCCCCTCCTTGTTATTACATCAAACTGTATGGTGAGATGTGGACTATTTCCAATTGAAAGTACTTCATAATAAAACTTTTTGAACAAATACATTTGGTGTTTATTTCCACTACCTGTTTAGAGAGAACTTTAATTTAAGTAAATTGCTACCAGCTTCTTTTCCCAGTAATCTAATCGCATGTTGCAGGAGACAGAGAACTAAGGAGGTACTACTCAGGAAATCTTGATGAGTTGCTGCAGTGCATTTCATAGATGGTAGAATACAGAAATACTATTAAGTTCAGGGTCAAATGCTGTAATATTGTGCTAAGCTGAAATAATCGTTAATTTCTTATGCTGGTGAAGTTAAAAAGCAGAATCCTCTAGAGGTAGTCACTAAGCTGGACTGTCATACATTACAGTACTCAGCTGGTGTTTCAAGGCTTTCCAGTGAATGCATCCAATCTGGCACAGCCATTCTACTCCCTTGAGGAACAAAGTTCCTAATGACAATATCATCACATGGAGCAGCCACTTTTAAAACAATACTGAAAGAAATTAAATAACAAATTCAACAAATGCATGGGAAAATGTAATTATTTGTTTCTAGACAAATGCAAACAGCTTAGGTTTAAATGTGGGTGAATTGCTAAATATTAAGGACAAGTTATTGTTGACCCTTAAAAGTTTTGTGAATAGGCTTTTTGTCTTTCTAAATATCTGTTCGATAACAAGTGATCATTATATTTAGTATAGAAAGCAATATAGAGGCTACAAAATTCAATATCCAAAAAATTTCATTACCAAGTAAACTACATTTTGTCAGGCAATGACTAAATTGTAACTTTTTTAGAGTTAAAACAATTAAACTAAATTAACAAAATAAGGGATAAATCAAGAACAGCCCCTAAGTCAGGTCGGCTGTAAAACCAAGGACAAAGTTTAAAGGAAACTTATAAACATTAAACCAAAATGTGATCAAAGGGGTATGACTAACCTGTAATTCTTTTGAGTTAAAACAATTAAACTAAATTAACAAAATTAGGATAAATCAAGCACAGCCGCTAAGTCAGGTCGGCTGTAAAACCAAGGACAAAGTTTAAAGGAAACTTATAAACATTAAACCAAAATGTGATCAAAGGGGTATGACTAACCTGTAATTCTTTTGAGTTAAAACAATTAAACTAAATTAACAAAATTAGGATAAATCAAGCACAGCCCCTAATTCAGGTCAGCTGTAAAACTAAGGACAAAGTTTAAAGGAAACTTACAAACTTTAAACCAAAATGTGATTAAGGGGGTCATGACTAACTTGTATCTCTCCTCCTTGCAGAGGGCAGTAAATGTGATTTCTTTGCATCAAGTTGATTCTAGGATGATATATCTTTTGGTGGAAAATTGGAATTGAATTGATCACCATGACAGACTAAGCCAGGTTGGCTTGTAGTTGGTCAGGGTGCTAATTAATGAATGACCAGTCAGCCTGGCTCATTAAGGGCACTAATGGGCTTGCCACTGCACATTGAGTTTCTTTCTGCACATTGACTGCAAGTCAATTCCCTAATCAGTTGGATAGTCTTAGCTGGTCAAGCTTTGAAAAGCTCATCAGTTCCTCTGCACGGTAAGGAAGGTAGTTTTTGCTTGTTAAAATTCCAGTTATACGCACTTGAGTGTTTCTGCCCTTCAGTGTTTCTGACCTGCATCTACGTTCTTTGCACTCAGTAGGAAGGAATGGGTGAGTGGAGGGTTGTCCTTACAGAGAGAGAGGTGTGCACGTCACCTCATAGAAATGGAAGAGAATCCTCAGTCGTTTGGTTTGGAGATGTCTTGTATGTGCCAACTGATGAACTGGAATCATTATGGTATTTGGCATTGATTTTGAGTTGCCCAAAACACTTTTTCAGGTTTCTTTTGAAGAAGCAGAAAAGTTGTTCATATATCTTCATTCTTTTTTTGTTGCAGTTCAGTCACATGGGAGTAGTGATACACCAAGTAGATTCCATTTGTGAGAAGCCCTTCTCATAAACAATAAAGAAATCCCAAAATGGGACTTTCCTTATATCCTTAGGGATGAGATCATCAGCCATAGGGATTGTGACTGCTTTTCCACTAGTCTCACAGTCCCCACAAACCTATAGGTCTGGGGGAGATATCTTGGACTTAAAAAAAAGTTTTAAAACAAAAATAGTATAAATTCTCCCTCTACTCAACAATTTTAAATAATTGTCTTGAGATGTGTAGCTCAATAGATTCCTAGAATCCAGTGGTAAATTATACTTGAAAAATATGCCATTTTTATGGTTTATTTAGTATACTCTATTGGTACCTCTTGAGGTGTGGGAATAAAAATTTCCTCCCACAGTGATAATACCACAAAGAAGCAGGGACAGCATCACATGCCAAATTAATACAATGCACATGGTATTTACTTATCCATTTATTCTTCTACCAAATTTCTCCCTCCCTTTAACTAAGGTTCTCTAATTAACTGTTACCTTCCAGAAGCTGACCCAGGTACCATTCTTTGGCATAATGTTCCTCAGCCTGTTCAGTGGGCACTAGCGGAGTTTGATTTTAAGCCTGCTTTACACTTTGCCCTGTGTCATTTACCATCAAACTCTACCTACAGGTAATTCGAGCAGGAGATAGGATTGGAATTTCTGGCTCATTTTCTCCTTTCCAATTAAGGGGCATTGAGACCTAGTTGTGACATCTCTACTGCCTACCTTTCTGAGATCTGCTAACTCAGCATAGGTTGGGTGCAATATTACTACACTCGTTTGTATGGCTCAGCTATTGCTGGCTTAACCAATGAAGGTATCAGGGAAAAGGGCTTCATCTGACCTGTATCTACATTCTTTGCACTCAGTAGGAAGGAATAGGTGAGTAGAGGGTTGGTGGGGGAGGGGTGTCCTTACAGGGAAAGAGGTGTGCACTCCACCTCTCAATACTTCACAACTCAATACTTCACAAATGAACATATGAATTTGGAGCAGGAATAGGACATTCAGCCCCTTGGACATGCTCCATAGTTGATCTGATTGTGGCCTCAATGCCATGATCCTACCAACCCTGTGTACGTTTGACTCCCTTGTTGGTCAATAATATATTTGCCTCTGTCTTAAAAATATTCAATGACCCTGCGTCTACTGTTTTATAGGGAAGAGAGTTCCACAAACTCATGGCCCTCTGAGAGAAAAAATTCTCCTCATCTCCAATTTAAATGGCAGACCTCTTATTTTTAAACTGTGCCCCCTAGTTCCCACCTTTCCCACAAGGGGAAATATCTTCTCAGTATCCACTCTGTCAAGACCCCTCAGGATCTTATGTTTCAATAAAATCACCGCTCATTTTTCTAAACTCCAATGGATACAGGGCCAACCTGTCCAACCTTTCCTCATAAGATAACCCCTTCATCCCAGGAATCAGTCGAGTGAATCTTCAAATGCAATCATGTCCTTCCTTAAATAAGGAGACCAAAACTCTACAAAGTACTCTAGATGTGGTCTCACCAATGCCCTGTACAAATGCAGCAAGATTTGTACTTTTACATTCCATTCCCCTTGCAATAAACAACAACATTCAATTTCCCTTCCTAATCCTTTGCTGTACCTGAATGCTAACTTTTAGTGATTCATGTACCAGGACACCCAGACCTTTGCAATCGGTCTCCATTTAGATAATATGCTGCTTTTCTATTCTTCCTGCCAAAGTGGACAAGTTTACACTTTCCCACATTACACTCCCTCTGCCAATTTTTTTCCAACACACCTAACCTATCTATATCCCTTGCAGACTCCTTGGGCTGAATTTTACGTGCCTCTGATAGGTATGTTTGCCTTGGGGGCATGTAAAATTGTATGGGCGCCCATCCCACCACCTTCCCAACCACCCCTGAGATCATTGCCCTTAATACGGGGAGGGGCATGTGAGCCCCAAAATCGGCAGTATGCCCACCTTATTAAAATGACCAAGTAAGGGTCAAGTAGGTTTGTTATCAAGCATATTGACCCTAATAATACCCTGTCCTTGCCATAATACGTTTGGTCTGGACAGCAGAGTGGGAACGGGAAGCCTGATTTTTAACCTCAAATGGTTAAAGGGAGGGAAGGAAGGTGGGGGGAGGTCACTCTTTGGGGGTTGCCCGTTGCAAATTTTTCTTCTTACCCACTCTCTCTCTCTCAAACCCACCCCATCCCCACCACTGCCCCTCTTTCTAATGCTCCCTAACCCTCTGGGCCCAAGTCCCTGGACTTACTGCTCTGAAGATCCAAGGTCTTGGTCTCCTCTCTTCAACTGCAGTCCCAGCAGCTGCCACTGATGCCTTCCTGGTGCTACTGGAATTGATGGAGCTGCCAGCCAATTGGATGTGCTGGCAGCTACAGGGGGCAAGGCCTGAGGGGCGGAAGTCCTACTCGGCCCTCTTTAATGAGCTCCACAGTACTATATTGCTGAGGGGCTGCTTGATGCACTGTCAGTCGGCTTTACACAAACCTGGTTTCTGTGGGGTGGAGGGGGTGTGTCATCCTCCACCCTGCCCCCATATTATTCAGCCCCTTATGTCAGCTTCACAACTTACTTTCCTACCTCTCTTTGTGTTACCAGCAAACTTAGCAACTATACTTTCAGTCCCTTCATCCAAGTCATTGATATAGATTGTAAATGGTTGAGCTGCAGCACTGATCCCTGTGGCACTCAACTAGCTACCTCTTGCCGACCCAAAAATTACCCATTAATCACTACTTTCTGTTTCCTGTTAGCTAACCAACCCTCTATCCATGCTAATATGTTACCCCCTACACAATGAGCTCTTATTTTGTGTCATAACCTTTGATGTGCCACCTTGTCAAATGCCTTCTGGAAATCTTCAGTTATGATTTTTCTTTCCACCATGATTGCACAGGGGTCAGCTCACTTGTGGAAATAAAATTAATACTGATTCGCAGATGGAGTATAATGTAGGAAAATGTGAAGTTGGCAGGAAGAATAATAAAAAGGAGTATCATTTCAATGGAGAACAGCTGCAGAATTCCAAGGTGTAGAGGGATCTCAGTGTTCTAGTGCACGAGTCACAAAAAGTGAATATGCAGGTTTGGCAAATAATTTGGAAGGCTAATGGAATGCTATCCTTTATTGCAGGAGGAATTGACCATAAAAGTAAGGGTGTTATGCTTCAGTTATACAGGGCATTGGTAAGACCACATCATGAATACCGTGCACAGTTTTGGTCTCCTTATTTAAGGAAGGATGTGAATGCATTGGAGGTGGTTCAGAGGAAGTTTACTAGATAGATACCTGGAATGAGGAAAGGTTAGACAGACTGGGCTTGTTTCCACTAGAGTTTAGAAGAGCGAGGGATGACTTGATTGAAATATATTAGATCCTGAATGGTATTGACACAGGGGACATGGAAAAGATGTTTTCTCTAGTAGGTGAGTCCAGAACTAGGGGACGCTTATAAAATTTGGGGTCGCAGCGTGGGGGAACCTCTAGGTTAGAGTTCTTCTTCAGTTATAGAGTTGGATACACACATGTAGTTGCTGCTGCTGTCTTGTAAGTAAAGTTAAATGTGTCCACCAAGAAAAGTTGCCTGGAAAATCAACTCTATAGCAAATTGGCGACAAGGATAAATCAGATCCAGTGCTGTACCTCGCCCAGCAATTGTGAGTATCTAAGTTCATTAAAAAGGAAGATATACTCATCCGAGATGCCACAGTTTGGCAGGATTGATCCTTTGAACCAGCCGCAGACAACTGGTCTCAATATCTCAATATCTAGAACATCTAGCATTCATTTCAAGCCAATGAAATCACAGGGGAGGAAAAGAGGAGAGCAATTCTCCTGATATTTGTGAGAACAAAACCTACAGTTTAATTCGAAGCTTGACGGCCCCCAGTGCCCCAGATTTGAAGACTTTCAGTGAATTAGTAAACCTCGTTAAGGGACGTTTACAACCCAGGCTCTCAGTCACATTGAAGAGGTTCAGGTTCAATTCATAGAGCCCCAGGAGAAACCATTGCTACTTATGTGGCAAAATTAAAACAAATAACGGAATTTGTGATTTTGGTGAAACCCTGAATGCTCAGAGATCGTTTGGTATGTGGCGTGCAGGAGGATGCTATTCAGTGAAGATTGCTGGCTAAAGTGACTCTTGATTTTAAGAAAGTGTTAGAAATAGCACTTGTGATGGAAAGCACTGTAAGGGATTCACAAGCAATTCAAGGGATGCAAAATGGCATCGTTCTCCTGGTTGGGTGGGAACAGTCAGCTGAAAGTGGCACAAAAAGCTGGGACTCCACCGCAAAGCGGGAAACAGCCCTGCTAACTGAAAACTTAGAGGAAACAGCTTAGTAGCAAAGTAAAAAACTAATTTTTATCAATGTAGAAACAATCATACTCCTAAGGATTGGCAATTTAAAAAGATAGTGTTACTTTTGTCACAGAAGTGGACACATATTGAAACATTACAAAGCGAAATTTAAACAGGCTTCCAGGCAACAAATGAGGTCCAGTGAAGTATATAATGTAGAAGAGCCAGAAACAACCAATTCTGACATTTATTCATTATTCAACATGAAAGTTGGGAAGACAGAGCCAATTATTGTCACAATGCAAGTGAATGGTAAACCCTTAAAAATAGAAGTAGACACAGGTGCTTCTACTACTGTAATAGGAGAACACACTTTCAGATATTTAAATAAAGGTGATTGACAATTAAATTTGGAACAAATATCTGCCAATTTGAAAACTTACACAGGCGAAATCCAGGTAAAAGGTATCACCAGAGTAACTGTTCATTATAGATAATAATTGGCACAACTACCCGTGATGGTACTAGAAGGTAGAAGCCTTCTAGGTTGAAATTGGTTAAGGGAAATTAACATTGATTTGCCAGTGAGATTTCAAAAGGAAGCTGGAAGAGTTTCTGTATTGAAAAAGGAACAAGACAAGGTACTTGAGAAAGAGCCTAGAGAGTCCAAGGACTGCAACAGGATGAAAAAGAAGTGTGTAAACATTCAGCAACCTGAGGAAATGAAGACTGTCTTAAACAACCACATGGAAGAACAGCAGAAGAAACCCAAGGAGACTCTGTTGAATGACAGAGTTCAAGATGAAGCGAGTGAGCTTCACAAAGAAAAGGAAAACCTGTTGAAAGACCTTCACACACTACAAGGGTCCTTCTGGTTAAAGTCTGTACCTCTGGAAAATTAGGAAGAGAAACCAGAAGAATTTGACATCACTCTGGACAAACTAAGAACCAGTTGGCAGAGAAGACCCAGCAATTTTCAAGTTTCCAGGAGGAAGCCAACTGATACAAGAAGGAAACAGAAGAGTTGAAGAATCAGCTGAATGAGGCTTTGAAAGCAAAAGTCATAGAAGTTTCCAAGATGCGAGTAGATATTGAAGTCATGGGTAGCTCAACTACTGAACTAAGACAACTTGAGATTGCATCTGAGAAAGTCTGGACAACAGTGAAGTCAAAAAGAAGGCTGAGACTAAATTTTGTGATAGAAGGAGGAAGACCCATAAGAAGAGGATGCAGAATTACTGGTGAGGCACAATCTTTGAACAAGAATAAGCCTAATACTTGCCAGTTTGGAGGGGGAGGGGAAGGTGGAGGAAAGTCAAGGGAACCAAAAAGCAACTCATGATTTACATAATCATGAGTGACAATTTACTGTTGGTGAAGCAGTATATGTAAGGAATTTCGGTGGAGGACAGAAGTGGTTACCTGGTAAAGTAAGCTCTATGACCGGACCATTGTCATACCATGTGAAAGTGGAGGGCTGGATCACCTGTAAGCATATGAATCATTTAAGAAAAAAGGAGATACCACAACAAAATGATGTTCCACTTGTAACCATTGCTGAACCTGTAGCTCCTGTTGAAGTTGCTCAGCCAAGGACAAACATACCCGATGTCTCTGTCAGAGTGGAAGACACTGAACTGTCAGTGCCTAATGAGGTACCTGATGCTAAAGCTGTTCCAGAGAATGTGTTTCCTGCAAAAGAATTGGAAGTCGTGGAGCTACGACGTTTCACATGGATCAGGAAACCACCTGAAAGACTAAACTTATAATTTCATGACCTGTGTAAATATTGTAATATCATGAGATAAATGTCCGTGTAGATACAAAATGTACAGAAAAGTTAAAGGGAGAGGAATGTAGTAATTATAGTTTTGGGAAAGGTAGCACTATGGCTTTAAGAATAATCCTGTGTTGTAAGATCACATGATCTGTGTAAACCAATGAGTTAGCAACACGGCAAAACCTCTAGTGGAGAGTTCTTCTCTAGTTACAGGGTTGGATGCACTCATGCAGTTGCTGCTGTTGCCTTGTAAATAAAGTTAAATGTGTCCACCAAGAAAAGTTGCCTGGAAAATCAACTCTATAGCAGAAATATTATTTTATTAGTCTAAACCAACAGTATCAGAGCTGTACTGGCAAAGGCTATGGCAGAAAGTCAAATAAGGTACGGGGCTAACATGTAAAACTATACTTATTCTTAAACAAAAACAGAAAACACTGGAAATAATCAGCAGGACATATGCAGCATCTACAGGACAAAATTGGGACCATTTGTTTCAAATCATTTGAAACACCAGGCAGCATGAAGTTGGTGTGCTGCCTACATTACATTGAGGGGGTGTGGATTAATCATGCATCACAATCCCTGCACCTATTTTCAGGGGAATCTGAACTTAGTCTCTTCTGTTTCAGGATGATGACCTTTCTTTAATGAACTGGGGTTGTCAATACTTCATCAACAGACAATTTTCGCATTTCATATTGACACAAAATGTCCAGTGTACCTTGCTGGAGGATGATATATATTTCAAGCCAGTCATAAACCCACATGATCAAGTCACTATGGAGAGACACTGAATATGGGACAGGGATTTCCGCACAGAGGGAAAGTCAGCTGGTTGTTTTCATGAGGCCCAATCTGGTCAATCGTAGACTAGGCCAACTAGAGGCATGGGAGCTGGTCACCTGGCAGTCTTCCTGGTTGGGCATACTTCAAGGCATGGAAATATTTGGCATGGAGTTAATGTGATTATCTTTTTTGAACTCAGAATCTGGCATTTCTTTCAAAGTCAATGTTTATTGTCCAATGTTAGTTGCCTTGTGAAAGTGGTGGTGGGACTCATTCTTGAACTGTTGCAGTTCATGTGATAATTGTGCTCCCACAATGCTGCTCAGTTGTAGCCGTCTTATACACCGTTAAACATCAATTATTTTGGAGTGGGACTGGAGTCACATCGAAGTCAGGCCAGGAAGGATGCCAGGTTTCCTTCCCTAATGCTTGTTCATGAACTAGTTGGGTTTCTTTTTTTACAACAGCTTCACACCAGCTTATTATTTCCAGATTTCTTTTCAAGC
Source organism: Carcharodon carcharias (assembly GCF_017639515.1). Lineage (NCBI taxonomy): Eukaryota > Metazoa > Chordata > Chondrichthyes > Lamniformes > Lamnidae > Carcharodon > Carcharodon carcharias. The sequence continues at coordinate 101,307,140 of NC_054472.1, forward strand.
TGAATTCAAATCCTCAAAATTTCGAGGTAGGATTTGACCTGAAAATGAGATCCATCAGGCTTAAATTACAATCTCTACAGATCTCAAAATGGAACTAGAGATGTCCAGTAATCAAACTTCTTAGTCAGATCTACCACATGATACAGGCTCCAAAAATAATGAGATTTAAGAATTAAACAGAACTGGTTTTCTAAGTTTTTAATTTGGACCTTATGTGGCATCAAATGAGATTTGTTAAAAAGATAGAATACAAGGGACCTGGCAAAACCAATATACAGTTGGAGCTGTTCCTGACAAATGGCCTCTCAAAGGTCCCTGACAGGTCACATTTGAAAATATCTATCAAATGCTGAGCATTATGCTGTACTCTTTTCACATCAGTCCCCTCAAATTAGGAAAACAGGAGCTGCCATAATTAAATAAAGATGAAAATGACAAGAAATCACATTTTTAAAAAAATTGTGCCATGAAATGCATTGTGTAAACCTGTCACTAAACTAATAGCTTTTCTTCTTCCATTAAGCTGTGTCAAACTGTGAACATTGGATACATTTCTCCTAATTTTAAAAAAACTCACATTATAAATTTTGTATTTTAAAAAAATATATACAATCCAAAATGCTATGTATCTTTGTACTGTAAAAAATCAGTTTACACAATAGAGAACAATACAGCTAAAAAATATGATTTATTCACTTCCCTTTCCATTTAGAAATGTCATTTTTTTAGTTAACAGGAGACACCTGAGACACTGCTCTTGCTGAGAGAGGATATGTTGTTTTATGGCATGCATGTTATATCATGCATTACATAACGCATTATTCTGTTCCTAAATTAGAACAGCATAACAAATACCTTTAAGGTTGCAAAGTCTACTTGCTGTAAGTGGATAGTGGATACAACTTAAGGTCACTCAGAGTTTAATGGAATAAAATCATAGAATGGTTACAGCACTGAAGGAGGCCATTTGGTCTGTTGTGAATATGTCAGCTCTGCAAGAGCAGCTCAGCTAGTTCTGCACTCAGCCTTTTCCCTGTAGCTCTGCAAATTGTTTCTCTTCAGGTGCTTACCCAATTCCCTTTAGAAAGCCACAATTGAATCTGCCTCCACCACATTCTCTGGCAGTGTATTCCATATCCTGATCACCCACTGCATTAAAACCACTGTCCTCATGTCACTGTTCAGTCTTTTGCCATTCGCCTTACATCAGTGTTCTGTGGTTCTCAACCCCTTTGCCATTAGGAACAGTTTCATCTTGCCCTTGTATACGATGGGCTGCATTTTCAATCTGGGATTGGAACTCAATGCTCAGATCATTTCCAGAGACATGACACTGCTTTAAAATGCAGTGGGCCTAATTGGTCTGAGGGCAAGTTCGACACCCAATTAGTAATGTCGGGAACGACCTGGAGATGGTACATAGAAAAGGCAAATGTCAGCCATGACTGATTTTGTGGTTCTTTGAGGAGATGGCACAAGGCCAGCATTGGCACAAGCAGGCATCCACTGGTGGCCCCAAAAGTTTTCTGATGCCTCTCTTGAGGCGTTAGCCAAGGCAGTTGCTGACAGGCAACAGATATTGTTCCTGGTGTCTGGCAGAAGAAATCTATCCAGAGACACCAAGGAGGCCTGGATAGTGTTAGTGACGGAGCTCAGCAGTAGAAGAGTGACCAGGAGGACATATATCCAGTGTTGAAAAAGATTCAGTTATGTTACAATCTGGTTGAGGACCATAAACTTTTGAAAATAAATCTGAATACCTAATTTTAACCAATAGAACTATGCCACAAGATTTCACTGTTTTAAACAAAACAAACTTTATTGTATAGAAAAGAATTAAGTAAAACAAGCACTATTAACTTAATATTGTTTATGACTGTATACATTATGCACTCGGGTTTACTTCCTACTTCCCCTAAGAATTCTCTTACAAGACACATCAATCGTAAAGTTACTTACTTCTGCAGGGGCCAGCCATTAGTAAGCTACAGTCCTCTGAAGAATTCTCCTCAGCTCCAGCTATTCTCAAAGGTACAACTTTCATTTATCCTTTTTTGGCCATGGAGCCTTCAGTCCCCTGTTCTGATTACTTTTCAATACTTCCAATCTAATCGCTGGTTACTTTCTTTTGCAGTACAACACTATAAGGTCTACTGTAGGTTCTCCCACTAGCTTCAAACTAGGCAATTTTCCAGATTCTGTTTCTCGCAAAAATCGAACTGAGATTAAACCTCACCAGCATTCCACGTGGTCAATAATGAAGTTAATGTTTTAATCTGCTTACAGTGCAGGTCTATCTAACTGTCATTTATTTTGACTAACTTCTCTCATGGGCTGCAAACCACATAAGGTCCAAACTGCAACTAAGAACTTCTCCCAGCAAACACCTATATAAATTGAAACCAGAGAGCCTGCCTGAGCTCCACCCATCTATATGATAATGTAGCCTGCTCTGGGCTATCTGCAAACCAACCTTTAAGACAATTATCACATATTTTCCCAGCTAAGCCCACCTGATGTTTTATAACTCTCTCTTCTATTCTGACTCTATTAAACAAACATGGGTAACCTTTTGAATTGCCACTTCTTTAGGTGTTCTGGCAGTCACTAAAGCCCAACATTTTAACTACCTTATCTTTACAACAATGACCTTCCCAGAACTAAACATTACCTCTAAAATATTAACATGAAACATGAGCTAAATGTTCACAGCAATGACCCTGATACAATCTGGGAAAGTGATTGGCATACAACACCAGGATGACAGATCTCTAACTCTGTACCCAGCAGCATGCACCTGAGCTGAGCAGACTGAGTGCCCATAGTTCCCCTTAACCTTGTCAGTGCAAGTGGCCTTTCACATCACTGAGATATCAGCCACCCCCACATAGGGGGAGCCATGCTGAAGGGGCTGTGGAGAGAAACAGCTCATGTCAGTGGCATGCTGCAATAGGTGAGGGAGGCCAGGCTATCCATACATCACTGTCTCCTCATCCTGCAGGAAAAGTGAGGTCATAGCAATCACAACATGTCTCGAATGGTGTGGCAGACTTAATGAACCTGGTGTTGATGGAGGAGGCGGTGCTGGGTACGGAAGGCCATCGGCCATGGCAAGATGAGAGGCCGTGAAGAGCAGGGTTATTTGATAGCCCTACCTTCAGGTGAAGGGCATGGAGGATACTCCTACCCAATGTGCGCTGTGGCTATACAACCACTGTCATCTATGGGGTTGGTTGTGCACCTGATGAGTAGCCTGAGTTCTTATCACCATATTCTTGTGTTTCCCACAGGGCCTGTAGTGGAAAGGTGGAGCTCAGTGTGCCAGCTCTGTCATCACAGGCCTCCTCAGTGTGGGGGGGTGAACTACACACACCCTGCACTGTCACATCATTCCTCTGCACCATCCACCAATACAGACACACTCACCTCAGCTGGGCCGAAATTAGGGTTAGGAGGGAGAGCACAGGGTGAACTACACATCACAAGTGAGCAGAAGGAGAAGAGTGAGGCAGAGTCAGCTGTAGACAGTCTCCCTTGGAGCTCAGTGGACAGACAAAGCCATGCTTCGCAGGACTAAGATGCTGGGTTTCAAATGTCACAAATAAGGAGGATCTTTCTGGAACATCTGAGGTAGATGAGTTTCTGAATGTTGGAGATCCCTGAAGCATTGCGGAGTGATGGGCAGACAATGATGAAGTTCGTGCAGCACATGTGCTTCATTACGACTCAGGGATTTGAGCACCGGGGGTCCTGCCTTAGGAAAGTGGCCATCCTCTTGGAAAGCCATGTGCCTGCAGCACTCTGAGTGGGCGCAGAAGCAGCATGCTGTCATGTGCAGGAAAGGTGAGATTCTCTGTCACATTGCCCGTTTAATGTCACTAATGGAGCCGAGATGCTTGGAGGGGATGGCAGCTGGTGGCTTCATTCAACATGCAAGAGCACAATGAAAAGGCTGAGGCAGAGAAAGATCCCAATGTGGGTTACCCCTCAGGGTGCACCAGCGTCATTCCTCGCCTCCTCGGCTTCTCCGACTCACCATCCCTGCCAGCCTATCCCTGCAGCCTGCTAACAGCCTGTGGAGAAGCCCCAATAGGCACTTCCAAGGTGAGGAAAGAAGCCACAGGCATCAGCCAGATGCAGAGACAAGGTAGCAGGCGGCCTCAACCATTTCCTCAGCCACAGGGGGAGCATCGTGTGTAAGTGAGCATGAATGTAAGGTGAGGTTTTCTTAATTTGTTTGTTATGTATTTCTTTTGTAATAATAATAATTGCTTAGGACTTTGATAAAACTTGCGTTATATTAATACTTGATATCAAAAGTGAAATTCAGATTGGGGAGTGGTGGGGGGAGAGCCAAGGTTAGGGGGGAAGGGGACACCTGAGTCCGGTGTGGTTCCATGGTCAATGATGTGGAGCAATGGTGGCAGTGGAGACCTCATTCTCAATGTTTAAGTGGTGTTGGGATTATTCAGATCTGTGTGCTTGCCGCCAGTTTCTCTCTCTTGCCAGATGATTTCTCTTTCCAATAGAAGTTGAGTTACAACACCTGACAGGACTGAGAGCCACTCAAGTGAGACATTGCTGAATCAGCATGGCCCCTGCAGCTATGCCAGCCTGCCAATTGCCATGAGGCCTGGGACAGCTCAGCAGCCTTTCTCCAATGCCTGACTACCCAGCTTCTCTGCAGTGCCCTCTTTGTCCTCCTCTTCTTCCTCCTGAGGAAGACTAGCATTTCAAATTCTCCTCTTCATCCAGATCCAGACCTCTTTCTATAGTCACATTGTGCAGCACCCTGGTTGGCTCACACCGAAGCGCATCACCCGACCAGTCAAGGCAAAGGAAGCGCATCTTCAAGATGCCAATTGTCTGTTGAATGCAGATTCATGTTAGGAGACCGGTTGTAGTCTGGGTACCAGATGGGGGTCAGAAGCTACCTCTTCATGGGATAACCCTTATCTCCCTGCAGCCATACACAGAATCTGGATGTCACCCTAAAAAGAACCGGCACTTGGAACTCTTGCAGGATGAAGAAATCATGACAGCTGTCTGGGAACTGCACTCAGAGCTGCAAGGTGGGCTTCCTGTGGTCACAGACCAGCTGCACAGTCAATGAGTGGAATTCTTTACTGTTCAGGAATCTGTCAAGTGAGTCAGTGCTTTGATGGCTACGTGGGTGCAACCGATGACCCCCTGGACCTGAGAAAATCCGTCGATGGCAACAAATGCCCTCAGTGACTGCACTGGTCCATGTGTCTGAAAATGGGTGTAGTCCTCTGCCCTCTGGAGGAGGGCATCCACAACTTGCCTTGTAATATGATGGGCTTCTGACTATGGGATGCCTCCCATGTCTGCAGTTGATCCTTGGAATGATCCAGAAGCATATTCAGGGTTACAGTGACCTTCAGGTAGGTGTGCAGGTAGGGGACTACCATGGGGCCACAAGGCCTCAGGTTATTGTAGACCAAAGCGCAAAGGTCTGAGACCAACTGCCTGGAGAGGTGGATAGGCAGAATCTCCTATGGCACTGGTGTTCTGTCATTTGTAGGTAGCTGACACTTGGGCAGTATACCCGATGTATTGAGTAGTACTTCCTTTCCCTTGCTGTGCTCTTCTTATCTCCTCCTGACCAGGAGGATCCATCTGCTGAAGCTCCTCCTCACGACTCTGTCCAATGTCAGAGGAACCTACTTCCATCTCAACTCCCTCAGCTGGTGCTCATTCATTCACTAGGGCTTCCTCTACCATCCTCTGCTATTCAAGTGATGTCAATAGCCTCATGTCCCTTTCAGCAGTCCTACAATTCACTGCTCACAAATACAAAACTCTGTACCATTGGTTGAGCTGCTGAGCATTATACTCCATTGGCATACATTGACCAGTGCTTCCATTAGCCCTCATGGCTCCTATTATGTTCATGACAGCTGAACCCTGATGTGTCCCAGGAGTATTGCAAAGCAACATTAGACACCAAGCCACATAATGTGCTGTTATTATTTTAAGACCTGCCCTGGGACTATTTTCTGGATCTTTTCCCTGCCCAGATGAAATTACATTGTTTCATAATTTACCATGGTGAGATTTGAACTCTTGATCTTGGGGTTACAAGCCCAATAACTCTTTCGAGTACAAACCCGTTTCCATCTGTTTCAGATTAAGTTACATTGTTTCATAGTTTGCCAGTGTGAGATTTGAACTCTTGATCCTGGGGTTACAAACCCAGTACCATAACCACTTGGCTATCATACCAGAATTCTGATGTGTCCCAGACACTGCATTTTCCCCATGTCTGCTGATTGACAATTTCAAACTGTTCTCTGAGGCCTTTAAATTAGCTCATTATGAGCTCAACAACAGCTGCATTAGAGGCATTCAGTTCCCTGGCTCCGCCCCTTGACCTCCCTTTGAAAATTGCACCACATTCCAGAGGCATCGGGATCCAGGAATGCAATTTTCAATGCAGGTACACATGCTTCTACCACTGGCAATTGAAAATCCAGCTCCATGTTTGTATTTATAAAGCCCAGGATCCCATTTGCCTTTTGAACTGCTTTCTAATTCTGCCCTGCCATCTTTTACGATTTGTGCACATATACCCACTCTGCTCCTGCACCCACTTTAGAATTGCATCCTTTTATTTTCTATTGTCTTTTCTTATTCTTCCAATCAAAATGAACCACTTCAAACTTCTCTGCATTAAATTTCATCTGCCTGAATGTTTGCCCATTCCACCAGCCTGCCTATGTCCTCTTGAAGTGTATCACTATCCTTCTCACAGTTCACAATATTCCAAGATATATATACATATGTGTATATATGTATATATATATATGTGTATATATATATAAGCAGTGGTCCTATTACAACCTCTGGGGAACCACAAACCTCCTGTCCAATAAACAACCGCTCATCACTACTCTGTTTCCATCATTCAGCCAACTTCATATCCATGTTGCCACTCTCCCTTTAATTCCATGAGCTTTAACTTTAAAGCTGTCAAGTCTATTATATTGCACTTTATCAAGATATTGAAAGATGCTTGCAAGTTGCTGGCTTCAAGTCAGAAATAACTACCTTTCTTTCTCTTTATTAAATACTTTTGACAGTTTGAAGTGTGATGCACATTCTCAAGACTTTCACACAGATAGATGTTTCTACTTTCTAAAAATCAAAACCGTTTTGATTATGGGCTCAGTAAATGGTGACAGTTCTTTCCTTTCACAGGAGTCAGCCAAAGTCAGGTAATGATAATATATATCTAGGAGAATGCTGTGGTCAAAGGAAATGAGAGTCAGGTTTGATAGGGGCTAAACATGAACCTCTACCTAAGACGTAGTAAAGGAAAAGGGTCTATTATTTAAAGTTTCTATTTGACTCAATAGAACAGTAATGTATTGCATTAAAAAGTTAGCACTGAATCTTAGTAGCAGAAGTAATTGCAATGTATTAGTGGTCAGATTGCCAAGTATCTTTGGCACTCATACAAATTAATATTCATGCAATCATCCTGGAACAGAAACTGCTGTATTCTTTTCTCCATTGCATTTTTGCCCCATTCTTCTAAAAGTTTTGTTATAACATGAGCTTAGACATGCCTGCAGGCCATTCACTTGTAGGACTTGACAACCCAACCTAAACCTGTCCTCAACCAGTGTTCACACAGCTGCATTATCCAACAGGAGTCACAGGATGTGGATAGCTGCTGAGCTCCTTCCCCTCTCTTCACTGAGATGCTGGAATCAATTATAATGCTCAATACTACTGCCTCAGTTAACTTAATAGAGAACAAAAACAAATCTCAGACCTTCCTCGTCCAAAAAGCTTAGTTTCAGGCTATAGGGTGGATTTATCAACTGAGCCACTGGAAAAATCTTGAAGCTATAATATTCAGATAGCCAGTGGCCTCAGAGATTGAAAGGAGTGACTTGACATTAACAGTCTATTGACATTTGGAATTTCAGTGTGGACTGTTAGTCAAAGATTCTCACCTGTGAAAGACTTTCTATGAAGAAATAACTAGCATTCTGAGTGACCTGAGTTTGTTCTTAACAACCAGCCTATGTAGCTTCAAGGTCAAAGTCAAGAACCTTAACTTCTATCCACTCTCTTTATCTGGAGAATGGTTTTGAAGGACAGAGGAGAAAATAACTTAAATTGGGGGGATATAAGATACAGATTTCTATTGATTATCACTGGACATTTAACCACAAAAGAGCACATGAAACGATAACAATCTATAGGCAACAGTGGATAGTAAACTCTTCAGTGACTCGTTACAAAACACTTGATTGATGGAGTGATGAAAATAAAATTAACGTCAAATTCCTCTAATTCTCTTTATGATTTAACTCAAATTGTAAAATCTACTCCAAACTGATAATCTTAAAAATAGATTGTGTTTTTGATATAGAATTTGGTAAATTCAAATTTTAATAACAAACTTAAAACAATAAATAGGGTTTCCGATCACTGCAATTTTGATGCTCAGCAAGTAAAAAAAAATCTCTATAATACCCTGGTTGATAGTTATTTTCTATTTAGTCAGGTGGCCTTTCTGATGCAATTTGCACAAAAGCAGAACCAAAAATTTGTAGCACAGTACATGGTGCTTAATTTGAATACACTTCATTTTTTGTAAATACTACCAAGTATACAGCCTGGGCCCACTGAAGAGCTATACTCATGAATTAACAAAATTTTTTAGGTATTGCTGTATTTCATTCAGAATGTTAAATTCTATAAGGCTAGGATTGCTGGAAAAAGCACATTACAAAGTTATTTATGCAAAAATTAATAATAGTGTATCCACAGCAATTCATGCCCCATTTTTCCAATTAGTGCAATTGTGGTTATGAACTCTAAATACAAATAAGCAAAATGTTCTCTAATTTTTACAGAGAAGAAGCTAATACTGGATCTCCTGTGATATTGCCTATGACAAATCATGATGAATTAAAATGTTTTGTAACATTAGCCCACCAAACTCTGATAGCACCCCTTGTTCCAATGACTAGTAGAGCCAATTGAAGTGAACATTATTAACAAAAAGCATTCACTGTCCAAAAAGCCTAATGTCAGATCGGCCAGTTGAAACAAACAGATAATGCTACTTGAGAAAACTGCTAGCAAGGGCAGATAATTTTTTTCTTATTCATTCATGAAATGTGTGCATCACTGGCTGGGCAAGCATTTATTGCCCTTGAGAAGGTGGTGGTGAGCCAACTGCTGCAGTCCATGTGGTGTAGGTTCCAGGCATTTCAGAGTCAACCACATTACTGTGGGTCTGGATTCACATGTAGGTCAGACCAGGTAAGGACAGCAGATTTCCTTAGTGAACCAGATGGGTTTTTTATGACAATGATTTCATGGTTATCATTAGACTTTTAATTCCAGATTTTTTATTGAATTCAAATTCCACCGACATCCATGGTGGGATTCAAACCCAGGTCCCCAGAGTCTCTGGATTACTAGTTCAGAAACAATACCACTATGTCTTTGCCTCCCAACTGCTTGTCAGAAACATAATAAATAAAGAGGTGGCATTGTCAGCTCTCTCAGTATGATTTTAAGTTTCAGTGGTGTTATATTACTTCAGTTGGGGCAGATAAAGCTGAGCACTGCTGCTGTTGGAGGCCCTTGTGGGTGACCAGAGTTGAAGTCCAACCATGGTAAAGGAATCCATATGACTTTTTTAGAAGATATGATTGGTTAATTATTGACCAGTCAGAAGAAATGATGCCACTGAAATTAGAAAATGCATTACAAAAATGGATAGATTTTCCTGTTTATCTCTATAAATGACCCTTTATTGGCAACTATGTAACACTGACAATAACCCCTGAGTTACCACCAGCATTCAAAAAGAACTTCAATCTGAAAATCTCAGGCATGTTATTGAAGAAGATTGTAAATTTTCTGCTTCTTCATATACATAAGATCAAGGCATGTTCCAAATGGCTTCCCCAACTCTCACCGTGTCACATAATGCTGCAGCCAACAGCATCAGTGGGCCACCCTCTATAGTTCTTCACCAATGCATTTTTAAATTGGCTACAAAAAGCTACACAAGAGTAGTCACAAGGAGTGCTGTCAGGAGGGAAACAGAGAGAGCCCACTTAGAGGTATTCAGTGGCACTTTTAGTCATGTTTAGTTTTTGGTGTGATTGGCTACCTCAAGTATATGCCACATGGCTGAAAATCTCACACTTTGTATTTATCTAATATTCACAGCTCTCAAAGCCATTTGTCAGAAAAGTAATAGACTGATCTTACAGGAATTAGGAGACTGGTGGTGCAGAGGTTTGCAAGCTATCTTTCACCTCAGGGCCCAGGTTCCAATTTAGGCTAAACTAAACAGAAACATAGGAATTGCTAGACTAAAGAGAGCTGTTTAGTTCACCTTCTATCATTGTGGTAATCATATGATACAAGATTTATGCAACTATTGACTAACCATTGCAATCAATCTCAAATAGGATTGATTCCCATTCTACTGGGTGTAAGCATCCTATATTAAACAAGTTATAACAAATCTAAATTTAGTTCCTAGTATACATGTGCTCAAAGCAACAAAAGGAAAAGAAATGTCAACCAAACTGGCATGAAACTGTCAATTTTGTTTAACAAGACCACAAAGTGTTTGGTGTGGTCAGTGAAAAATATCACTTTGGTACAGTCGGGTTCTTCTCCTGAAAGTAGGTTAGCATACTTTATTGAGGTAGAGTAAGGAAAGTTTTACTCTATCTAAATCAGTTTGGGCCTGACCTAGGAGTGCACCATGCAACACCGGTTGATCTAGCAATGCACCATGACAACACTAGTTGACCAAGGAATGCACCGTGCCAACACTGGTTGACCGAGGAATGCACCATGCCAACATTGGTTGACTTAGGAATGCACCATGCCAAAATTGGTTGTGGACATTGGTCTCATTTTCCAGAACCAACATCCATAACAATAATGAGTGTAATGCCAAAAAATGCAAATTAAAAAAAACTGAGGTTGCATAAGTAGTTAGGAATGCAAATAATTGTTAATAATTCTCAGCATATCCGTTCTGAAAACTGTGAAAAATTGATTAATTCCAGATCACTTTTTGTGAAATTTGTGCCTTTCAATAATGATTTTAGGCAATCAGTTTTCATAGAGTCATACAAAAGCCAGGAGGCACCCATTTTACCCATCATGATTTTTTCTGGCTCTTTGAAAGAACTATCCTATTAATCACCAGTCCCTGCTCTTTCCTCAAAGCCCTGCAAATGTCTCCCTTTCAATTATATATCCAATTCTCTCTTGAAAGTTACCATTCAATCTGCTTCAAACACTCTTTCGGGCAGTGCACTGCAAATTATAACAACGCACTGGACAAAGATTATCCTCCTCAGTTCCCCTTGGATATTTTGCCAATAACCTCACATCAGTGTCTTCCGGTTACCAACACCCCTGTCAGTAGAACCAGTTTCTCCTTATATACTCTATCAAAACAGATAATTTGAATACCTCAATTAAATTCCCCCTTAATATTCTTTGCTTTAAGGAGGGAGTTTAATTTGATCTGTGCTTTGGAGTTAGCAGATGTATTAATTGTGTATTAATGACTAGTAATTCATTTAGTAGGCCCTAACTTTGGGCACGCTCCTAAACTCCAGAGTGTAAATATTTCTAATACGTGTTAATCCACACACTAGGCATTGACATTGTTTTCTTCTTAACTATTTATAAAGCAACAATTAATGTGCAAATTTACTTGCAACTTGCAATTTTACTCATTCAGCTATTTCTTTATTTAAATTTAGCAGGAAAGCAGTGGGAGAGCTGATAAAGTTCCAAAGATCAAGGTGAAGTTTTTGATGAACTCCATAGCATAGGCATTGTCCTATCTACCATCATTATGTATATTGGAATGGGAAGGGCTGCAAGCTACTGGACACCATGACTCAGGAACTTTGAGTTGGAAGCAGTCTTATCAGAAGTAAAGCTGTACTCATCCTCTATGTTGCTGAATGTTTCCAAGCACCAACAGGAGACAACACTCAAATAAACCAATATTCAATTCAAGGCTGCATCATTGATGTAACAAATCTTGCCAAGCATCAAATTGGGCACAACAATTACCACCAGCTGGATTTATAACTAGGGGCAGAATTTTCGTGGAGCAGGGAAAAAGGCAGGTGGCATCCAAATGCCCCCGCATTACCAGAAGATCCAAATTTTGCTGACAGAGGAATGGGGATAGGGTGTGATTCACACAGGTGGGAAACCCAGACCCATCAGGGCCATTGGAACTTAGCAGTTTCAGGGGCTTTAACCAGCAGTGTGGGAGCCATGAATTGATGGAGTCAACAGAAATGATCTTGAAGGGCACATAAGATCTGTTTAAGTGACATGAATCAAAGGGTTTTTTTTAATATCCCTGCTCTTTAAATTGAAAAAAAAACAAGTTTAAGCTGTCAGTGAAAGTTGAAAAACACTGTCTGCTAGACTCATTTGATTGACAGGCCATCTGGTGTAGTTTAGGAAAAATAACAATCTGTATCTCAGTTCCAGGAAAGTTCTTTGTTGACATTTCCCAAGGGCTGTTATTATGTCATTATGAATGCTTGGTTGAGTTTCAAAAGCTACAAAAGTATGTATCTAAGCAAAGTGTTTTGACTAGATGACTTGATTAGCAGATTAAATAGGCTATTAAAGGATTAGCTGTCTTTGGCAACTATTGAATAGAAGTGTGTTTTACTTTATAACAGATTAACCATTTGAGGAGATTTAAAAGCTTTGAGTGAGTGTTGTAATAGATTGTTAAAAAATCTATTTTATTTCACCTCCACATGGCTCATGAGGTTTGCCCATGGTGGATACTGGGTGACTTGCTATGGAGGTGGCATGGGAGGCATGAGGGGCATTGGGTTTTGGGGGCATACATTAGTCTGGAATGGCCATGCGGAGTATGAGGGAGCATGAAGGTGATTGAGTCATAAATTGACATGGAGGTGTCATGGGGTATGATGTGCATGGGGGTGGCTGGGGAGCATAAGTTGACATGGGGATAGGATGGGATATGAGAGGGCATGGGAGTAAGTGGTGTCTGAGAGGGTGTGAGCAGTGACAGGGGTCAGAGCTAAAGGGCCTAATAGCTTCCAAAACAACTGGGATGAAGTCCCAGAGAATGAAGCAGGCCTTCTAATCAGCCCATCTTGGCACTAGAGAACCCTCACGGCCAGCTATGATCTGCTTCCAGGGTCAGCAGGCCTGACTCTATCCTGTCTCCATCTCCCGGAACACACATTGGGTCCAATTTGGCCCTTTAAATCAAGGCAGATCTGCCGAGTTGGGAAATTTCCCAACGAAAGCAATCCACATCAGTAGCGAAAACCTGGCCCTGATACTTACCATTGTTGAGTCATTCCCCCATTATGAAGTGACTCTGATTGTAGTGACTGCTGAGCCAGTGCTCCACTTTTATCAATAAAGGTAATTGCTACCTCAAATCTCAAATAGTATTTGGAAGATTTTGCAAGTTCACGTTTATCTTCCACAGAGTGCTCACAATGCACACAGTTTGGGGAAATCAAGAGTTCCACAGCTGTTTTAAAATACAACCACACAAGGTGAATTTTCTTAGCCCATATGGTGGACTTGGAGGTGGAGTATCTGTAAAATTGGGGTAACCATGTTGGGTGGCTCCCAGATGTATTCCTGCTGCTGGGGAGCTTTCACACTGGCGGGAAGGAAAGTAGATTGGCTGCTGACACCATGGAGGCAAGTAGACAATTTACATAATTAAGACCCCAATTAGTGACAATTTTATCAGCTCGCCAGCATTTTCTGGTGGCAAAGCAGCCCCTTGCCATGTGCAGTGTCTGCTAGCTTAAAGGAGGTGGCCTCCCCACAGCAGGTTGGAGCTATTAGAGTTAGAGACACCATTCCCCCATCCCCCACAGGGAGGAATGGCCACACCTGCACATCCATTTTGAGGTGCCTTCGAGGTCTCCTACTTGCCTCAGTAGTGTCAAATTCTCCCAGTGGGGCTGCTGAGGTTCTAAAGCTGGCCCTCTGACTGGGGCTTGGAGACTCACCTTTGGAAATATCGCTGTGCCGGTATCACTGCCAGCAATTGCAGGGTCAGGACCCCCATTTGGTCCCAAAATTAGGATCCCATAGCTCACAGGAAACCCACTTTATAGCACCTTTGCTGATCACACCTATCCACTACTCTCCAGATCAGTTATGAAAAGACCATCCATGGCATACATTAACAAAGCTAATTTTTAGCCTTCAAACATAATTTCCTGCCTTTGAACTACACAGGTAGTGCCTTGAATTATAAGGCAGAACAATTGCAGTTAGCTATCTGCTGGACAATATAGTCAAAAAGACGTATGCATGCCAGCAGTAGAATAGATTGAGAAAGACAGCTCCTGGAAGAGGATGGGGGGAATATGTTCCCCATGCATTACACCAGTCAGTGCCCCATGTAGAATAGACATGAAAGGCATTAATTAATGTGTTTTTTAATTGAAGCAAGCATTATGCCCATTCTAAACAAAATAAAAGAATTCAGGACTTTGTACATAACCACATTTACCCAGTTATATTTTTCACTTAATGAGTACTTAGTGTCATAGGAAGCCAAGCATCGTTTTGCTGGGGTGTGCTATGCAGCCATCCACTTCCAGTTGAGCCACTCTCTTGAAAAGGGCACCTGGGTGGGTGTCCCCAGCATTTGTCAGATGGCGCACTCTCCTGATGTCACAAAGTCTAATTAGCTAATGCGGCACCTTGATACCTCTTTTCATGCATGTTCAGACAATTAATTTGCATGTCACTCTGCAAACAACAAATGCTAAGCTGCAAGCAAGGCCCAGCACTTGTGTTTAGAGGACCAGGGAAGTAGAGGACCAGGCAAACAAATTGTAGGTAAGGTAATTTTTAAGAACTTTTGCTATTGCTTTGGACATGGTACGTGGAGTGTTTTTTGAGGAGTTGTGGTGATTTCCTGGATTTGGCAGGGAGTGTTGCTGCATCCTCATACGGAGAGCATAGACTCTGCAACAGATATGGAGGCAGCAGTGGATGTGCCTTGGTCTACAGCATGTCAGGGTGCTGGAGTATTGGCCGTGGAGAGAGGGAGCTCTATGCAATGCCCTTTGCTCACTTGGAACCAAACTCCTCCATGCTCTTTGAAAGTGACAAGAGGCTTGTCTGGCAGGTCAGTCAATTCATGCCCAATGGTGATGCAACATCATTATTAGTTACTTAATGACTGGTTTCTCAGTTGTACTTTCTTTCTAAGACAGCTGAGCTCCAAAAATGAGCAATGAGTATACTTTCCTATTCCTGTGTGTACAAGATAAATGGGAGAAAAAGTATCAAACAAAATCCATTCATGATCCAACATAGATATTATGAATACTGCTCTTGATTCAATTATGTGGTAGTTCTGCCAGCTTGCTCCATTTAACCTAGCAGCCTATAGTTACTGTGCCCAATGGCATGGTGCCTGTGTGCAAAGTCCAGCTGAAGCTGGAATTTGAACCAATCTTTCACTTCAGGTGAAACACTGCACCTAGCACTATCAGTTTTGTCAGCTCTGACATTTAGCAGTCAAATCTTTCTTCAGTGTTATGTAAATATTTAAAGTAGTAGCGTATTTCACCCAAAGAAACATTGTCATATTGTGAAAATATCATTGCATGTTATATTCAGAAATATCAGCTTCCCAGATAATCTCCTCCCTATCAATTTGATGAATGTTAATTTTGAACTAAACTCTGCACTTTTATTTTTCTCACCTTTTTGTCATGATAAGTGATCAATCTATCGAATAAACTGAGAACTGATGCAATATGTTAACAGATGAACATATTTCATACTTATTCTTCACCATCTTGCTGTGAAAATGTGATTTCCAAATCTCATTTACACATTTACACAAAGAGTTGGACTTTATTCAGTTCAATTCTAAATTCTGAGTTTATTTTGGTGATCAGCAAAGGATCATTTTAATTAAAAGATAAATAACTGCCTACTGGAGCAGTTTAATTTATAATACAAGGAACAGAAAATCAATTCTTCTTGACGTATCTATTAACCTATATACAATATTATACAATCTGAACCTTTTTATTATAAGATGTACAATTCATTATTTACAAACCAGATGCGTCCTTTGAATACCGCAACAAAAAGTCAACATAGTGAACATTTATACACATATATAATTCATGGTACATTTAACTATCATATACTTAAGAGCACTGGAGAATGTATTCCTCTTGCTGTGGAAAGCCACAACTTGTTCTTCGTCACTGCTAATTTTGGACTGCTGTCTCCTCTTACTAACATATGTAGTCTCATTGATTTCTAATAAAGCATTTGCTTAAAACAAAAAATCAGCACATCATTTTATGGTCACTAAAACTAATTCAGAAAGCGTTTTAGCACCATTCAACTATGATCTTGTTTCCATCATATTGTTCAATTTACTGTATCATATAAAATAAATTAATCTTCTACAAAGTTAGTTCACACTTTTCTCTCTAGCATTTCACTAGGCCCCCAGTAGCTTTTTCAACAATGTAATTATAGATTCTGCCATCAACTTTTGCAACAACTTATATTTTGCACTATGTAGTTTATTCAAATTTTTTTCTCTCCCTTCTTTCATTCCAAGATACCCATTAATTTCCTTCAGCAGAAAATTAAAGATATATAATAGATATAAAATGAGTTGCAGCTCTGGTTAGTTTATGACAAAATCTGCCTACAATAAAAAGAAAGGAGATAGAGGTTTTATATTATGTTTATTTGTCCACAAAAGTCACATTGCAGTACATAATATTGCACAACCATCTTCTTGAAAATGGCTTTGGTGTTTTAGACAAAGCAAATCTTTTTTCTCCAGTGGAAGATATATTTATCCTTAAAAAAAGGAAGCAGTTAATACAAAATATCGGAAAAATCTACCACTGTTTACCGAGAAACGATGAGCTGTATTGCACTAGACTCAATCCTCCCACTACCAGACAATGGGATAAAAATGGAAGAGAGTGTATATAGTCAACAACAGTGACAAAGTAAAGGTCACAGTAGCAACTTCAACCCGAACTACTCACAAGTAAGAATGAGTTTGGTAAGGAAAAAAGTACCTCTAGTGGCAAAAATGAAGTTATACATCAGCACAAGTCAAAACACTTCCAACTCTTCCTATGAAAACGTATTCACACTTCAACTTTTATTATTCACATGTAAAATAGCTGATTTTAAAGTGCCCGTCCCTTTAAAAAGCAAACCATCAATCACTAATGCAGGGCTGCAGGTTTTGTTAATGCCTTTTTGAAAATTGTTCTCTCAACCATGCAACCCACTCTCAGCCATCAAGCTCCAAATAAGGTCACATGTGGAGTTTATACCTGAAAACTTATGTATAAGAACCCTAAATAAGCAGCATTTGTCAGCAGATTCAGATAAAATCTCAGCAGCATAGCTCCTGTTTACCTAAAATTAAACCAGAATTTTCTAAAAAAAAATCAGTTGGTTGATGACCTGAAACATTGGACTTGATTGTAACTTAGTGACACAGTGGGAGTAGGGAGTCCAGTAGCACACAGGAAACCTGGAAGTAAGGGCAGTGTATCTGTCAGTGGTGTTTTGACAAAGTCACTACAGTTATCATATTATTGTTGGGTTTCCTGACCAATTATTGTGAGCAGGAGTGATGATGACCCATAAAATCCAATTTTTAAATAAATACTCCATTTGATGCATCTTTGAGCTGGGAGCAGAACCAAAGGAGATAACGCTATATTAAAAGGCTGCACCTCATTTAGGCTTTTGTCCCAGGATGTGCCATGAGGCTGTAAGGGCCTATGGGGAGATAATCTTTCCTACTGACAGGAAGAAGAAGCCTGCAGATGAAACCGTGAAGGTGTGGCAGGAGATTGCCCATAAGATCATCAACAAGAGGTTGCTGCCATGCTCATGGATTCAATGCCAAAGGCAATTTAATGACCTTTACAGGATGGGAAAGCTGAACACAGTGACAAATTCACCTACATGCTGATATTCATATCACCTCAGCCCCTACTCCGAGTTCTCAAGCCTGCTTTTGCACATCACTCCTCTTGCTAATTTGCCTTGCAGATACACCTATACATCTCTGTCTATGCACTTCCCCACATCCTCATCTGTCCATTCATCACTGACACGCACCTTCATCCTTAAGCAATGGCTCACCCTCATCGTCATCCCCAACAAGTGCTTTCCATTCATCTGTTTAATATATGCCCTCATTCTCACTCATTGGCCTATTCTTTCCCTCCTTGCAGGAAGAGAGTGCAGGACATGAGGGAGAGGCAGAGGACTGGAGGTGGCTCACCAGACATCTCACAGTTGTACAGGAGGAAGCACTGGACATCAGTGGTGTCTCAGCATTCTTGGCCTGAGCAGATAGGGAGCTGGGGGTCTCCCAGCCACCTGGTGACAGAATTGAATATCAGTCAGCCACATGGCATACAACATTCACTCTGACTAACTTGATGTCAGGATTGAGAGAGATACGATTATGTGCAGAATGATCAATTAAAACACTCTTATATTGACCGTTCTAATTCATGTCTTTAAACTGGGCATTCAAGCGTCCCACAGGAAGTGGTTCAGGCTGACAATGACTCCACAGAGGAGATCACTACCTCTGCAGGAGCACCTTCACATGATCCATGCAGGCTATGCATAAACTCAAACACTCACACTTTGGTGGAACAGGTAAGGCAGATTGCTGGGTTTTCACCTGGTGATTCACAATTCACAAATGAGCAAGAGCAGATGGTGGAGACAGGGACAGGAGTGGGATGTCTGCATTAGAGGCTGCAAGATGCTCGAAACTCTGCTGAGCTGCACACAGTTACTGATCCTTGGGACCATTGATGAACTGGATACTTTTTGTAGCAGCAAAGGATATGCAATATCCAGCAGGCATTCCAGCTGTACTGTGTTCGCAGGGAGACTGGAGGAGACTGTGTCAAGCATAAGTGGCACAGTGTCATAGGCCTTTGTGATGGACAGAATGACCATCCTCATTCACCATCAAATGAAGCAATCAAGTGAATGCATACAACCCTCACTAATGGTTTGCATATTACGTACATCACCTTAAATAGAATAAGTTATACTCTAGCCTTGGCCGTTCATCATCCCACTGATCTTCAGCAAAGTGCTTTCCAGCTCATTGTTAGCAGCAAAGTGTGGGCCGGCCATGAGAGGGATGATGATGAAAGAGAATATGGAAGTGAGTATTTAGCTCAAAGCACTTCCACTTCTCACCTATTTCCCCCACCTTCGGTCAGTACTTCACATATGCCTTGTGTGCCAATGGCTGTGTGTGGCACTGAGCAGGTGCAGGTGGAGTAGGCTTTGGTGGACCCTGCAAGGATGGGCATCTCAACTGACAGTACAGCCTCCTTGTACTATAGGAATGGTATAATGAATGGTATGAAATGCTAGGAAGATTAAAGATTTGTGGGTACACAGGAGTTTGCATATGGGTGAGCTGCACAATGTTAGATTAGTATGTTTCTGTTTCACTTTTGAGTGACATAAATAGTATTTCTTTTGACCGCTTTCCCATGTTGCACATTTCTTGCTGCCTAGCAGAGAGACTTTTCAATTGTAATTAATAGTAAGACATGAAATGACATCGAAGTGCGGGTAGGAGTGGTAGGGGTTGGGGGGGGGGCATTGTGGTGCTGTGAAAGGAATGCTCCTTTGTTTGCAGGAGTGTTTGGTGCTAGTATCATATCAGGGTTAAGAGGCTTTTGCATGTGTCTGTCATTCAGTGGACAGGTGGAATTTCAATAAACCTCACAGTAATGAGGGTATCCCGAACAGCAATTTATACTTCTGCTAGTGCCTTAGCCACATCACTGTCCATCTGCTCCTCCTTGGAATCTCTTGAACAGACTCTGCGCTCTTCACCTTGTCTCTCCTGAAGGTCCAAATATTGTTACTGGGCAATGTAGTGCAGAGCACAGTCACCAGGCACATTTTAAGTGGGTATCCCTTCTCTGTAAGCTGTCAACTGGTAAACCTGTTTTCAAGTGTGAAAAAAATACACAGTGTAGATCACTGCAGGACAAAAGCATCATGGCAGTTTCCTGCATGCTTCTGCATAAGCATCTTATTCTGCTTTTGTTAAAATGTCCACCTAGTTCTGTTGTCTAAATGTTATGCATGTAAGATGAGAGGTTATTTTACGTTTTTTAAGTGGTCAGATGTGGCATTGATAAAGTGTTGCAAAATCTCAGTAGGACTGGATTAAGTGTAATAAGCACTTACACCATGCCGTATAATTACAGCTTAATGTTTATTAGGCATTGTGTGGAAGATCCGGAATGTCACATGGTTGAATACTGATTTGTTTAAAATTTATTCCTCCCAAACAGTTCAAAATTGTTGTACCACAACACATTTAATCACTAATTTGATCTAAGTAAAAGCATTCACAAAAACATTTTATACAAAAATCATTAAGCTTTAAAAAATTATTATTTTCTTTCATTTACAGCTATTGGTAGATTGACTAAATTCACTGTGTACTAAACCTTGGAGCATTAGGCAACATTTTTCCTTGCATTGGGATTTTTATTCAAGATAATTGCATTGTTACATTAGAATTTTATGCCTGGATCATGTATAATGTTATCTAACATACGTTGCAATCCATGATGCTGGCAACTGAGAGTATTTTATGAATATAGAAATCTGAAAAATATAAAGCTACAGTGCAGCTTATATTATATGTTATATTATAACCCAGGAACCAGAATAATGCTCTGAGGTCTCTGGTTTGCATCCCATCATGGCAAATGGTGGAATTTGATTTTTTTTAAATCTGAAATTAAAAGTCTAATGATGGTCATGAAACCATTGTCAATTGTCATAAAAAATCAATCTAAGTTCACTAATGTCCTTTAGGGAAGGAAATCTGCTGCCCTTAGCTGGTCTGGCCTACATGTGACTCCATATCCACAGCAATGTGGCTGACTCTTAAATGCCCTCTGAAATGGCCTAGCAAGCCACTCACCACCACCTTCTCAAGGGCAATTAGGGTTGGACAATAAATGCTGGCCTGGCCAGCAATGACCACATCCCATGAATAGATAAACTTCCTGAAAGTGCGATGGAGGCAGGTTAGATTGAGGTATTCAAAAGGGAATTGGATAGCTACCTGAAGTGAAAGAATGTGCAAGGTTATGGGAATAAGGCAGGGGAGTGGGACAAGGTGGAATGCTCTTTCAGAGAGCCAGTGCAGAATTGATGGGCTGATTGGTCTCCTTCTGCACTGTAAAGGCACTGTGATATTGTGAACATATGGGGATCATTAAAGGGATGATTCACACAAATGAATTAAGAAATATTCTCAATCTGTCAGAAGTACAGTCCCGATTCTTACAGATAGTATTTAATCAAAGCATGGGGGCACTTATTCCTGATGAAAATATAAAATGTATATATCATTATTTTCTTGCATTTTAGAGATGTGGCTATACCTTTTAAAATGCATTGAAAAATAGGTTTAAAATTAAAGTGTGATGATGCTTGTGGCCTGGAATGATGAACAAATTTACCTTAGGGTTATGTGATGGTGTATTGCCTAATAAATGACTAGTCAGGTGATAAATTATGTTGCATTTCTCAACTGATCAACAGTGCCACAGCACTGTGGATCATGTCATAACTGGTAGACAACAATTACATCACACAGTACAATTATAACTTAATGGCGTGTGATGTGAAAAATCACTTTCACACACAACCTGAGTAATGGCCACTGAATAACTAGAGTACAGAACTGAACAGCTGTGCCTTACCACTGTTCTTTCACTTGTGAAATTAGCTCAAGTCACCAAGCAGTTCTGAACTGTGCTCTTGCAAACTTATGAAAAGCCAATAGTAATGTATTGGTCTACCAATGATATATGTCTAATTCATTACAGAATTTCCTATTCCAATTAAACCATCTCACTTTATATTCACAGTTGTCTTTGCTGTTCAAATTGAAATTATATTTTATTTACATCTTCAGCTTCTGAGGCGTAAGTGTAAACTAAATTTTTACATCAGTGTGTAATATATATTCAGAGTCTTGCTATCTATAATAGAGTTTGCAGAAAAACAAGCAGAAACCAGGTGTAGAGCGGAAATTTTGTACTGTAGCTGACTACCGTGCTGTCCCCTAGAAAATGAATTAAAATTGTTTTCAACAGTAGTTTTCTGTAAGCTAAGAGAAACTTTTAGAAGATTTTATACAATTTAATCTCCAGTCACATAGCATTCAGTAACTTGACTTAACTTTCTCACAAAGCTACCATTTGGAATAGGAGGGAATACAGAGAACATGTCACAGGCATCATTCATTTCTTCCAAGAGAAATGTGATAAAGCCTCGGAATCCACTCTGAAAAATCACTTCTTTGTGGAGGGGTTAATTTGATAACATTCCTTAATGCCTAAAATTTATCAAACGTATCGTTTCCTTAAAGCAACGTGTTAAACTCCACCTAGGATTCAATGCCATTTTACACAGCTAACGATTAGAGCCACCTGTCAACATTAACGCTCTTGGAAATGAATGTTATACCTGCACTTGAAATGTATGAACAAAGGCCAACCCTCCTACTCAATAACTTCAATCTCTTTACTCCCAACTGTTTGAACCAACAAATCTCAGCTGATCCACAGATTGTCAATATTGCAGTAAAGATCACTGTTCATTGGGCACACATTTTAAACAGCAATCTTCTTTCAGTAACATTATACTTATAATTAAAACAGACCTCGATCATTCCTATTCAACTAAAGGTTGAATAACCAAGCAGCGGGTTTCTAAATAGTACACGCAAACACAAAAGACTCGAGTCTTTTATATCTAAGCAGTGTGCTGATTTGTTTTCGCACATGTACCAGACTCACCAAGTGCAACGAATAATCTAACACCGAACATAATCACAAAATTACTGGTTGACTAAACGAATTCAACTATTCAGCAATAATAAGTAATGAAGCAGTGGCGCTGATTAATTATAGGGGAGTTAGTATCACTGTAATCTACTCGCCGTCCAAAGAGGCACCGCAATTAATGTGGAAACCATACAACAGAGTCCGTTTAAAACTCAGTCTGATCAGTTCAGTATCAGCAAATATTTCAGTTTTAAGGGAATTTAACACCGGTATTAAGTTGACAGCCTGCTTGTGTTTTATACAGTGAGCTCACGTTAAAGTATCTTGCAAAATATTTTTAAGCTTATCAACTGGACATCATGTGGACAATAATAATATTTTATGGAAGTCAGGGTGTATTAATTATGCACAATTCATTCAGGGGAATATTTATCATGGCTTTGCTGTAATAATACCGATATGTGTTATTAAGCCCCGAATATCGTGCAGGCGGAACAAAGATCGGATGTAAGATCTGCATCGGCAAGAAACGTGCCTCAGTATGCACTATCTGCATATTCCAAAGAATGGTCCCGATCGCTACATGTGAACACTTCCGGTTTCCCGAAAGGTATGACAACATTCTTTAAATGGTGCAGAATTGTAATCTTACAAAGCATTACAAAGCAACCAGCAGAGCTACACCTATCACAAACCTCACTGGCAGCATTATTTCAAATGGTTATTTTATACCACTGGAATTAAACTAAAATGATGCTTTAAGTCAGCAAACCATTCGTATCATAGCATTTCTAGATTTGCAACAATTCAGATGTTCGCACTTTCAGACCTGTACAGAGCAAGTGTCTGGGGCATTTGTACTGGAGTGTTTGAACTGGCAATTACTGAGGGGTCAGTTTATTTGAGCAGACCTCGGTTTGTGTTACAGGATGTGCTGTGTGCTTTGCTTTTCCGTACAGCGATTTGGCACATTGTGTTTAGGTTACCTCCAGAGCTGTCCCAGCTGAAGGATGTGGATGATTGACTGCAGGAGCCAGACGCAGAAGGAACATGAAGATGTCTTGTTGCCTTTGCTGGTGTTCCTCGTCCTTGTGGTTGAAGGCTTTCGTTGTGGGGATCGGGCATCTGTCTCGCCGCCTCCCCCAGCGCTGCTCAGTAACTTGCCGTCCACGGGGCTGGTGCTGTTGGCACCGGTTCCGTGGTTAGCGCTGAAGTCGTGGATGAACCACCTGAAACTGAAGACCTGCACGGCCAGGGAGCCCAGCACCACGAAGAAGAGAGTCAACCCGAACCACCAGTAACGGGAATGCAGGTAATAGTCCACCGCCAGCCACACGTCCGTGCCCACGTCCGAGAAATAGACGGTGACCGCGGCCACGATCCACAGGCCGTCCCACAGCGTGTACCTCTGGTGCCGGGCCAAGCGGAGGCAGCGACCCCGGCACAGCCCCGTGCAGCAGCGGGAGGAGCGCTCCGCTGAGCCGGCCTCTGCGCTCACCCTCTCCCGCTCCTGCTCGTCCTCCTCCTCTTGCTGCTGCTGTCCATGGTCCTGATGGTGCCCGGAATACGAGTGCTCGGAATTTTGCAAAGGAGTAAAAGCCACGTCGCTCTTCTTCTTCATCTTTAACAGCCCGTCCGACTTGGCAGCCATCAAACTCTGTGATCTTCTCCCTCCTCTTCCACTCCCTCTCTCTGGCTCTCTCTCCTTCCCTCTCACCTCTCTCTCTCTCTCTTTCCCTCTCTGTCTCTGTCTCTGGTGCTGTCAGTGAATAGGGCGACCTCCACTTCCGGTATGTGAGGCTGGTTATACACCACTAAACTTCCGCTATCTCCCACTGATGCTGAGACCTGCCCAATGAAAAGAAGGAGAACTCGCATCGCTCTCGCCGAACGAGCATTCACACAAACTTCAATTCTGGGGAAAACCTCCCCGCCTGAAAGTTTAACCTGCCTTCTTCTTACCACGAGGCTGACTGACCTGCTGAGCATCTGCTGCATTTTCAGTTTTTTGTTTCAGAATTATTCCAAATTCCACAGAAAAATGCAATGAAGTAACTCCTAGAACATGCTTACGTTGAGGCATTTTTGTTTATTGGGATCATTGGACAGTATCTTACAAGTACACTTGCTGCACTTTAGATCTTAAAATAACTTTCCCCGTGTGGCTTTCTCGCTGAACACACCCTGTTTACTAATTCAACATCACCAATAGCAATACAATTGCCGGAGAAAAGAACATAATCATTGGTTTGACAAGCAAAATAATAATTGGTTTGACAAATAAAATAACATTGTCGAGCAAGTATATATTCAAATTAGGAAGCTTGCCAATGGAATAAAGATTGGTGAAGTAGTGATATTCTGCCAATAGGTGACGCTAATACAAATAAGAAAACGATTATCACTGCAAGTTTGTCTTTGTTTTCAGCCCTTGAGCCTGATATTGGATGTGGTCAAAAGCATTTCAGGAAGGGCTAAATAAATGAACAAAAAGCAAGATACTGCAGATGCTGAATATCTGAAACAGGTAAGACAGCATCTGTTCAGAGAACAGGCAAAATAACATTTCAGGTACGGACTCTTAGAATTGGAAGATATAAATAAAAGGCACTTGAAAAGGAACAGGATAACTGGAAGGGAAACGCATATGCATATATACAAACATAGGAAAAGAAATGGATGGTCAGTAAAGTGCTTAAGTGAAGATAAGTTAAATTGCAGGAGTGATATTAGCATGAGACAATAGGAGACATATAAGGTATGAGACACCATGATTGTGTGAATATCTTAAAGGGGTGGAGGATCAACAAGTAGGGGAATATGAAAAAGAGGCAAAGTGGAGCAATCTGCAGGAGCTTGTTGAAACAGGTTGACACCATGTGCCACTTTGCCAGCATTGTGTTCCAATGACAGACCCTAGATTCCAGCACCAACCTACTCTATCCCACCATCACCAAAGATAGCAACACACACTCCAACTTACCAACACTTTCTGCCAGGGAGAAAGTGGGAACTATGGTTAGGTTAATGTTCCTGCTAAGCTGTGCATGTGCATAGTCCCATAGCAGCCTGGAAATTACCGTATAGGTCTCGTTCCATGTTAAATACCATGTGTATACACCAGCGATGCAAAGAAAAAGAGGTACCATGCATTGAAAATCTGCCTGTGCACAATGGCAAAATTTTAAATGGACCATTAGTTAAGATTTTGTTAAAGGTTATTAAGGCCAAAGGGCTGCACTGTGTTTTTTTTATTCATTCATGGTAAGTGGGCACCATTGGCTAGGCCAGCATTTATTTGCCCATTCCTATTTGCCCTTGAGAAAATGGTGATGAGTTGCCTTCTTGAACCCCTGCAGTCTATGTGGTGTAGGTACATCCACAGTACTGTTAGGGAGAGAATTCCAGGGTTTTGATCCAGTGACAGTTAAGGAACTTCTAGGTGGTGATGCTTCTATGCATCTGCTGGCCTTGTCCTTCTAGATGTTAGCAGTTGTGGGTTTGGAAGGTGCTGTCAAAGGAGTCTTGGTGAGTTCCTGCAATGCACCTTGTGGATGTTCCGCACTGCTGCCACTGTGTGTTGGTGGTTGAGGGAGTGAATGTTTGTAGATGGGGTATCAATCAAGTGGGCTCCTTTGTCCTGGATGGTTTCAAGCTTCCTGAGTGTTGTTGGAGCTGCATTCAGCCAGGCAAGTGGGGAGTTTTCCATCACACTCCTGACTAATGCCTTGTAGAAGATGGACAGGCTTTGGGAAGTGAGGAGGTGAGTTACTCACCGCAGGATTCCTAGCCCCTGACCTGCTTTTGTAACCACAGCATTTATATGGTTGGTCTAGTTCAGTTTCTGGTCAATGGTAACCCTCTGGATGTTGATAGGTTAGATAAAAGATAAGGTATTTTTCCTTAAACCTGCTTTGAGCTTCATTAAAGCAATGTAGAAGGACAAAGAGAAATCAGAATGGAATTGTAACAGACAACTAAAGTGATAAGTGATAGGAAGTTTGGGGTTACACTGCATGCTGAATGGAGGTGTTAAAGTGCTTTCTTGCTCTAATTCATTTTGTTATTTTAATCATTAGAGTAGACATGTGCAGTTGTAACAATGCAAAATCAGATCTTTAATGAGACATCACAACACACGATCTAGTATTTCACACTTCATGATGTCATTGTGACTACAACATTTGGTGGTTCACTCACAGCTCTCATACTAATTATTCTTTTCATCTCTAGATTCTATGCATTTGACCACTAAATCATAGTACACCAAAGATATACAAAAATGACATCAGGATAACAACATGGAGCCAGCAAAATGCACTCAATTCTTCTCAATTGCTTCTAATCATTTTGTTACCTAGCTTAGTGCTTTCTTTAGCTCCATGGTTATACTGCCCTCACAAACCCTCACCATCATTTTATCGCTATAAACATAAATGACACAATTAACTCTTCCAGACATGAACAACATTAATTAATTAATTTCTTTTATCCCATCAGCTCATTTATCAGAGAAGATGCCTGTGTCTTCGGTCTGCTAACATAATCTATCCTCATTGTGAGCCATTCCCACAAACAGCCTAAGAGATTGAGATACAACAGTACTGTGAACTCTCATTCCACATTCAGCAAAGCAGACATTTAATTTGCATTAGGCCTCCTAAAGTTAGAAGAACCACATTTTGAGCAGTGAGTACAGTGTGCTAGGTTAGGGGAAGTAATATAACTGTTGTGTCGCTTGGAAGGTGCATTTGCAGCTCTGAATCCTGTTGTAGGAGAATATGAATTAATGTGAGACTATCAAGAGAAAAGGAGCAACAGCAAGGGGAATAGAAGAGTAAAACAGAGAGCCATGGAGGAAATACCCCTTTCAGAAAGCAGAAAAGGTGGGGAGAGGAAGATGTTTTTTACGGTGGACTCATATTAGAGGTGGTGGGAATGGCAAAAGGTTATCTAAGTGGTTTTATAATCCTAGACCAAGCAATTTTTTAAAACTATAATTACAACTTGATGGACATATAGCTCATTTGGTTATGCATTGGTTGCCCAGTTACCTGGAGATGCCATTTCAGTGTCAAATAAATCAAAGTTAAGGATATTTCTCCAACCCCAACGCCAGATTTGGCCGTGGATTTTGGGATCAATGTTTGAATTCAGGAAGAACAAATTTGTACGAATACAATTTTTTTGTCCAAAGTAAAACTATTCCTAGATTCCTGAATAAACCTTGTTACTAATGAAAGATATACAACAACAACTTGCATTTATATTCTTATCATGTGTAAGAAGCCAATTTGCTGATAGCAAAACTACTAAAAATGATTAGCAAATTTAAGGTTACATTAAGGTGATGGCTGTGGTCTCTGGTTTATTACCTATACTGTAGGGCCAGTAGAAATCAAAGTAGTCCAAGAGTCCTGAACGATCGATTGCAGCATCTGTGTAAACAGCAAAAAGAAAAAGCCTTTGTAGACAACTAAAAGGCAGTTCTTGGAGAAGGTAAGCTTTTCAGGAGGGTTGGTGTTTATTTAAACCTCCTGGGCACAGAGATGTTGGCTCTGAATGTAAGAGGAGCAATTGGGAGCATTTAAACTAAGTGTGACTGAAGCTAATAGAATTAATTCTATTGGAGTGAATTCATCTTATTCTGTAGTTCAAATTGGGTGATATTGCATTGACAGCTCATTTTACACTATTGAAGTCAAAGGAAAAGGAAACTGGGTGCAGTGCAAAATGATCTACTGATGCAATATGACGCAAAATGGTTTTGATCTGTGTTCCAGCCTTGGTTCAGTGGTAGTATTTTTGCCTTTTAATCTGGAAATTGTGGGGCCTAAATTGGACAACCTCAGAAAATGATCCTCTTCCTTTCAACACAACCTTACGCATGTGCCTTTTTCTTTTCGGATACCCAAAAAAACTGCCACCTGGCCAGGAAATGACAGAAGATCAACAAGATACTGATGAAATGTAACTCTCTCAGCCACCAGCTCAGATACTGACAGTGCACACAAATTAGATGATAGCCTATAGGCTATAGGTGGGATCGGTACATGGTGAGACCCTGGGTATGAGTGGCTTGCAGTCAAGGCAAGGACACACTGGAGGACAAGGTCACATAGAAGTTCTGCTGCACTCAAGTGAGCACATTGATGGTGTGGGTTACAGAAGAAAGCTGCTTGATATGCACAATTAAATATTTGGTAAATTGGCAGGCTGGCCAGAAAGCCTCTGTGCAATGTCAAGGAACATTACAGTATCACAGTATCTTTACAATGCAGAAGGAGGTTATTCAGCTCATTGAGTTTGTACTGGCTCTTGAAAGAGCATTCCACCTAGTCCCACTCCCCTGCCTCATCACTGTAAACCTGCACATTATTTCTTTTCAGCTGGCAATCGAATTCCCTTTTAAATACCTCTATCTAACCTGCCTCCACCACCCTTTCAGGAAGTTTGTTCCAGATTCCAACCACCCTCTGGGTGAAAAAAAAATCCTCACAATACCTTTACTGCTTTTACCAATTATTTTGAATTTGTGCCCTCTAGTTCTTGATGTTCTTTTGAGTGGGAACAGTTTCTCACTATTTACCCTGTCCATACCCCTCAAGGTCTTGAACCCTCTATTAAGTCTCCTCTCAGCCTTCTTTTCTCCAAGGAAAAGAGTCCAAACCGCTTCAATCTTTATCTTTAACTTTATCACTGGAATCATTCTTGTGAACTTCCTCTCTCCAATGCTTTCACATCCTTCCTCAAGTATGGCACCCAGAACTAGACGCAGTACTCTATATGAGGGCTAACAAATGTCTCAAACAAGTTCAACATGACCTCCTTACTCTTGTACTTATTGCTCCTATTAATGAAGCCTAAGATACAAAATGCTTTATTAACTGCTCTCTGAACATGCCCTGCCATCTGCAATGACCTATGTATGTATACACCAAGATCCCTCTGTTCCTGCACCTCCTTTAGAGGCTCTCCCTTTATTTTATACTATCTCTCCATATTTTTCCTGCCAAAATGAATCACCTCACACTTCTCTGCATTGAACTTCATCTGCCACTTATCTGCCCAATTCACCAATATATCTATGTCCTTTTGAAGTTCAAGCCTATTCCCATGTCATTTCCAATCTTTGTATCATCTGCAAATTTTGAAATCATGCCCTGCACACCACAGTCTAGGTCATTAATATATATTAGGAAGAGCAAGGGTCCCAACACTGACCCCTGGGGAATTCCACTACAAACCTTTTTCCAATCTTAAAAACAACTATCATTACTCTGTTTCCTGTCATTCAGCCAATTTCGTATCCAAGTGCCTACTTCCCCTTTTATTCCGTGACTTAGAATTTTACTCACAAGTCTGTTGTGTGGCACTGTATCAAATGCCTTTTGAAAATCCATATACGCTACATCAACAGCATTTCCCTTATCAACCTTCTCTGTTATCTCCTCAAAATAACCCAGCAAATTAGTTAAACATAATTTTCCCTTAATGAATCCAATGCTGGCTTTCCTTAATTATCCTGCATTTGTCTAAGTGATTCTTGATTTTATCCTGTCCTATAGTTTCTAGAAGCTTCCCTATCGCTGAGGTCAAACTAACTGGTCTGTAGTTGCCAACTTTATCATTGCATCCCTTTTTGAACAAGGGTGTAACATTCACAATTCCCCAGTCCTCTGGCACCTCCCCTGTTTCTAAGGAAGATTGGATGATTATCACTAGTGCCTCTGCAATTTCCACTCTCCCCTCCCCCAGTACCCTTGGGATGCATCTCATCCAGTCCTGGTACCTTATCTATTTTAAGTAAAGATAGCCTTTCCACCACCTCCTTCCACTCGATTGTAAGTTCTTCCAGTGTACCAGTTACCTCCTCTCTCACCTCGGCCTGGGTAGCATCTTCTTCCTTTGTAAAGACAGATGCAAAGTATTCATTCAACACCTCCACTATTTCTCCAATCTCCACATGCAAGTCCTCTTTTTGTCTCTAATCAACCGCACTCTTTCTTTTACCACTCTTTCATTATTTCCATGCTTATAGAGGAGCCCAGCATAGAGGAGTCCAGTACCAACTCCGCACAAGGTTTTATGCAGAGCTTGCAGACCACCCTTTCCAGCATGGAAGTAGTTGCAAGCTCCATTAGCACCCTTGTGAACCCAATCATGATGCAGTATCTGATAGCCAATGTTTCAGCTTCCATTGCAGCACAGGCATGTCTACCAAAAGTCTAAGCACTGCAATGGAAACTTAGACTGAAAGCAAGGCCTCCTGTCTGCCATGTAAGCTCAGGCTGCTGCCATCATGGCTGCGGATACCAATATTCAATGGGACATGCAGGGTCTCACAGCAGCCCAGTAATCCGCCTTGAAACAGATTATTAGGTTTGCTGAATTTCTACCCCAAAAAAGTGGCTGTGGCTCCATGCAGCAAGCACCAGCCTGATTTCCTCCCTTGCCCATGCCGGTTCTCCATTTGCTGTTGCCTGTCATCAAGCCCTGGCAGCTTCTGCTCATGCTAAGATGGTGCAGTCTGGAACTCAAGGTCACCCTTTGAGGCCATCCGCAGTGAAAACTTCCATCAGCTGTGCTGCAGCCACGGGGTGGCATTGAGTAGGAGCAATAGACAGGCAAAGGCACATGGAAGAGTGGCAGTAAGTGAATGTAACAAGGGTGATTAATTTATTTTTATATGTAATATGGGGAATGCTTCTGGCTGAGTGGGAGGGTGTCCGAGGGCAAGTGCTGGCCAGCCTTGGAGGCAACTGTTGTCGGTGGCGGGATCAAGTGTTGCCCTGGTGCTGCATCCTGCACAGGCAATCGAGGAGGGGTGCAGAGTAAATGAGGGATGTGGCCACGCATTAGGAATACCTGTATGAACTGACCATGCCTCAGCAACCGAGACAGATCAGGCACAGCCACAGTGATGTGATTAAGATCAGTCTCCTAGCCTGCCCGCCCATGCAAGCAACGCGGAGGCACCAAGTGCTCCATATCTTATGACCCCCTCTGCCCCCCGGGTACAGACTTTGAGCCCGCCACCACTTTATTGGACCCCAGAGTAGTTGGGCTGCACACATTGTACAATCTCCTCGCCAACGGTGGCCATGTAGCAGTCACTGCTGAAGGCGCTCACAGGCCCTTGCAATCTCAGCAACCCAGTTTGGACCAGTGTCCCCCATGTCGCAGATTGACAGGATAGCCGTGCAGCACACTCATCTCTGGCTACCCAAGGGGTGACCAGCACTCTCTGGGAAGCATTAAGGGGCAGTCACACAGGGCCAGGAAAGGTGCTAAGTACAGCCATGATACCACTTCTCTCTCTTTCGTGCTGCAGGAGGACCACTTCAGGATCATGGGTCCTGGTGATCTAGCTTTATCCTTGATGGAGTACAGAGACCATTGAAGATGGAGGAGAGAGCAACTGAGGCTCCTGGCCACGCAAATGCAGGAGCAGCAACCTTATGAAGAAGGGGCAGCAGGGACCTCTGCACACATTGCCCAGGAGTGACAGTGAGCTGTGGCTGGTCAGCGCCTAGCGACACCCAGGGTCTATAGGTGCCTCCTGCCATTCCTACAGATGACTGAGAACCAGTGTCACCAACGATTGCGCATGTCTAGGGACCTGGTGGTTCACATCTGCCAATTACTGCAGGACTTGGCGCCAAGGGGACATGGAGGGCATCCACTGCCAATGGCTGTGAAAGTGACTGCAGCGCTAAATTTCTATGCCAGTGGCTCCTTTCATGATCCACAGGTGACCTCTGTGGGATCTCACAATCCGCCACCCACAAATGCATTCTTGAGGTCATGGATGTCATCTTCTCCATGGCACACAACTTTGTGCATTTTGCCCAGGACTGGGACAGCCAGGATGCAACAGCCATTGGATTTCCACGGTTGCAGGGTGCGATTGACTGCACTCATGTGGTGCTCAGGTTTCCATCGCTACATCAGCAACTGCAAGGGCTTCCACTCACTGAATGCGCAGCTGGCATGCAACCACCAGAAACGCATCCTGCAGATGTGCACACGGTTTCCAGGGAGTGTGCATGATGCCTACATCCTGAGTCACTCACAGATCCCTGCAGTCTTCCAGGGTCCACAGAGGCTGCAGTGTTCGCTTCTTGGGGACAAGGGCTACCCGCACAGGCCATGGCTGATGATAATTGTGCGGCGGCCTTGCACTGCAGCAGAGCGATGCTATAATGATGCTCATGAAGCAGCTCGCAACTTAGTGGAGCAGACCATCGGGATGCTGAAGATGTGGGTCCAGTGCCTGGACCATCTGGTGGAGCCTGTGTCTCTGAGGGTGAGATGCATCATCGTTGTCTGCTGGGCCCTTTACAACCCGGCACTGCAAGTGGGAGACGAGCTGGCTGAGGAGGAAATGGAGGAGCTGCATGTCTCCTCCATTGAGGAGGATACTGATGGGGTGATGGTGAGGGGGTCCTCAGTGGTGAAAAATTTAACTTAATTGATATGTTAATAGCCTTATTAGGCCTTTTAATTGTCGGCGGGTGTGCCGTCGATTCCCGTGCCCGCCCTTCGACCAAACTATTGCAGGATTGTGTGTTGGCATTGGGATGCTTGCTCAATGTCAACGTACATCATTTCACGCTCGTGCGGGTTGGTTGCATGCCTGCCCGCTGAGGCGAAAATTCTGCCCATAGACACAGAACCCACTAGAACTCAATTTTAAAAAATAATTTCCAATAACATTATTGACATTAGTATCTCTTCAAGCATGTGCCACACCACTCCCTGTACATTTTAACAACTCTAAAATGCACCAAACTCCTGTGCAATTGTAGCAACAGCCATTACTCAGCAACTAACCTGAATGTAGTTGATGATTCCTTTCTGGTGGTGGTTGTGAAAGGGGAGGGGTATGGGGGGATGGGAGCACGAGGTTGCTTCCTGCTGCTGAGCACTGTTCCAAAAAGCAGCAAAATGCAGCATTGGTATCAAATTAGCATTACATGATAGCTGTTATGATCTGCCTACACTACATACATCTGGTGGGGACTGCCACTAATGCCCTCAATAAAATTATGTCCACTGCAACTTGTGCCAGAACTTTGCATATGGCAAAGGTGCCATCTTGGGCCTTTATGGGCACTCATCTGGCTCAAAAGGCAGGTACTATAGGTCCAAACTATGCAGTATTTAGGTGCAAACCATATTCCAGCATTTGCTGAAATTGTTTGTAAACCATTTGAGGCACAAACCTACAGAGAACAGCTGACAAACTTACAACTGCTTTTCCAAAAGTTTCTAACTGACCATCAATGGCTTCAGGAAGCGTCAGTATTATGTTCTTTGTGAACAAGATCCTTTGGAAATGGGAAGAATGCTGGCTAACAAGAAACAAAAGAAGTAGGGTTTGAAAATCATGCTTATTTCTTGAAGTCCTTCTAGGTGCTGCAAGTGTTGGTGGGATTGAATTGTGATGACCTCCTCCCATTGCATAATTGTGACATGCAAAGCGGTTTCCTCATGGAGGCTCGAGGGGACAAAGGTTCTCCTGGGCACAAAGGGGCCAGCAAGAGAAGGGGCAGCAGTATGCAATGAGTGTGGAGGACAACCAGAGGCAACCTGTGAAAAGCATCATTTATATAGTGTGCTATGATCTGGAATATGCTGCCTGACAAGGTGGTGAAAACAGTTTCAAAAATATCTAAAAAAAAGATAAATATTTGAAGTGCAAAAAAGATGTAGGGCTACAGGGAAGGAGCAGGGGAGTGCGACTAATTGGAATTTTCAAAGAGCTGATACAAGCACGATGGGCCGAATTAATTATTTCAGGGCTGTGTCATTCTATGATTATGATTTGTTGCAGCAGAATCTGCAGAGGGCAATCTGCTGCCTGATGGAAACATGTTTCTGCTACTCTGATATAAAAAACCTTTGTTTGATTACAACACCTGGCCACCGCATTAACATCCACATCTAAACCCCTTTCCCATCATAATTAGGCCACCTCTGTGCACATAAACTCACATATATCATTCATGCCACCTGATGAAATCAACTTCCAAATTTCGTCAACAATATTTGCATGTAGAACTTTAGTGCTACATGGCCAGAATGTTCCTATTGGCGTGTGGGGGCAGGCCCAGCGAGTCACCTTGGGTTATTGCGATATTTCAATGGGCGGGCGCGCATTGATCTTCAATGCCCGCCCACCATTAATTAAGAGGCCACTTAAGGCCCTTGAGTTGCCAATTGATGGCGATTTTTCGGCGCCTGTGCCATCTTCGGGTCGCTACATGGGCATAACAGGCAACTGGATAGGACATAATTGTATAAATTTCATCCACAGGTGGGATGAGAGGGCTCAGTGGGGTTGTGAGTGTGCTCTGTCAAATATTGTTTTTTCAAAGTTACTGATACTTGCCCGTGTGATCTGCAATACTTCAAAAATGCATACCAGCTGTTTGGACTGGACTGATAACCTTCAGGTCAGCACTTTGCAGTGAGGAGTCTTTTCTGGGCCTGCAGGTTTCAGGAAGCCTGCCCTTAGCTTGGGAATGGGAGCTGAATTCTCCACTGGAGGCAGCTCCTCTGAGGAGGAAGGGAGGGTTACAAGAGGGAGGAGGCCAGGAACGCACATTCAGCCTGCAGGGGAGCCACCTTTGGGAGGACAGGTGCAGACACAAGCAGTGCAGGGGCAAGAGGTAGTCCAAGGTGGAAGGGGCCGCAGAAGATGCCACTATGTTGCTGCCAGGATATACAGGTGGCAAAACAGCTACCTCAATATGTTTGAGGTGCAGTGCCGAAGGAGGCTCCGTCTCTCAAGGGAGACAGTCAAATATATCTGTAGGATAACTGGGCCTGAGATCTCCCCTAACTGTGTGGGTGGACACCCCAGGCCAGTGGCTCCGAAGGTAACAGCTGCCCTCAACCTCTATGCCTCTGGCTCCTTCCACGGCTTGGTGGGTGATCTTTGCGGCTATCCACACTTGTGTCAAACAGATGACAGTTGCTGTGTTCAGGCATGCATTGACTTTCATCAACTACCGCTGGGACAAGGCCAGCAAGACACAGTGAGCCAGAGGCTTCATGGCCATTGCTGGCTTCCCCCGTGTCCAGGGTGCTATAGACTGCACACACGTGGCCATCAAGGCGCCAGCAGGTGAGCCCGGTGCCTTCATCAACAGGAAGGGCATCCACACCATGAACGTGCAGATAGTGTGTGATCACAGGATGCTGATTCTACAAGTCTGTGCAAGGTACCCAGGCAGCTCCCATGATGCTGACATCCTCAGACACTCCCAGGTGCCGGGGCTCTTCAGTGCTTCAGCCCAGCTGGATGGATGGCTGCTGAGTGACAAGGGCTATCTCCTCAGAAGGTGGCTCATGACACCTCTCCACCATCCAAGAACAGAAGCTGAGTAGCGGTACAATAGGAGGCACGCCTCCACAAGGGCTGTGGTAGAGGGAGCCATTGGTCTTTTCAAGATGCGCTTCCGATGTCTGGACCGCTCAGGGGACGCACTCCAGTATCCCCCAGATCATGTGTCGCTGATAGTGGTTGCATGCTGTGCTCTCCACAATCTTGCACTGGAAAGGGGGGATGCTGTGGACAATGAAGACATGGACGCAGTGGCTGGTTGCACGCAATGAGTCCAGCAGTGAGTCCGTGGATGAGCACTCACAGGAAAATGCTGAGGGGACAGGGAGGCAGGGTCACCCACGAGGCTTTAATCATATGAACTTTCAGTTAGCACACCACATACGGACCTCCAGGACAAGCCTGGGCTGCAGGCTCCATACTTGATACCTCAGTG
Source organism: Carcharodon carcharias (assembly GCF_017639515.1). Lineage (NCBI taxonomy): Eukaryota > Metazoa > Chordata > Chondrichthyes > Lamniformes > Lamnidae > Carcharodon > Carcharodon carcharias. Next base: position 101,343,879 of record NC_054472.1, read on the forward strand.
CAAAATCAGAGCTGAAGAAGAGCCATACGGACTCGAAATGTTGACTCTGTTTCTCTCTCCACAGATGCTGCCAAATCTGCTGAGCTTTTGCAGAATTTTCTGTTTCTGTTTCAGTTTTCCAGCATCTGCAACATTTTGCTTTTATCAATCTCCCTGGTCTTTTTGTGGGTTGGGAATGTTATTATGCAAAAGGCACACCTGTTCTCACTGAGGCCGGGTTCCTCATTTTAAATGGGGGCTGAAAATTAGGTTCCCACCCACACATTATTTCTGTCTGGTGGTGTAGGGATTAAAAGCCCATTAGAAGCACACCAGGTTTGAGAGTTTGTGAAGAAAATGTAAAGCTTGTTGAGACTTGGGAACATTTTGAAATATAAGTGTAAAATATTTTGACACATTCATATGTCACCCTTAGATGCTGCATTGTAATTTAGATGTGTTTTTAATGCAGTGATTCATCATAGGGGTCTGTCCTGCAAAGGAAAGTTCACCCTTACATTGACCACATTGTTTAATTGTTCACCTGCATTATAGTACTTTTCCAATGGAGAAAATACCATAATGCATTAAAAAATGTAAAAATTCCTTGACTGTCATATTTTTATGCTCTAATTTATTTGGGTTGGCATATCTATCTGGTTTTTTTTAAAGAGGTAGAAAATATGGTATGCATCTGTTCTCCCTCCATTGATTGACAGGCATTCTGCTTTGAAATTGAAATCAATATCTTTTCTGTCTGTGGAGCTGGAAGTTTTTGTTATGACAGCTGTTCCAATATAAATGCTTGACTGGGCTTCAAAAGCTTCAGCTCAACAGGTAGTCTTATTAATTCAATAAATATTGAAACTTTTACAAGCCTATAATAATAGATGATGTCTTTGATATGGTTTATTGTTTGTTTACAAACGTAATAGGCACTTTTCTATATTATTTATTTCAGATGCACAGTATCAATACACTTAGAGGATTACAACTGTTTTTTCCCTCAAGGTTTTTGGTCCAGTATCAATGATAGTGAGTTTGAATTTCGGGTTTTCATAGATTGTTAGAGGTTTCATTGGTTTTCCAATAATTTTAAAATAATTCCCATTCCTGTTGCATGGCTCCTGACAACATAATGAATACTGGGTGAGTGGGAAATAGAGGGGGCATGGAGAATGAGAGATGGCATGGGATGGCATGGAGGAATGTGAGGACATGGGGTTCATGGGGGGCATAGAAGTGGTATGACAGAATATGAGGGGACATGAAGTGGCATCAGGGAATGTGAAGTGGCATGGGGTGGAAGGGGGTGAGGGGTGAGGCTTTGGGGGCCTTTAAATGATGTTGGGAGCTGGGCTACTGTGTTGGAGAACCGAGTCTGCACCCATGCTCCTTCACACTCCATTGCAGCTTGCAAAATGCACTGCAAACTCAGCCACTGGTGTGAGAAGACTAAAGTTCCTCAAAGTCATACATGGGTTGGGTGTGCATCTTGCGAGCTGCAGAAGTGCACACGTTGGGATTCCCAAACCCAGGTGAAAAATTGGTCCATGAAGTTCAAACATGGATATGACAGAAATTAGAGAAAGTTGTGGTTTCATGGATATAGCAGTGGGGGAGTAAGGGCTTGTTGAGCAAATGGAATAGGGGAAATGGATGAAAAGATGTCCACAAATCTGGATCTTGTTGTAAGTGAGGATGCAGGCTATCAGGACAGAAAAATGATGCAAAATATTGTCAATTGTATATTGGTTGTGTTTAATTGTAGGCAGATGGCGGGCATTAACTGGGGATTCACTTGTGCACCTATAAATACACATAAGCTATAACTGTGGTAGTCAGGTTAGGAGGCACTTGCTTGTAAACTGTAGCTGTGTAAATAAATGCGTATAAAAGTGTATAAAGATTGGCACCAGTTACATCCTTCACTGGTTGGTATTGTGGAGCATAAGAAATATAACAGCTGGAACAACAGGAAGATCAATACAATTTATTTGTTTATTAAATTAATGATAAAATTCTAAGCAAAGTACATTTTAGGTGCCAAAAACCAACACTTGTACTACAATTGTCTTTATTTGATAAATATATTAACATGATTAAGTACTTAATTGATTTTTAACAATACCAAGCTCTGTTGCCAAATCATATTTGTACTCCATTATTTCTTTCAAGTTTTAATTATAAACATAACAGGTAATTGTGGCAAATATTTTAAACCTGCAAAATTAAAACATCTGCCTTTTAAAAGAAAGCTTAAAAACATTTTGGTTTATTATCATGTATCTTGTTTTCCGAAACTGTTTCTGCTATGAAACCAATATTTTAAAAAAAAATTAAAATGACTTATTTAAGAGTATTCCAAGCATACAGTAGAGGAGCGATTTCATGATCCAACAGGATGAGGTTCTCACAGGAAGCATGGACAGAATTTTCCTCTGGACTTCAGGACCCTGCTGTCAGACTCAAATGGGGGTCAGTAGCACCTCACTGCATGGGAAAAATCTGAGACTTTTCCAGAATTGGTCACTTAATGACCAAAGGGCTGGCTCATCATACAGTTAAGGATGGCAGGCAGGCTCTCAAAGCTGGAGATACAGTAGGAGGCCCTCCAACTTAAAAGTAGCATCAGGAAGCCATGGCAGGAAAGTGAGGGAGAGGGTACTATAAGATGGAGGTCCCCTCTCTCTAGCTTTTTAAAGTTTAAAATAAAATAGCCTTTGGAGCTGGATCCCACTGTGGGGTTGGTGCGGGGGAGCCCCCTCCATATGGCAGCCTGCAGCTGCTGCTGAACCCGGGCAAGGAGGAAAGCCTCAAAGCCTGCCTATGGCGCTGGCTGCTGGTCTGTCACCAGGAGCCTGCACTAACCACCACCACCACCCCCCACCGCCCCCCCCCACCCCCACCGCCACCCCCCTCCCCCACCACCAATCCATCCCCCTGCCCCAGCTGGGATCTGGAGGCTGACTGTACTGGTAAATTTGGATGGTTAGAAATAAGTTAAATTATGATGCTGCAAGGGTCAGCAGGAAAACCTGACTGGCCTCGTGGCCAGCATCCTTAACTGCCAATTCACCACTTACAGGCGGATAACCCTGTTGCCACCCCATCCCTCTCCAGAAACATGTCCCAAAATGTAGCCGGAAAATTGTAATATTCATTCCCACTGCTTTGGTCCTCATCCCTGGAAGGGGCTAAAAATCCAGTCCCATATCTCAGAAAACCACAAGTGGTGGACATGATTTCCTGAGGTGGACTCTGTGCAAGTGCCAATTCATGCTGGGAGTGCCAAATCTCAGAATCATTACTGTAGAGTTTTAGTCCGCAGTTTAGGTTTTCCTGCTGACCCTTGCAGCATCATAATTTAACTTATTTCTAACCATCTACATTTACCAGAAAGGACATCAAGAAAGGCTTATCATAATAATCATAATCAGAACTTAATGATGTTTGGATTTCTTTGGCAAGTTTATTTATAAAAGTTCATTGAAAATTCTTGACACTTAAGTATACCACCTCACTGTTTTGTACTTGATTATCAATGCTTTGTAGATTTATCATTATGGTTGTTAGCTGTATAATGTGCAGATCTTTTATTTTCCTGAGTAGTTTTCTGGAAAAAGAATTTATGAATGTAATTTTAATGAACAGTGTATTAGATAAACTGGTAGTGAGCTGAAAAATGCATGACTGCAAGCTATATATTGGGTAATGTGCAGTCAGTTAATGAAAACATTCATTTAAAGGTAACATTTGCTCAGACACCAATTTGTTCCACACATGTTATATTGAAAAACTTACCAAAACAGCTTTGGCTGGAATTAATGTCTATATGTCAATCAACCCATTTTTGAACTAATGTGTGTGCTTTTCTCTTTTGTGATCTATTTTTTTGTTTCACTTCTGCTCCCCTCCAAAGAAGTTGATTCTTTATTAGGCATCAGTCAAACAGCCATTGTCCATTTGTGAACTTTGACAGCAAGGGCAATGGAAATGAGGATCAGTGCTTTACTCAATAAGGATTTCACACCTAATGAAGACCAATACAGATATTGTCTCCCTCAGCAGCAAATGCACACAGACTAATTGGTTGTGAGTGGTATTACAGTCAAGCTTGATCCTCTCATTACTAAACATTTAGACAGGTGCATTTCCAGCAGAGGCTGCTGAATAGTAAACAAGAGTGGTAAACCCCCAATCCTGCCAAACTGAGATCAACTAACTCAGTACAAAATAGGGATTGAACCTGGACTTCCTATATAAGGCAGAGCTATTCAGTGAATAAACCTGGTGAGTTGTTGAGGTTCTCAGATGTATGTTTTCTAAGTAAAACACTCTTGTGTAGTTAATCAAACAGTTTTCCTATTTAAATTTTTGTTACTTGATATCTCATGTCAGTCACCACTCCTAAATGAGAAACTAGGTAGGAGACATTCTGCCATTTTTCTATGAATCTATGTGCATATTCTATTGACTGTAAAGTGCTTTGAGATGTCTTGAGGTTAGGAAAGGTGCCCTATAAATGTAAGTATTTCTTTTAATAATGTTCTATATCTAGTAGAACAGAAGTCCATGAGAAGAAGCTGATTTCTCCTCATGAGAAAGTGATGACACACGAGATTGGCAAATTACTGTTTGTGGAGCTGCATGTATGAAACATGTACTTCCACATATGGCAGGGTGGCTTGGAGTACTAATAACCAGTTGTTTGCTAAATTTACAAAATCTGGCATGGAATTTTGACTAGCTGGTTGAGTTGCACAGAAATTGAGAATAAGTTAAATAAAAATAGTTGCTTTTGTATTGAAATAATGGGAGATCTTCAAAAAGGATTTTATTTTTATTCTTTTATGGGATGTGGGTGTTGCTGGCTAGGCCAGCATCTATTGCCCATTCCTAATTGCCCTTGAGAAGGTGGTGGTGAGCCACCTTTGTGAATCACTTCAGTCCATGTGGTGTAGGTACACCTACAATGCTGTTAGAAAGGGAGATCCAGGATTTTGACCTAGCAACATTTCCAAGTTAGATATATTTCCAAGTCAGACTGGTGAGTGATTTGGAGGGGAACTTGCAGGTGATGGTGTTCCCATGCATGGATTTAAGGTGATTCGCAGCAGAGCCAGAGGCAATATGAGGAAACATTTTCTTACACATCTTGTGATCTGGAATCCATTGCCAAGGATGATGGAAGGAAATTCAATGGTAACATTCAAAAGAGAATTGAATCAAAAAAAAATCAGCGATAAGGAAGAGCAGCAGATGGCGATTGATCAGGTAGCTCTACCTAAGGACTGACACAGATGGGCTGAATAGCCTCATTCTGTGCTGCACCATTCTACAATTCTAAGAGTTTATAGCAAATTAATTGGTGTAAATTTCTGGGCATTTATAGAATGCATTGATTCAAATGGGGAGTGAATAGTTAAACAAATGTTTTACTTGCTTCAGATGTGTTCACATTGACTGACTGTAAATTAAATATGTTCAGACCTCTTAAATAAAGCGGTACCACAGTTCCTGAATCCAGAGTGAGCCACCTGAAAGAAATTCAAATTGATGAATTGTTATATTGATTATCAAACAATTTAAAACCTAGATCACATATCAAATGAAATAATTAGACATCACAAGGGTAATTGGTAAAAGAAATATACACTCTATAACATGCAAGGCAGATCCTTGAGCAGTCAATGGTTTCACATTTCTTCCTAAGTATATCAATAGGCCCTAAACATATTCATCTGAATGGGTAGAAAATCACGCTGAGTTTACACCTGAAATTCTGGTACATGTTATACTTGATTTTGTGATATGTGTATGGTGTGTTATGGAGAAATTCCAAGAAATTGGACTGCCCAGTTTGCAGTTTTGTGGGAGGTGCTGTGATGTTAGGGTGGCCGAGTTGCTACTATTGATGGTAGAGTTGACCTGCAGACACATATTGGGTAGAAACATTGGGCAGAATCTTCTGGTTGGCATGTGGAGGCAGGCATGCCTCCTATGGTCGCCCCCAATCGGGGGCGCGCTGCCATTTTACGTGGGTGGGCCAATTAAGGCCAACCCAGCATGATGTCCACCACAAAGTGCTATGTGTATGGGCAGGGGATTCCCTCAGCCAAGAGTGTGCTCTTTCACGCTTGCGTGCGAAAAAGAGCACTGATCTCCCTGAGGCTAAGTGCTGCCTCAGGGAGATTGGCTCCAAATTTAAAAACGTAAAAGAGCCAAAAACAAAATTTCTCTGACATGTCCCCTCATGTGGCATTGTCACATGAGTTGGGACATGTCCATCACTTTTAGTGAAACCTTTATTAAATGTTTAAAGACCTTCATGAAACCTCATCCCGCCCATGAATGAGGTTTCATGCTTTTCCCAAAGCCCACCAGGGCTCCCGGCCTGCCCCCAACCCTAAGGTTGGACGGGCAGGTCCATTGATTATGTTAAGTACTTTTTAAATGGCTTCAATAGGCCATTGACAGGTTGGTGGGCCCACAGCTGATTTGGCGGTGCCCCCGCCAACATGAAAATGGAAATGACACGGGGTGACGTCAGAGTTCCGCCTGACGTCATCCTGTGTCGGCGAGTGGGCCCCGCCCCCTGCCCTAAAGATCCTGCCCCATAATTACTACATTCTGTCAGTCACATATTGGGGTCTTTATTTAGAAGTAGATTTTTTTTCAGGAGAATGTGTCTTTCATTCCTTCATCAGAACTCTTGACACTTCTTGGGTGAGGCACAGGGTAACTCTGTAGTTCTTCCTCATTCTTCTACATCATCGGTATCTGTCCCCATATACCCTCACCAGCACTTCCCTGCTACCTTTAACGCCAATGTTTCCTCCCCACCCTTCAACTGATTCCTCTCTTCAATGCCTAATTGTGTAGCAGCCAATGGCTATTCTCAAAACTTGTGTTGAAACATGCTGCGGAGAACCACATTATCTGTTCAGTCAATAGAATCTTGCTTTTAGTATTCCAAAGGTGTGTTTTATTCTGTCTAGTGATGCATGTAATTATCTTCAGCTTTGCTGAAACGAATCATTACTGGGATCATTAGCTCAGATTAGAGAGGGCAATCTTTATCTTAAAGAATCCACCCACTGACCTGCCCTTTAGTTTGGCAGAATGGTAAAGATGATTCTCTCATAAATGCATCATGGCAATTACCAGAGTACTTCACATTGATGTGCAAGATTTTATACCAATCACATACCAGCTGTACAGAATGGGAATGTTTACTGATGTTGATGGGATGTGTGGCAGGGAGAGGAGTTTTTGCTTCTTGAGTTTGCATTGACTTGATTGGGATATTGTAGGAGGCCAATAGTAGAACGATTGGTGTGAAAATAGGGTCATGGGGTTGAAGTGTTGAGGAACATGGAGGAAGGCATCCTACCTGCAACCTGGAAGAGATGTTTGCGAAGCGACCACCTAATCTCCACAAATACAGGAGATCACATTATGAGCAAAGGTAACAGAATACCAAATCCAAAGAATTACATGTACATCATCTCTAAGGGAACCTTTGGGGAGGTGGTGATGTAGTGGTAATGTCACTGGGCTAGTAATCCAGAGGCCCAGGCTAACACTCTGGGCACATGGGTTCAAATCCCACCACAGCAGCTGGTGGAATTTAAATTTAATTCATAAATCTGGAATTAAAAGCTAGAATCAGTAATAGTGACCATGAAACCATGTGAGGTAAGTTGGAGCAGCAGAGGGTTCACGTACCATGGCAGCGCGGATGAGGTTGTTCTTCCTTTTCATGCACTGCAGGGCTGTCCTCTGGTATGTGCTGTTCACATTCATCACCCTGACAACTGCCTCCCATGCAGGGTTGGGGAGTTGAGTGGGCGCCCTCCTTCCATCCCTGGGATACAGCATGTCCCTCCTCCCATCCTATTGCATTCAGCAGTACCTCCAGGGATGCATCACTAACTCTGGGTGCCAGTGCAGCTTGCTGTCTCTGGGCCATTTCCTACACAGCTGTTCAGATTCGGCGAGAGCAGCAGCTGTCCAGGCGCCTTTTAAAATGGCTGTCGAATATGATGGCAGGGCGCGCGACATCCTGCCCACCCTGGTGCTGCCAGAGAACCCTAATGGTCTTGGTGCAGTGGAGCTTTCACATGGCATACAGTTGCCTGTGGGTTGCTGCTGTTGACTGGCAGCATGTGTATGCCACCATCATCTCAAGTGCTCTCAAACCATTGTCTCACCTTGTGCAGGACAACTGATGCACAAGTGCGTGAGAGAGAGAGAGAGAGGACGGCGGGGGGAAAGTCTGTACTCTGGCACCTGGCGTCATATGAAGAGTGGGCTGCTGAGCTGACGGGGAGGATCAGGAGCGGGCACGTGTAGATGGTGAGGTTGGAGCCTCCATCCAGTAAGGAACAAAGCTTAATGTCTGTACTTAGAAACCTAAGGCTTATGCGTGGTACCACTTTAGAGGCAGCCCATGCAGACACTCTCTCCTCTCGCAGTTGCAGGTGCCATCAAGAAGTGGGTGAGGCCAGACTGAGGCCGAGTCCACTACATCCAGCAGCCCGCAGATGAGTGAGGAAGATGAGGATGAACAAAACATTTCACCTGTAGAGCTGTCACAACAGCAACCTGCACCCCTCCGCCAGTCCAGAGACACACACCTAGGTGGGTTCAAGAGTTAATCCAGGCAGGGTCTCACATTCTGGTGGTCACTACGCAGACATGTTTCTGCAGCAGGAGGAGGGGGCAGGGACAGCCAAGCTCACTGGCAACTCAAAGCACTCTTGGGGAAGAGGCCCCTGCAAAGTCCAAGACAGATGACTGGGACCATTCCAACACGGGATGCTTGACATGCAGCAGGAGCGCGGGAGCATCAAGTGGATATGTTGGAGGCCCTCGACAGAGTGGAATCTGAGGTGCTCTCTGATGAAGTGGTACCGATATGCATGCGCATTGAGGTGTCCATGGGTAGCATGGCAGACGCCATGGAGACCCTTGTCCAACAGAACAACCAGTTTCTGCCAGAGCTTTGCGCAGACCTGCATTCCATCGCAATATTCATGGGCAAGATTTCACAGTGGCTACGCTAATGGGTGACAGGGCACCTTGACCATCATCCAGATGCCCCTTCTCAAGAAGTCAGGCAGGGGTCCTCAGACACCTAAAAGGAAGAGGAGCAGCAGGCAGACACCCCGGGGTTCTCCCCTCAGGACTCTGAGGATGTGATACTTTTCAGAATACCCTCAGCCTATGACCCCAACAGCCTCGGCCTCTGAGTGAGAGGGTGCAGCTGCACCGGAGCCAGGCCTCGAGGACACAGAGGATGCCCACCAAAGTCGTTAAGGACATCTGGCATAGTGGTCAGCAGGCTGCCTCCACCCCTGGTGCGGAGGTCAAGGGAGCACCTAGATGCAGTGACAGGGTACACGAAATTAAGAAATCCTGATTTCACATGTGGTTGCATGTGTGCACTATAATTGTTCAATGCCCATACAGTTTGTAAATAGACTACACTTTCACTTTAATCAGGTTTGATGTGGTTTCATTGCAATTCTTACTAGTTAAGCCTGTGAAGCCCCCCCCCCCCCATCTTCAGAGGGTCAATGTCCTCCAGAATCAGGCATGTACAGGGAGGCAAAGGTCTTTGCCAGGGCTCTTGCAAGCCATGTACAAGAGGTCTCCCGCGCATGCTGAGCCTTTGCCCTTCACGAGTAAATCTGCTGAAATGCCCTAGCAGGTAAGTACTACATGCTGGGATTCCCCTTCAGTTGTCCAGTTGAGATGACCCCAGCTCCACCCATCCCAGATGAGAAAACTCTCATCCAGCATCTCGAGATCTCCACCACGAGGCTCTGCATAGCTGCAAGTGGCTATGGTTCATGTTACGTTCGAAGTGCAGTCCAATACCTTTACCCCTCCCATGTGACCCACACCCTCTCCCCCCATAACCATTGACCCTCCCGGTGACCTTCCCACAGTTACCCTTGAACCTGCCCCCATCACCCTCCATCCTGTGCAGATGAATGTCCACGTCCCCTACCTTCCCGAGAAGCCCACCCCATGGCAGTAAATCTGCCCCCGCCTCATTAGGCCAACCTTCAAAAACCACTTTTACTTCAGCACCCCCTCCAACAACCCTCAGTGCCCCTTCACTCCATCATTGGAGGACCTTCACCCTCCCACCTTTACAGATCCCACTGCCCCTGATAACCCTCACCACCCCTTCCTATCAGTGTGCCCCCAGGACTCATCCATTGATAGCACAGACCCTCTTTCTGAACCCCTTTTAACCCCCATTTCCCCCCACCTATTGTCCATACTCACCTGCACACCCCCTACTGCCTGCACTCCAACATAGCCCTTCTTACCCTCTCACTCCTTAAACCATCTCACCCATTCCACAACCCCCACAGCATCCCACTCTTTCCTCTAACACCAGGAAACTCCCCTGGTACCCTCTAGGCCAACACACCTACCCCACCGCTTCTTTTCTCTCCTCCCTGTCTAATGCCATCCCCAGCACAGACCATTGCCTCCCAACAGTACCTCATTCAGCCATACACTTGCAACTCGAGGATCCATGTTCTGGAAGCACTAGCAACTTGAGGATCCACATTATAGATGGTCCACACACCCACCCATTGCTGCGTGTGATCTTCCAGGGTCACTGGAGGCTCTCTGCAAGCTGCACCAGGCTTTCATCCAGATAAGTCCTGGCATATGCACACCACATAGGTCCTGACATGTTCTTGGGTGGGGGAGGGGTGGCAATTGGGCGGTGAGGGAAAATTCCACTTGGGGATTCATTTGCCTCCCGCCAATGGGATGCAAAAAGGGCTTCCCGACAACCTCTGGTGGGAATGGCGACCCTCCATTATCCCATCTGAATGGTTGGGACTATAAGTTCCCGCCATCAATTCCCATCATTGGGAAACCGATTTCGCTGTTCCCACACAACTGTCTGACCTCGCCCACCATGACTCCTACCGGTGGCAGGGGGAGAGAACGAATTCGTACAATGTCCCAGACACCACTGTCACCATCCCTGGGTATGCCCTGTCCCGCTGGCAGGACAGATCCACCAGAGGTGGCAGCACAGTGATATACAGTCAGGGGGAGTTGGCCTGGGAGTCCTCAACCTTCACTCTGGACCCCATGAAGTCTCATGACATCAGGTCAAACATGAGCAAGGAAGCCTCCTGCTGATTACCACGTACCACCCTCCCTCAGCTGATGAATCAGTGCTCCTCCATGTTGAACAACTGGCAGAAACACTGAGGGTGGCAAGGGAAGAGAATGTACTCTGGGCAGGGGAATGCCATGTGCATCACCAAGAGTGGCTCGGTAGCACCACTACTGACTGATCTGGCTAAGTCCTAAAGGACTTGGCTGTTAGAGTGGGTCTGTGGCAAGTGGTGTGGAAATTAACAAGATGGAAAAATCTACTTATCCCCACCAATCTACCTGTCATAGATGCATCTGTCCGTGACAGTATCGGTAGGAAGGACCACTGCGCAGTCCTTTTGGAGACAAAGTCCCACATTCACATTGTGTTGTGTGGCACTACGAATAGATCTAGCAGCTCAAAACTGGGTATCTGTGAGGCACTGTGGTCCATCAGCAGCAGCTGAATTATATTCGACCACAATCTGTAACGTCATGGCCTGGAATATCCCCCACTCTACCATTACCATCAAGCCAGGGGATCAACTCTTGTTCAATGAAGAGTGCAGGAGGGCATGCCAGGAGCAGCATCATGCCTACCTAAAAATGAGATGTCAACCTGGTGAAGCTACAACATAGCACTACTTGTATGCCAAACAGCAGAAGCAATATGCGATAGAGCTAAGCGATCCCATAACCAACAGATCAGATCTAAGTTCTGCAGTCCTGCCACAATTAGTTGTGAATAGTGATGGGTAATTAAAAACTCACTGGAAGAAGAGGCTCCGCAAATAGCCCCATCCTCAATGATGAGGGAGCACAGTACAGCAGTACAAAAGATAAGGCTGAAGCATTCGCAACAATCTTCAGCCAGAAGTGCCGAATGGGTGATCCATCTTGGTCTCCTCCGGAGGTCCCCAGCATCACAGGTGCCAGTCTTCAGCCAATTTGATTAACTCCACATGATATCAAGAAATGGCTAAAGGCATTGGATACTGCAAAGACTACGGGCTCTGACAATATTCCGGCAATAGTACTGAAGAATTGTGCTCCTAAACTAGCTGTGCCCCACCATCCAAACCTTTCCAGTACAGCTACGAATCTAGCATCTACCCAGCAATGTGGAAAATTGCTTAGGCATGTCCTGTCCACAAAAAGGACAAGTCCAAACCAACCAATCAGTCCCATCAGTCTATTCTTGGTCATCACTAAAATGATGCAAGGGGTCATCGACAGTGCTATCAAATGGCATTTACTCATGAATAACCTGCTCACTGATGCTCAGTTTGGATTCTGCCAGGGCCACTCAGTTCCTGACCTCATTACAGACTTGGTCCAAACATGGACAAAGAACTGAATTTAAGAGGTGAGGTGAGAGGGACTGCCCTTGACATCAAGGTCAACTTTGACTGAGTATAGCATCAAGGAGTTCTAGAAAAACTGAAATCAATGCAAATCAGGGGGAAAACTCTCCACTGGTGGGACTCATATGTAGCACAAAGGAAGATGGTTGTGGTTGTTGGAAGTCAAGCATCTCAGCCCCGGGACATTGCAACAGGAGTTCCACAGGTTAGTGTCCTAAGCCTAACCATCTTCAGCTGCTTTATCAGTACCTTCGACCCATAAGGTCAGAAGTGGGGATGTTTGTTGATGATTGCACAATGTTCAGCATCATTCACGACTCCTCAGATACTGAAGCAGTCCAAATACAGCAAGACCTGGACAACATTCAGGCTTGAGCTGATAAGTGGAAAGTAACATTCATGCCACACAAATGTCAGGTAATGACCACCTCCATCAAGAGAGAATCTAACAACCTCCCCTTTACATTCAATGGAATTACCATCGCTGAATACCTGCTATCAACATCCTGGTGGGTGGTTTACCATTGGACCAGAAACTGAACTGAACCAGCCATATAAATACTGTGGCTAAAATAGCAGTTCAGAGGCTGGGAATTCTATGGCAAATAACTCACCTCCTGACACCCCGAAGCTTGTCCAGCATCTACAAGGTGCAAGCCAGGAATGTGGTGGAATACTTACCACTTGCCTGGATGAATGCAGCTCCAACAGCACTCAAGAAGCTCGACACCATCCAGAACAAAGCCAGCTTGATTGGCACCCCATCCACTACCTTCAACATTCATCTCTCCACCACCGACGCACAGTGGCAGCAGTGTGTACTATCTACAAGAAGCACTGCAGCAACACCTTTAAAATTCGTGACCTCTACCACCTCGAAGGATAAGGGCAGAAGATGCATGGCAATACCACCACCTTCAAGTTCCCCTCCAACCTGACTTGGAACTATACTGCTGTTCTTTCACTGCTGTTGGGTCAAGATCCTGGAACTCCCTTCTTAACAGCACTGTGCACGTTCCTACAACACATGGACTACAATGGTGCAAGAAAGCAGCTCACCACCACCTTCTCAGGGGCAATCAGGGATGGGCAATAAATGTTAGTCTAGCCAGCAATGCCCACATCCCAAGAACGAGTAGTTAAAAAAAATCAAGGGATATGAGGATCATGCAGGGAAATGGAGCTAAGATCAAAGATTAGCCATGATCTTATTGAATGGAGTGATGGATGCTTGAGGGATGCATAGCCTACTCCTGTTCCTAGATCTTATGTTGTTATGTTCGTATCTCACATGGACTATAATGTTAGAAGGTGCTCCATCTGTTAAAGTTCAATAGCAAAGAGCATGGAAGGCCTTGCTGATGTGTTTTCTTCCTTTTTTACGACCTTTAGACTGGCTGTTGATATTTAAGTATTATCTTAAATAGCTACTGAGCTGTAATGACAGTTTTACTCTTGCAGTAAATTGAAAATTACTCTGCACTATGACACTGTGCTATCACACGCCTTCAATTATTAACTGAATTTCAACAGTCAAACCTGCCAGGTACCAGAACTTGTGAAAGTTTAGTGTGGAGGAACTTCTAATGCCTGATGAATTCAGCACTACCCAAGCAGTTTTGTTTGAATATTAGAAGCAGTCTCCTGGTGATCTTGCCACTTTCGATTAAGGGTTGATCATTGGGAAGGAAGGAGATTTGCATGCTGCTTCAGAACTTAAACACATACAGCAATTAGGAATCTCTGGGAGAAGTTTTGCATTGGAGGAGAAATCTTTGCTGAAATTAACAAAGTTTAACTGCTGGGTGCAAAGTTTTGGAGCTGGAAATGAATTTACTTTAGACCAACACATAGTGTTGGAGAGGCCCTGTTTGGGATTTAAGAGAAGAAGGTTGGTCAGGCACAGTTGAGGGAGGTAGCCTTAACCACTCAGTAACAGAAGTGGTTAATGACCTAACCAGGCACTAGTACTATAACTACAGCTGCATTTATATAGCACCTTTGACAGAGTAAAATATCCCAAGTCGCTTCATGGGAGTGTAATTAAACAAGATTTGACACAGTGGTATATAATGTGATCTTAGGGCAGGTGACCAAAAGCTTCTCAAAACTGTAGAACTTATGGAGTATCTTAAAGGAGGACATAAAGGTAGTGAGGCAGATAGGCTAAGAGAGGGAATTCCAGAAACTAGGGCCTAGGCAGCTAAAGGCATGGATGCTAATGGTCAAGCAATTTAAAATTGGATATGTGCACAAGGCCAGGATTGGAGGAGTGCAGAAATCTTGGAGGGTTATAGGGCTGGCAATGATTAGAAAGATAAGGAGGGGTAAAGTCATGGAGAGTTTTGAAAACAAGAATGTCAATTTTAAACTCAAGTTCAGTTCCTTCATGTTGGTATGGGTGTGAAGAATTAGCCACACCACCAAGAATGCACTGTACTCAGCATGGTTTCCAACTTTCTTTCACTGCACTAAAGTGCTTCAAAGGTTTTCCATTAATATTCAAGAGGTTCCATGGGGGCATTGACCTACACCTGTAACTGTAATTGTTCCTTCACTACCTTCATCTCAATAAAAACCTGAGATGATATGTAATTGTGTGTTTCATGCACATGGCAGTAACCCATTATGATTTGTATTGACAGCTGCTGCCACACGCATTGAAAAACATTTCATGGCAACCAAAGGGCAATTATACTGTCAGCAATCTCCTTAAAACTAACACAGCTTATAACACAAAGGAAGTGCTGGTCAAAGGTAGCTTTTCCCACTCCTGACCTTAGGCCTTTTAACCTCTACAAGGATGAAAGCTGCTGGGGGAGCAGTCAGAGAGCCCCAATTTTAGACTCTTTTGTGCCCCATTTTCCAAATCCACAAACTAGCACTTATTGCTGAGACTTGCTGGCTGTCATGTTCAAGTCGATCTCAGTGTAGTCAGTCTGCGCTTCCTCCAGAAATAGGCTCTGGGTCCTGAGATGTAGTAGAACTCCATTGTATCTTAGTCTGGGAATGAGTGACACTCACTGGCCTCAAGTGGAAAGGAGTCACAACCAATATTCCTTGAAGGGATCACAGGAGGTTGCAGTAAAAGATTTAGAAAATCAATTTGACTTCAGGATGAACATATTTAGCTCCCTTGCGCCTCGCAAAACATTAACTTTCTTGGCTGCTGCCCACCTCCAACCCCGCCCCCATCCCCAACTGAATAGAAAAGCCAGGCCAGACCAGGTCAATCAATTTCTGCTGGCTTGGCGCTAGGACCTATTTGATTGACATGGAAGCCAAATGTTAAATGGACTGATTGGTCTGAATGGGCTGTTTTTGTGTTGCAGTTTTGATGGATTTCTATGGGCTGCTGAATTTCCTACCACTATAGAATGACAAGCTGCTTATTAAGTGCTCAGATTGTGCTGGCATGCACACTGCTTCCATAAGAAATAGGAGGAGTGGGCCATTCAGCCCATTGAGCCCATTCCACCATTCAATAAGACCCTGACTGATCTGATTGCAGCCTTAACTCTATTTACCTGCTTGTCACCCATAACCCTTAACTCCCTTGTCAATCAAAACACTGTCTAACCCAGCCTTGAATATATTCAATGATCCAGCATCCACTGCTCTCTGTGAAAGAGAATTCCAAAGACTAATGAGTCAGGAGAAATTCTTCTCATCTCTATTTTAAACGGGAGACCCCTTATTTTTAAGCTGTTCCCCCTAGATTTTAATTTCCCCATGAGAGGAAACAACCTGTCAGTATTTACCTTGTCAAGTCCCTTCAGAATGTTGCATGTTTCAAAAGATCACCGCTCATTCTTTGAAATTCCAATGAGTATTGGCCCAACCTGATCATCCTTTCCTCATAAGACAATTCCTTTCAATCCAGGAATCCATCTAATGACATTCTCTGAGCTGATTCCAATGGAAGTATATCCTTCCTTATAAGAGTACTCTGAGTGTGGTCTTATCAATGCCCTGTGCAGCTGTAGCAAGACTTCCCTACTTTTATATCGCATCCCCCTTGCAATAAAGGCCAATATTTCTTTTGCCTTCCTAATTACTTGCTCTACCTGCATGTTAACTTTGTGATTCATATATAAGGACACCCAATTCCCTCTGTACTACCGCATTCTGTAATCTATCTCCATTTAAATAATATTCTGCTTTTCTATTCTTCTTGCCAAAGTGGACAACCTTACATTTTCCCACATTATTCTACATATGCCAATTTTTTGCTGACTTGCTTAATCTATCTATATCCCTTTGCAGACTCTTTGTATCCTCCTTATTTATCTTTTTATCCTGACTCTGTTTCCTGTTGGTTAGCCAATCCTCTATCCATGCTAATATATCATCCCCATCACAGTGAGCACTTAACTAGTGCAGTAACCTTTTATGTGGCACATTATCAAATGCCTTTTGGAAATCCAAATACATCACATCTACTCATTCCCCTTTATCCATCCTGCTTGTTACTTCCTCAAAGAGCTGTAATAAATTTGCCAAACACGACTTCCCTTTCACAAAACCATGTTGACGCTGCCTGATTGTATTGTGATTTTCTAAATGCCTGCTATTACCTCCTTAATAATCGATTCTAGCAAATTCCCAATGACAGATGTTAGACTAACTGACCTATAGTTTCCTGGTTTCTGTCTCCATACATTCTTGAATAGAGGTGTTACATTTGTGGTTTTCCAATTTGCTGGGAACTTTCTAGAATCTAGGGAGCTTTGGAAGATTATAACCAATTTATCCATTATATCTGCAGCCATTTTCTTTCAGACCCTAGGATACAGGCCATCAAGTCCAATGGACATGTCAATCTTTAGTCCCGTTAGTTTTCATAGTTCTTTTTCTCTAGTAACTGTGATTGTTTGAAGTTGCTCTCACTCTTTTGCCCCCCCACTATTCTTGGGATGCTTTTTGTGTCTTCTACTGTGAAGACAGTTTCAAATACTTGGAAATGGCAGAGGTGTTTAACATGTTTCCCATCATTAATTTCCCATTCTTGACCTCTGAAGGACTAAAGCTCATTGTCTCTACTCTTTTCCTTTTTATATACTTGTAGAAGTTGTTACTGTCGGTTTTTATATTTCTTGCTGACTTTCTCAAACTGCAATTTGTCCCTCTTTATTATTCTTTTAGTCATCCTTTGTTAGTTTCTAAAATTTTCCCAATCTTGTAGCTTGCCACTAACCTTTGCAGTATTGTTACATCTTTTATTTCAATTTGATACCATTGTTAACTTCTTTAGTGAGCCACAAAGTGATGCATGCATCCTTCTCATAGAGTTCTCCTTAATCAATAGAATATATTTTTGTTGAGAGTTATGAAATATCTTAAGTGTCTGCCAATGCTTTTCTACTGTCTCAACTTTTAACTTATTTTCCCATTCAACCTTAGCCAACACTGTCTTCATACCCTTGTAATTGTCTTTATTTAAGTTTAAGACACTAGTTTCAGACCCAAATTTCTTGCCCTCAAACGGAATGTGAAATTCCATCATGTTACGATCACTCTTACTGCGAGGATCCATTACTATGAGGTAATTTATTAATCCTGTCTCATTACACATTCAGGTCTAATGTAGCTTTTTCCTTACTTGCTTCCAGAAAATATTGTTCTAAGAAACTGTCCAAAATACACCCTACGAACCTCTAAGAGGACAACCATGAGGCTACCTTCTATATGAAGATTAAAATCTCCCATGATTATTGCACTATCTTTCTTGCCATTATTTCTTGATTTATACTCCATCCTACAGTGTAGCTACTCAGTGAGCCTATAAACCACTCCCACCAGTGACTCCTTTCCTATTTCTTATCTCCACCCAAACTGATTCTACATTTTGATCCTCTGAACTAAGATACTTTTTCCCTATTGTACTGATCTCATCTTTGATTAACAGAGCTACCCCACCTCCTTTTCCTTTCTTCCTGTCCTTCTGAATATGAGGACTGACCATCAAAATAGCTGAAGCATCTTGGCTGTATGCATCAGGCAAACCATTCCTCCACTCACTCAATATACACCCTACTTCGAAATCACTTACAAGGAGGTGGAGATGAGGAAGTTGGTGGGATGCTGCCAGTTGCAGTTTTATTGTCACATTCCCACCTCAGCTCATTTAGTAGCATTTGTGACCCTGAGTTCGAAGGTCGTGGGCTCAAAGCTCATTCTACAGACTTGAGCACATAATTCAGGCTAACACTTTATCAAACAAAATGCAATAATGAAGCAGTACTGAGGTGCTGTTTCTCAGATAATACATCAAACCAAGCCCATCAGGTGGATGTAAAGATCCCGAGCCACTAATTTGAAGAAGAACAGGGAAGATCTTCCCAGTGTCCTGCTTTATAATCGTCTGGTCATTATCACTGTTGGTGGGAGTTCATTACATGCAAATTGGCTGCTGTGTTTCCTACATTACAACAGTACCCACAGCCCGAAAGTACTTCATTAGCTGTAAAATGCTTTAGGACTTCATAGGGTTGTAAAAGTTTCTCAAGTCCTCCTTCCTTCCTTCCTATCCTTTCCTTCCTCTTTTTCTCTAGGACCAGGTAGTGTGGGGATAAATTGGATAGCCCCCACAATTGGGCATGGGGATTACAATCAGCAATTAGCCTAGCCCAACTGATGTGATGCAGGCAATAGACAAACTTTGTGCTGCCTGCTCAGTTCCATGATTGTGGCATGTAGCCCAGCACTCAATACATTGTTGACTGGTTACACACCTCAGCAGGGGACCCAGGTTCATGTGAGATTAACATCACTTGAAGCTAGCTTGTACTATTCAAAGACAGGCAGACTGCACCTTTTAAAGGCAAGGTGCAATCTGGATGTAGTTGGACCAAAAGCTGATTGGGCAACATTGGAAAACTTTCAGGAAAGACCTGAAATTGTGCCAGAGATGGGAGAGTGTGCCCACAGGTCTTCGGATGCAGTGTTGGAGTCAATGATTTAGGAGGTGGACTGGAGGAGGGAGGTTCTCTTTCCTCAGGGAGCCAGGAGGCCCTCCAAAGAGTGCTAAACAAGCAGCTGGTGCAGGTGACTATGGCCATCAATGCCCATTGTTTGTTGCCGAGGGCATTGATCTGATGCGCAAAACATTTAAGGACAGGTTGGTCAGGTTTAGTGCCAAATCCTACCAACTGCATCACTAGTCTCACACAAGACTCCAGTCATCACTCCAACTTTACTCATTGACCAACAATCTATATAGCACAGCACTTGAAAATTGCTGTAAAGAGAGACATGTTGACAAAGCTGTTCCTCTTGCATTCATCAGGACAACACAAAAATGCCAACTTTCAAACCAACAATCACAATATTCATACTACAGGAAAAATGGATGTTGATTGATTGGCAAGACAACTCAGATTGGCCAAGGCATTGCCATGGAGAAAGCAATGGGGAACTATAGGTTCTCAAGCTCTGGGGTATTTAAAAAAATGCACAAAGCTTGAACATATTCCTTTTGTTTGCAGAGAATGGGTCCCTGTGTATGGATGTATGTCACTTCTAGCAAACATAAATGAGTCACATTACAAACTCAACTGATTATCTTAGATTGATTGTTAGTGTAGCTATTAGCGCAATCAGGATTGTTAAACAAGTGCTGTCCAATTGTGGACTCATATCTAACAGTAGATATTCTGTTTTGAATTTTGCAAGTGCAGGTTGATTGAGTACAGTCTGCAATCCGCCTATTACGAACAGCCGAAGGAACATGCTGTTTGATTTGATTTCAAATTACTCCAGATCGGGGTAAAAAAAAATTTGACCAACAGATTCAGCAAGCCATTTTAATCTGCTACTATGCAGTAGCTACGCAAGTGGTACTTTCTACTAAAAAGATGCTCCCGTCAGCCCAAAACAATGTTCTGCCTACCAAACAATTGAGCAATGCTGTGTATGAATTTCAGTGCCGGTGCAATGCAATGTATATAGACTGTACATCTCAATGATCAGCTGATTAAATCAGACAGAAAAATAAAAGCAAAATACTGTGGATGCTGGAAATCTGAAATAAAACCAAGAAGTGCTGGGAAATCTTAGCAGGTCTGTCAGCATCTGTGGAGAGAGAAAGAGTTAACATTTCAAGTCCAGTATGACTCTTCCTGAGAACCAGTTCTGAAGAAAAGTCATATTGGACTCGGTATATTAACTCTTTTTCTCTCTAGAGATGCTACCAGACCTGTTGAGTTTTTACAGTTCTTTCTCTTTTTATTATAGCATATTCCTTCAATTGTGCAGAGGCAGAGTACAGGCTGTACTCAACTAGCTCATGCTTGCAAAACCCAAAATAAACATATCCTGTTAGATGTGATTCTGCGATTGGGCAGCACTTGCTGAACAATCTTGAGTGCACTAATAGTTACGCTAACAACCAATTTAAGATAATCAGTTGAGCTCATGACGTGGCTCATTTAAATTTGCTAGAAGCAACATACATTTATACACAGGGACCCGTTCCTCTGCAAACAAAGCTGTTATAATCCCAGCTGATATTACTACTGGACAAGACAGATCCCAGGGAGGAACACAGCTTATTAGATCCTAACTTTTATTTTTTGTTTAGAAATGTGGAGAGTGGCTACTGAACAGAGTCCCAGGAGTCAGCTGATGAACTTCTAACTAAAGAATAAAACATTTATTAAACAAGAAAAGACAAACTATATTACAATACTCTTTCACCCACAACTATACCTTTGCAGATGTATACAGATTCGCAAGGATAACACAAGTTACAAAAGTTATCTTATACCCTAATGTTCACAGTAAGTACACAGTCCATGTAAAACAATAGTTAACCTTTGATTAGACATGCCACATTCCGAAACCAGTGACAGATGCCACCCCAAACAGATGCTATGGATCTCTCACCACTCCTCTCAGATGCTTGTCACACTGAGCGCCAATTGGTCTCACTGAACTCTGTTTCACATGAGCGTTTCCTATCACCACTCTCGAAGAACTCACTTTGGAATCTTCTCCCGAATGACGCTTTCTCTCACATACCTTCCACAAGAGTCCACCTCCACGATTTCAAACTCTCCTTCCAAGGTTCCTCTCCCCTGGATTGTCACGTGCATTCAATCTTTGCCTTCCACACACCCTCCCTCAGACTCAGCCACGGCAACAGACCACCACTGCTTCACACGCCCTTGGTAAAGAGTTACAGACCTTTAGCTGTCTCCTTGGATCTAGTGGCTTCTCGCAAGCCTATTTTGCTTTAAGTCGGTGTCCTATAGCTTTCTCCCTTTAAGCTTGGAGCCTTCCTCTTTGCTCCTTACTTTCACTTCCACTGAACAGAATGTTGTTCCAGATTCCAGTTCTTCCTTTGACTAGAAAGTCTTCTTGAGACTTTCTTCTTTTCCTGTCGGACCTGCTCCCTGGTTTCCTGTTCTTATTGGAAATCTGTTCTCTCTGCAGTTCCCTCTGGTGTGTCCAGTCTCCTGGCTCCAACTGAACTAACATTGTTTTCTGTTTCTCCTTGCCTGTATGGGTCTCCTGTTGCTAGGCAACAGCCCAGTTTTTTCTACCCTATATTTGTTTTAACTTCCTTTCAAGAGTCATAAAACTTAATTAGAATGTAAGCATCTTTTAAAGTGAAACTAAAACTCAAGTTCCGCCCTTTTCTTAATACAGAAATACAAATTAAACTTAAAGCTAAAACTCATTCCTAACACCAGCAAATACAACTTACTTAAACTCTAGCTCCTAACATTTGTTCAAGACTTGCACCTTTTTTGAAATACCCAAGGGCTTAGGGAGCCTATGGTTCCCTGTAGTGTTTTCTCCATGGCAAAGCTTTGGTCAATCAGAATCAACTTGCCAACCAATTAGCACCTCTTTTCTCTTGTAGTAGAAATTGTTGTGATCACTTAAAATTTGTTCTGATTAGTGTAAAGTGAAAAGGTTCAGCAACATGCCTCCCTTCTCATCAATAATAATCTATCAACCACAGCTCAAACCATACATTCATATGCTTCATCACACCCCACACACTTAGCACAGCTGGATGCTGCACACTCACAGCTCAGTTTCCACATACTGTCAACTATTCAACGGTGGCAGGCACATCACACAGACACATTGCAACACACAAACTGACACATTTACCTCTCTCCTGCAAGAAGAGGTGACCTATAATAGGCAGCAGCAGCAGTAAACAGAGGGAGCATATATGGCTGCATCTGCTGAACCCTATGGAGGATAATGGTGCTGGGGACAATTGGTCCATCAGTCACAAAGCTGTGCCCAGTGGTGACACTGAAGCCTTTGAGGAGGACAGCATGTTTTGTATAATACATCTTCTGAAACCCTATTCCACCCTTATCCTGCAATCTGTTACAATGTACACGCTGCAGATGATGTAACCATGTATCTCTTTTTTCATCCCCATCCCCTCTACCCTACCAGCCCCTTGTGTATTCACGCTTTCAGATACACAAGAACTGCCACCTAGCCAGCCTGTGGTGCAGAAGGCTGAGGGCATGGAGGGACAGCAGATCTCTGAGGGTGAAGCACCGTTAGTGATCTAACAATTGCAATAACCAGATCAGATACAAGTGCTGCATGAACCTTCGAAGGATGTCTTGAGGTGGGATCTAGTTCACTGGGCATGAATGGGCTGCAGCCAGGGAAAAGCAATAGGATAGTATGTTTGCCAGCTCACCAAAGGGTGGGGTCGCAGACAAATTCTGCTGCAGCAGGTTCAGAATATAACTTTGATGGGGTGACATGCAGAAAAAGGCTGCTGGACGTGCGATGCTGGCCTGCCAGAGAACCTGTTATTACTGTCATGGAGCAGGGAGGAGTCTGGCTCCACACAGAGCTTGGAGCCCAAACTCACTAGCATGGAAATGGTGGCCAACTTCATGAGAACAGATATGAACCCAACTGTGATACAGCTTCTATTGTAGCACATGCAGAAGCCATCCAACATCCGAGTGCTGCAGTGGAAACTCAGACTGAAGTCATGAATTCTCTGCTTGTTGACATGCAAGCTCAGACTGCTGCCATCATGTCTGCAGATACCAAAGCTCATATGGGCTTGCAAGGTTTCATAATGGTCCAGCAATCAGCAGGATACAAGAATTATTGAGGTGTTGCCCTGGGGGATATGACACTGGCTCCAGGGTGTCTGCTGTCATCTACCAGGATCACAGCTGTCATGTTCCCACCACTGCCACTTCACAAGAGCCCTTGCTTTTGCCTGTTACACAGGCTGAGGAGGTGCAGTTTGAAAGTTTGAAGCTGGGCCTCTGAAGGCATCCTGCGAGACCATCTGCAGCTTCCCCTATTGAAAGTCAGCAACATTTTACCAGCTGTGCTGAAGCCACTGGAGTAGCCCCTAGTAGGAGTACTAGGACAGGTAAAGGTACCAATAAGACAGGCACTGAGGAAACACACAATAATGATTAGTTGAGTAATGTGGGGAATATTGAATGTTTTGTTGGATAAAGTTGTTATGGCATAGTTGTTTTGTGGTGCCTTTTATTTCAGGATTGGCCAAGAGGATGCCATGATGATCCTTGACAGATCCTTGAAGTGTTGAGCAATGGGGATCTGGGGTTTATTCAGGGGAATTGGAGTTTGATGATATGCTCACTGAGAGCCCATATGGAATATGGATTTGCTGGTCACCTCCTCCCTTCTTCCTTGCCTTGAGGTGGTTATTGAAGCCCTGGTGGTAAGCATGTGCTCTTATGATGACCAGGTTGTGGAAGATGCAAAAGATCACCATGAATCAGGACACCTGTTCCAGAGAGTACCAGAGGCCTCTTCCTAATGACTGAAGCAGTAAAACCATGGCTTTAGCAAACTGGATGATCTGCCCAACAACATTTTTTGTTACTTTCACTACTTTCATTGTATGAGCACTGGTCATACGTGGTCAGGTTGCAGAGGGGAGTCATCAGATATGTTGGATAGTCCACATCACTGAGAGCCATCCTCTAGTTTTATGTGGTGGTTAGAAGATTACTGGAACTGTGGGCTAATTGGGATGAAAGCATCATGACTAATGCCAAAATACAAGAGCAGGGAGGTTATGTTGGAGCTGTATAAAACGCTAGTTAGGCCACAGCTGGAGTTCTGGTTGCCACAGTATAGCAAGGATGTGATTGCACTGGACAGGGTGTAGAAGAGATTCACTGCAATGTTGGGCTGGAGCTTTTCAGCTACAAAGAGAGACTCGATAGGCTAGGATTTTTTTCTTTAGAGCAGAGAATGCTGAGGGCACACCTGATAAGAGGTATACAAAATTATGAGGGGCATAAGAGGATGGTTGGAATGCTTGCTATTTCACTCTGTCCATTGACATAAGCCTTAGGGCTACCATTACTGGATTAGTGCTGCATGACTGACTTTTCCATTTGGCAGTTGCCCCTCTGCCCCTGCCCACACCCCCACACCAGCTCAGAGGATGGTTGGAATCTGGAGCACACTGCCTGTTGGGGTGGTAGAGGCAGGAACCCTCACAACATTTAAGAAGTATTTAGATGAGCACTTGAAATGCCATAGCACACAGGGCTATGGGCCAAGTGCTGGAAAATTGCATTATAATAAATAGGTGCTTGATGGCTGGCATGGACACAGTAGGCTGAAGAGCCTGTTTTTGTGCTGTATAACTCTGAGATTTGTAGGCACTCAACATTACAATGTTCTGGGTGTGATCACACATCAACTGCACATTGAGTGAGTGCTAGCCCCTTGTAGTTTTAGTACATCTACCCATTGAGCTGTCGCACTCAGAAGGCCACATGTGTGCATCATGGGCAAGCCACATCCCCACTTTTCTTGCTTCTCCCAAGTTACTGAAGAGACAATAAAGTCTGCCTTCTTGGCGTACAGTGACTCAGTGACATTATGATGCAGAGATGGATGGCAAAATGCAAAATGTTTGCAATGTCACCTGTTCCAGCCTATAAGGATCCACTGTACCTTCCACAACCTGGACATCCTAAGGGCCACAGTCACCTTGATAGAACCTGGCAGTGTTGTTCTCCCCTTGCTAAGGCAGCATGACCAATTCCAAGAGGTGGAGCAGTTCTGTGACCGTCTCCTTAGTGAAATGCAATCCTGAAAGCACTAGATTGGGTGCAGTTAGGAGAAGTGCTCCTTGAAAACTCTAAGCAGATAAGGCTGCCTGCTGAAAGCCCTCCTTATCTTCTCTGGAGCCTCTGTTCCATTTTCCTCTGATGCTGCAACTATAGCTCCTTTGAGCACATAATATCATCATAATATCCAGGCCTTAGGGATGGTGGGGGGGCAACTGCCAACTGGAGAGGTCAGTCATGCAGCACTAATCCAGTAATGGTAGCCCTATGGCTTATGTTTAACAGACAGAGTGAAAAAGCAAGCAATACTTTTTATTAACACTTCAGACAGTTTTTTTTCAAAGAGTTAAAGGCTAGGAGTTTTAAATGCCTTGACAGCTTGACAGTTCATTATCATGTCAGAGGTTTTTGACAGCTCCTTTCATTAGTTCATCTTGACACCATTGACAGCTATTTTGACAATTCATTATGACAATTTTGACAATTGTTTTGGACAATTCCAAAGACCTTCACAGTTCCAATGAGTTTATGCTTTTTTATGTTACATTTATGCCTACTTTTAACAAAACCAAAGGGCACCTTACCTCTTCCAAAGTGCACCTGACCTCCCCCTAAGTTGTCCCAGGACCATATCCAAAGGGTGCCCTATCTCTCCCGAAAAGATACCCTGCCTATCCAAACAAATCCACAAAGTTCAGACCTGCTCCTATCAGTTCTAATCTGCACACATCGGGTTTCAGACGCCTCTCACACCAGAATCACACATAAGTAGAGGCAGCTACTGATTTATATGAGCATCTGCTTCTGCAAAATACAAAAGCACAAATCACAACCTGGGATTATTTCCATCTCTGAAAAAATGGTAGGTCTTAGGTACTCCCAGTGTACATGAGATCAGTTAAAATATTTGACAAATAGAATCCCATGTTCACTGCCTCGCCAAGAGCCAATGTTTCAGCAGCCAAAATACTTTTGACAACCCTTTTTATTTTCTTGGCTTCCCAAGCTAAAATACATTTCACATTCTTGTACATAAGAATTACTATGAAACCAGTTGTAGTACCATACCCACCAGGAAGATTAGCATCTGAAACATCGCTAAAAATAACTAGCTTCAAGTTCTTTGAGTCACTTAAAGATGGAAACTTAAGTACATATTTATCTGGATTGAACTTTCAGAATGTTTTATTTGCCCTTAAATCATTCACTACTTTGGAGTGTTTCATTGAAGTACTTAATTCCAATGCATCAAAAGTTTCATCTGGTCCAGTCCAAGTGCACAACTAATTCGCAATTGCTCTATTTCCCTATATAGAACATTACCTTTCTGTGATGACGTGGTACAATTACCCAGAATAGGAGTAGCAATAACAACTGAAAGATCTCCCTCTTGTGCTAATGGGGGCTCTTTCTTTAGTTCAAGTTTGTTTCCTGACCTAAGTCACTTCCAGACTCACTGTCACTGCTTGCACTGTGCTTTCTCACCTTCCAGAATTTTACCTCAATTCTACCAGTCTACGGACCTTGTTTCTTGGCAATGATCCAGAATGTTCAACCAAAATTTAAACTGAGCACTGGCTTTTCCTACATGTTATACAATTGTTAAATCGCTCAATTCATTCAACCCCTCTGGAATATATGACACTTGGCTACCCAGTGTGGACAACTGTTCTGTGGATGGGATAGCTCTGTCATATGTGTCGTGACCACTCATATTACCGCTATCCAGTTCCTGATCCACCTCATTCTCTTCCTCAGGATGTTCATCACAAAAAACAATGAGCATCTGAGGTACATGATGCTTTGTTTACTTCTAGCAGCTGCTCAGAGTTCAAGATTTTACAATTAACTCCAATTAACCATGAAGAAAGGATTTTAACAGTTTGATTGACATGCACTATCTTACCATCATGACGTATTACTTTACCAGGGTCTTTCCATTGCCTATGCCTCTCCCTTTTATATTATACCAAATTTCCTGAATAGAACCCTGTTTCAGACGATATAAAACGATGCCTTAGTGCTCTATGAATTTTCTCTGATACCTCAGTCTTGATAAAAACCACTCTCTCTGCATGCTCAGAAAAATTGGCTCTAATTGTAGTATCTTCTAGATTTGGAGGATTATAACAAAGACAGAAGGTAATTTGGGATTGCACCCATAGACCAGTTCATAAGGATTATTTCCTACAAGTACCTGAAGAGAATTCTTTGCATGAACTACCCACACTAGGACTGTGGACAACTTACACTTTGGTCAATCAGTCAAAATTTTATGCAGCATGTCATCAATCACAGCATGTTTCTTTTTACAAAGGTCATTGCTAAGAAGATTCTCAGCTGTTATATTCATGACAATGATATTCAGATTCCCACACATATTTCTGAACTCCTTGTTAATGGACTCACCTCCGTTTTCAGTCGAAACTTTGTTGAGATTCCACATCCAGTCCCTTTACATCTTTCCATAATTTTATCTATAATATCTTTCTTCTCCTTACTATATTATTGTTACTGAATATTAAATCTTGTAGCCAGGTCAATAGATTAAATACATAAGCTTTTCTTTCTTTTTTCCATATCAATTATATCCATGGAAGGCATGGTAAATTCACGTGTCAATAGAAGGCTTACATTATGATGTGGTGGTATACTCTGATAATTTTATAGAGATTTTACAATTCTCATTAGTCTCTTCTATTAACCTTGGATAGGCGTCACCAACTATACCTGCATTGGTTAGCGGGATTTTTAACCATTGGCAGCTAGGGTGGACAAATTGTCTAAGTAACTTTAAGACAATATATTTTTTTCTCTCTTATCCTTATCCCCTGGTGCCATTAATACTTACCTAACATTCTGGAGAAACATGAGATCAACTTATTTCCAAAAACAATGTCCTTACCTTGTTCTTTGTCAAGTTTCATTTGTGCCCTTTTCATGGAAGGTTTACTCCATAGCATAGATATCTCACTGCTGACTACATCAGTACTGATAAAATAGCCTACTCCTGCTACTTTACATGGAATTTACACTCTCGAGTGACCTCTTGGTATTGTTATTGTTAAACTAAAGCAAATGGCACCTTTATATTCTTTAACCTTGTGTTTGTTGACCAATGTGCTCCAAATACAGTTGAAGTACATGTACGATCTAATACTGCACAGTTAAAGAAGTCTATAACTAATATATTCACAGAATTAAAACTCCTTATGACTAGTATAGGTGTTGATATTCATCATTATCTTCATTCTTGTCCTCAGAACTATTTTCACACCCTTGACCTGCCTTTTCACTCTGGTCGATTTGCCACATATTGATACTTAGAGTACATGCAAAGCATTCCAGAAATTCATTCATGCATTACTACTGTCCCAAATGTGTATTCTGATGAGGCAACAGAATTTGCTACCTGGAATTTTGAAACCTGGTTACCATCAAGTTTTCTATTCTTTGTGTCACAGTGGAACACCTCACTTATTCCATAAACATTGAGGCAAATGACAGCTTCCCCAGGTTTTTTGTCTTAGCACACATCTGATTCAGTGTGTCCTTCAGCTAGAACAGGACACCAGTTTGGAACATTTGCCTGCCCATATGGGACACATTAGCACCATTTAGTAATATAAATCTTATGCTAATCCAGGGATCTCCGACTTGAACTTGGTCAATCTTTTGTACAATTTGCTTAAGTCCATGATATAACTTCCATTGAATGATCGTCCTTTTCCCAAAAGTTATCAAATTCTGACTATTGGTGGAATCATCTCAGGTTTGCACAACGCATGATAGCGGGTGAGAAAAAGGTTGTTTTATCTGGCCACTGCAATGATGGGTTTTCATGCCAAATCGTCTACTTCTTGGCGTGTCCCACCTCATTAATAATAGGGAAACATGCCAGATGGCTGGCGGGGCAGACTCTGATTCACCTGTCCCGGCATCACCTCATGCCTTCAATAATATGGGTGCCATTTTTAAAAGGCGTCCCTGCACAGAGCTAGCTCTCTAAGAGATCAGAAGCTGCTGGAAAGTCATGGCTGCCAAAAGGAGGAAACATGCTGCCACCAAATTTAGCAATGCCTCCCTCGGGCACCTATTGGACGCAGTGGAGGCTCGCCGTGAAGTCCTCCACCCCTGGTCAGGGCAAAGACCAGCAAGCAAGGTGACAAATTCAGCATGGGAGGTGATGGCAGCAGTGGTCAGTGCCAAAGTCCTGCAAAAGAGAACAGCCACCCAGTGCCGAAAGAAGATGAATGACCTCTTCTGCCAGGGTAAGTTACTCTTCTCATCACTCAAACCCATCACATATCCACAGGGATCTTACCCACTGCCAGTTCAAGAGACATCACCATTCACTCTCTCACACATAGACTTTCATCTGCCCTACGAATCTTGTCCTCATCCCGTCCGTGGCACCACTCACCACCCACGCATGCCAGACATACTTCACATCTGGTCTGGCAGGTGTCCTGCTTACACTACCTCCATCTGTCCTCATGCAGGACAAGCTGGCATACAAGAAAAAGGGAGGGGCTGCAGACTGATGGAGGAATGCCTGAATCAGACTTTGAAAATAGAGTCATCCAGCTGCCCGGTGATGATCTGTGCTGATGGCGAGGTTGGTGGTGCTCACCCAAATGAGGATCCAGCAATGCAACAACCATGCTGTGACTGAGTTCCCTGCTTGGCAGTGCCCTGCCATGCACTAATTATCTCTCTTTGCTTTTGCAGGCTCATCTGGGAAACAGCTGAGAGGGTCCTTAAGCCAGATCCTCGACTCAAGCCCCAAAGGCAGCTTGGAAGAAGAATCTGATGACACCCTAATTGAAGACCCATTACAGCACTCATCCAAACCCTCCACCAATGCAGAAACACATGTCTTGGTGGGACCTCATTCTAGAGTAGCCTTGGGGGTCACAATCTGGTGAGCACATCACACTGTCTAATCCACAGCAGGCAGAGGCAGGGTGAAATCTGAGGTGTGTAGCAGACATCCCTTCCTGATGCTCCTGAACTTGCTTTTGCAGCTCCAGCAACTGAGCTATGACCGAGTCCAGAGGCTTGTCATCTGACTTGGACTCAGCAGATTTCTGGCCTCCAGCAGTCCTCCAAGTGCCAGAAACCTGGCAAGGCACAATGGAGGACTTTCAGGCTGAGGTGATAGTGCTGCCATGCCAATGCACTGGTAGGATGGTGTCTGCCATGGAGACTTTGGTCCAGGACATCGCTCCTACACTGCTGCCTGGGCTGAACTCCATTGCTGACACCATGGTTGGCCTCCAACAGTGTCAACGCGAGATGGGCGCGGGGCAGCTCAAACTCACTCTAGTTTACCCTTCTCCTCAAGGAGTCAGTCAGGACCCCTTGGGCACCCATAGGGTGGAGGACCAGTGGCTTGACACCCTGGGGCTATCCACCAAGGTGATTCTGGGGATATCTGAATGATCCAAGTCCCCTCTTCCTGTGATCCCTCTGCAGCTCCAGTTCAATGAGCCAAGGAGGCTGCAGCTGCCACACTGCAAGAAACCCAAAGCAGGCTGGGGCCCTCCAGGTCTCAGGCCCTCCAGAGGACGCCCGCCAAGGTCATCACAGCAGGCTACCTTCACCTCTACTGTGGGTGTTGGGTGAGCACTGAGCCGCCCTGGAACGCTTGTCCTGGCACTGCACTGGGAGTCAGCTAGGAAAAAGCCACTTGCCTGGCCCCTGAATGTGCAGCGCCTCTTCCTTGATGTCCTACTGGTGAAGCACTGTGCAAGGTTGCTTGCACTCACCTTCAAGTTCCGCTCGAAGTTCAGGCCGCCAGGTGCACGTCTTAAGTTGTGAAGCACGTCGTTCTGAAGTCACACTGACGTGAGCAGTAAATTTGACATGGGGGGATGATTCCAGCAAGTAGGGCTTAATATGAGATGCTAAAGTATTGAAATTTGGTTCCCGATGTGTGGCAAGAAACGCCATTGACGAGCGGAGTCGACGATTGCAAACTGGTTTCACGATTGTGTGAAACCGAATTGGCCCCCCGCCTGCCATGACGCCCACCGCCAACAGGACTGTCTCATAGGCATTTAACAGGCCATTTTTCTTAAGACTTCATCCTGGAATTTCTATTAGAGTGTCAAGATCTTCATCACTTTTCAACAGAGTGACAGTCATCTCCTTATTTCTGATTTTACTTTGCTCAGGAAGCAGCAATACCAAGGCCATGCCTTATTTACTCTTTGGTCGATACTAACCCATGCACACATGTCAACCTTATTCTTTCACTGGTCATATTGTTCAGACTCTGAAAAGTAATCATATCCCAATGAAATAAACTTGCTTTCTACTATTTTCCACAATGGCTACTAGGATTTCATGTTTTATGTCAGAAAGAAACAAATCATATTTTCACACCTCCATTTTCAGGCAATTATTCTCCACCATCATGATAAAACTCAGATAGCCAGGTAGTGAAGGATAGAATACTGGAGCCTAGTCTTCACTTACTAAAAGCTTTTATTCACAGAGCCATGTGTTTCATACTGTGCACCTTCAATGCCAAATTCATTTTTCAGCCCCTTCCTATATATATGAGCACAGGGGAGTCCCCAGTTAATGCTCACTGTCTGAATACAAATAACACCCACTTTGTATACAATTAACAGGGGCTCCCTCATGCACTTGAATGCTTGTTCAGCTGTGAATACTTAAGAGAGGTTTAACTAGAATGGTGAACTCCCAAATAACAGCCTATGCGTCAAACCAGTGTTAGCCATTGACTGTTTTTTTCAAACTATCTGCTCTGCACACCTCCAGTGTGCACACACAATGCCCATGCTGTTGCCCTCAAAATGATGATGAACATTGCAAGCAATGGTCAGGTGTGCTCCCACCCCCCACCATTTTTCAACTCAGTCAGCCCCCATAGTGCCGGCACCACCAGTGGTCTTTTGTGGCCTTTTTGTCAGCAAGCTACATCTTAATCCCTTTACCTTAAGTCACTAATGGCTCTCTACAATTCATTCTAACCTCTCTTCTTATTCTCCTTCTTTAGATTTCACTAAGCAAAAAGAAGCAAAGATGGCGCATCTGCTTCTTTACCTGTCAACACCCTCATTGCTCATGCCCTCATTCAACTGCTTTGTGCCAAATACCAGCCCAAAGATATCCAGCCCACAAGGGACAACATACAGAGATAGAAAGGAGTGCCTATGGTGATGCACAAATAGACAGGAGAAATTGGGGGTGGAAGTTGAAGAGATTGATCTTCTCTACAGGTCAGCCAAAGACCCTTGGGACTCAAACTTCATGTATTTCTCTTTTAAAAGAAGGATGTTTTCAGAGTGCCACCATCAGATGCTGAGGATGGTCTCTCAGAATTTGTAAGTGATGGCAGGACAAAACTGAGGAGTTCACTCTCATTTTCATTTTTCACCCATGCACAGCACACTACCACTGAATATGTGGCAGGTTCAGGCAATTCAGTGTTGGATATTCCCACATTATATGGCTCTCTGCTTCTTCCTCGAACAGAGGCCCGAACAATCCCCATCCACCACTAATCTCCTCTGTCTGGCTGAACTTGTTCTCACACTGAACAATTTCTCCTCTCACTTCCTCCAAATAAAAGGTGTGGCTATGGGTACCCGCATGGGCCCCAGCTATGCCTGTCTCTTTATGGGGTATGTGGAACATTCCTTGTTCCAGTTCTACTCCGGCCCCCTCCCACAGCTCTTTCTCTGGTACATTGATGATCACTTCAGTGCTGCTTCATGCTCTCATCTGGACCTGGAAAAATTTATTAATTTTGTTTCCAATTTCCACCCCTCCATCATTTTCACATGGTCCATCTCTGACACTTCCCTTCCCTTCCTTGACCTCTCTGTCTCAATTTCTGGTGATAGACTGTCCACCAATATCCATTACAAGCCTACCAATTCCCACAGCTACCTCGACTACAGCTCCTCACACCCTGTTTCCTGTAAGGACTCCATCCCATTCTCTCAGTTCCTTCGTCTCCGTCGCATCTGTTCTGATGATGCCACTTTCAAAAACAGTTCCTCTGACATGTCTTCCTTCTTCCTTAACCGAGGTTTTCCACCCACGGTGGTTGACAGGGCCCTCAACCGTGTCCGGCCCACCTCCTGCACATCCGCCCTCACACCTTCTTCACCCTCCCAGAAACATGATAGGGTCCCCTTTGTTCTCACCTATCACTCCACCATGCTGCGCATTCAAAGGATCATCCTCCGCCATTTCTGCCAACTCCAGCATGATGCCACTACCAAACACATCTTCCCTTCACCCCCCGGCAGCATTACGTAGGGATCGTTCCCTCCGTGACACCCTGGTCCACTCCTCCATCACCCCCTACACCTCAACCCCTTCCTACGGCACCTTCCCATGCAACCACAGAAGATGCAACACCTACCCCTTTACTTCCCCTCTCCTCACCGTCCAAGGGCCCAAACACTCATTTCAAGTGAAGCAGCATTTCACTTGCACTTCCCTCAACTTAGTCTACTGCATTCGTTTCTCCCAATGCTGTTTCCTCTACATTGGAGAGACCAAACGCAGACGGGTGACTGCTTTGCAGAACACCTTCGGTCTATCCGCAAGCATTACCCAGACCTCCCTGTCACTTGCCATTTCAACACTCCACTCTGCTCTCATGCCCACATGTCCGTCCTTGGCTTTCTGCATTGCAACGCAAACTAGAGGAACAGCATCTCATCTTCCGACTAGGCACTTTACAGCTTTCCGGACTGAATATTGAGTTCAACAATTTTAGATCATGAACTCTCTCCTCCATCCCCTCCCCCTTTCCGATTTTCCCCCTCCTTTTTGTTTTTTGCAATAATTTATATAGATTTTTCTTTACCCACCTATTTCCATTATTTTTAAATGTATTCCCATCCATTGTTTTATCTCTACCTTTTAGCCTTTTTTGATTCCTTCACCCCACCCCACCCTCACTAGGGCTATCTGTACCTTGCTTGTCCTGCTTTCTATCCTTAATTAGCACATTCCTTTAGATAATATCACCACCTTCAACACCTCTTTGTCCTTTTGTCTGTGACATCCTTTGGTTATCTCCACCTATCACTGTCTCTCTATCCAGCTCTTCATGTCCAACCCCCCCTTAAACCAGCTTATATTTCACCCGTTTTCTATTTTTCCTTAGTTCTGTTGAAGGGTCATGTGGACTCGAAACGTTAACTGTGTTCCTCTCCACAGATGCTGCCAGACCTGCTGAGTTTTTCCAGGTATTTTTGTTTTTGTTTAGGATTTCCAGCATCCGCAGTTTTTTGCTTTTATCTCGCTGTATATGGGGTCTTTAGTCCCTAGAAGATGGACTGATGATCTCAATGAAACATACAAAATTCTGAAGGAGCTAGACAGGATGGGACACTGAGAAGTGATATCCCCTCACTGGAACACAAGGGCACTGTATCAGGATAAGAGACTGATTATTTAGGACTGAGATTGGGAGAAATTTCTTCACTCAGGAGGTTGTGAATCTTTGAAATTCTGCATCCTAGGGGGTTATGGATGCTCCCTTGTTGAATATGTTTAAGGTTGAGAAAGACAGGTTTGTTTTGTTACTCAGGGAATCAAGGGATATGGGACTTAGAGAGGAAAGTGAAGTTGAAGCAGATGATCAGCCAGGATTATATTGAATGGCAGAGCAGGGTCGGTGGGCCATAAGGTCTACTACATCTTGTTCCTACTTATTATGTTCTTATGTAGAGGCCCCAGGTGTAGCCTTTGCTCCATGGATGCTTATCCTACTGCTGTAGAGGCCAGGGTACAAAACTGGGAAGACTGTTTTCTTCTGGACTCCAAAATATTGAGACAATAGTCTAAAGTATCAAATGGGCCTTTGGAATTTAGCAATATAATTTAGCTTATTGTCCCAGAGCTAGTCCCTATACCAAAAGCATTGCAGGGAGGCTGCTGTGTTGAATTCTCTCCTTGTTAAAAATAAATTCATCTTTAAAGCAGTCAAGAATCTTTTGAAAAGTTCAACAGTAACCAGAAATAAAGCAATCCAGACTTATCTAATAGTATTAACACACCTGTTACATGGAAAAACATGGTTTTCTTTGGTAACTGTATTATTTATCTCAATCTTTTCAAGGAACCATCCACTTCCTGTAAAGAAATACATATATTCAGAAACTTTATCAAGTAGGTGAATGTCATGAACTGTATTCCAAATGTAATGGTTCCCATAGGTGAAGCACACCAGATGGGATTATACTTTTCTTCAAAGTTCTACTCACCAGGTTTCTCCCCATCGTGACCAATTTCAACTTTATACAGGCTCCCCAATAGATCTGTTTTGATTTCAAATGTGTCAACCTAAATAATTATCAGAGGAACACATAATTGAAGGTTAGTTAAGACAAAGTAGAAACGGTACATTTTTCTTCTTTGACCAGTTTGAGGTGTTTCCTTACCTGTCCTTTTCTAAATGGCTTCACATGATCAAGCGTTTCTGTTAAAGGAATCTTGTCTGAATGTGCCTGGTCACCAAATAAGACAATATGAACATTGGCATTTGTACTGTCTCCAAAATGATCTCCAGTGTAGATTTTGATCAAGTATGTATCTAATTCTTTTGGGGCTCTAGTGCTATTTGAATCCTTCACTGAGAGCACAGAATGTGATCTTCTGTGTTCATTGTTAAGTATGCCAGATAATGGAATTTTCTTTATAATGGGAGGCTTCTTGGAGTGAACAGCAACATTCCTAGAAAACACAAAACACAATTAAATTAAGCGAAAATAACAGCTTGACAGGAACATGTGTGCAAATTTTCGGTTGTTTGCCTACAAAACAACAGTGATTAAACTTCAAAAGTAGTTAATTGCTTGTAAAGCGCTTTGGGAAGAAATATGATATAATTCCAGGTCATTTTTTCCCCCAATATAAAAGCAAAATACTGCAGATGCTGGAGATCTGAAATAAAAACAGAAGCTGCTTAAAAAATCTCAGCAGCACTGGCGGCATCTGTGGAGATAGAAACAGAGTTAATGTTTCAAGTCCAATAAGACTCTCTTCAGAACTGAAGACACACACTGTCAGAGCAGTACCTATGCTAAAAGTGGGCCTCAAGTCTTATTGTGGAAGTGCACATGGTTCTGTATATATTTTTATTGATGGAATGTGAACATCGCTGGCTAGGCCAGCATTTGTTACCCAACCCTAATTGCCCTTGAGAAGGAGGTGATTAGTTGCCTTCTTTAACCACAGCAGTCCATCTGATTTATGTTTGGAAGGGAGTTTTAAGTTTTTGACCCAGTGACTGTGAAGGAATGGCGATATAGTTGTAAGTCAGGATGGTGAGTGGGTTGGAAGGAAACTTGCAGGTGGTGGTGCTCCCATGCGCCTGCTGCCCTTGTCCCAGGTGATAGAAGTTGCGGGTTTGGAAGGTGCTGTCGAAGGAACCTCGGTAAGTTGCTGCTCTGCATGTTTTAGATGATGCCAGTATGTGTCAGCGGTGGAACGAGCGGATGTTTCAGATGGTAGGTGGGGTGCCAATCAAGCAGGCTGCTATGTCCTGGATAGTGTTGAGCTTCTCCAGCTTGTTGTTGGAACTGCACACACCAGAGTAAGTGGAAAGTATCCTATCACACTTCTAACTTGTACTTTTCAGATGGTGGGCAGGTTTTGGGGAGTCAGGATATGAGTTACTCACCACAGAACTCCCAGCCTCTGACCTGCCCTTGCAGCCACAATATTTATATGGCTGGTCCAGTTAAGGTTCTGATCAACAGTAATTCCCCTTATATTGATAGTAAGGGATTCGGTGATGGGAACACTACTAAATATCAAGGGAAATAGATGCATTCTCTCTTGTTGAAGATAGCCATTGCCTAGCAGTTGTGTGGTGTGAATGTTCCTTGTCACCTATCAACCCAAGCCTGTTATGATCTCCAGGAGTCTTAGTTTTTTTATCCTTTCGTAGGATGTGGGTGTCGCTGGCTAGGCCAGCAGTTATTGTGTATCCCTAATTACCCTCAAGAAGGTGGTGGTGAGCCACCATTTTGATCCACTGCAGTCCATGTGATATTGGTACACTCACAGTGCTGTTAGGAAGGGCATTCCAATATTTTGACCCAGCAACAGTGAAGGAACAGTGATTATGGTTCCAAGTCAGGATGATGTGTGGCTTGGAGAGGAACTTGCTTGTTCTGGTGTTCCCTTGTATCTATTGCCCTTGCCCTTCTAGGTGGTAGAGGTTGCGGGTTTGGAAGGAGCTGTCGAAGGAGCCTTGGCGAGTTCCTGTAGTGTATCTTGTAGATGGTACATGCTGTTGCCACTGTGCATTGGTGGTGGAGAGATTGAATACTGAAGACAATGGATGGGGTGCCAATCAAACGTGCTGCTTTGTCCTCAGTGGTTTCAAGCTAATTGAGTGTAGTGGGAGTTGCCCTCTCCAGGTAAGTGGGGAGTATTCCACCACATTCCTGACTTGTGCCTTATAGATGATGAACAGGGTTTGGCAAGCCAAGAGGCGAGTTGCTTGGTGCAGAATTCCTAGCCTTGTACCTGCTCTAGTAGCCACAGTATTTACATGGCTGGTTCAATTCAGTCTTTGGTCAATGGTAACCCTCAGGATGTTGATAGTGAGGGATTCAACAATGGTAATGTCACTGAATGTCATGGCAGGATAGTTAGACGCTCTCTTGTTACAGATGGCCATTGCCAGGCACTTGTATGGCCTGAATGTTACTTGCCAATTACTAGCCTGAATGTTCTCCAGGTCCTGCTTCATATGGAAACAGATTGGTTCAACATCCTCAGAGGTGCAAATGGCGCTGAACACTGTGCAATCATCAGCAAACATCCCCACTTCTGACCTTATGATGGAGGGAAGGTCACTGATGATGCAACTGAAGATGGTTGGGCCGAGGACACTACCCTGAGGAACTCCTGTAGCGATGACCCTTGGCTGAGATAATTAACCTCCAACAACCACAACCATCTTCTTTCGTGTTAGGTATGACGTCAACCAGTGGAAATTTCACACCCCCCCCAACCCCCCACTCTCCCTCCCATCCACCCCCACCCC
Organism: Carcharodon carcharias; assembly: GCF_017639515.1. Taxonomy (NCBI): domain Eukaryota; kingdom Metazoa; phylum Chordata; class Chondrichthyes; order Lamniformes; family Lamnidae; genus Carcharodon; species Carcharodon carcharias. The sequence goes on from NC_054472.1 coordinate 101,382,491, forward strand.
GACACCCACCCCAACATGGAAATGGAATTGGTTATGCAGTAGGAAACAAAGAGTAATGGTTAATGGATGTTTTTTGTACTTGAGGAAAGTTTGTGGTGGAGTTACCCAGGGGTTGGCATAGGGACACTTGCTTTTGCTGATATATATTAATGGTGTACAGGGCACAATTTCAAAGTTTTTGGATGATACAAAACTTGGAAACATTGTGAACTGTGAGGAAGATAGTGTAGAATTTCAAAAGGATATAGACAAGTTGGTGGAATTGGCAGATAGGTGACAGATGCAGTTCAATGCAGAGAAATGTGAAGTGATTCATTTTGATAGAAACAACATGGAGACACAATATAAAATAAAGGGTATAACTCTAAAGTGGGAGAAGGAGCAGAGGGACCTGGGTGTGTATGTGCATAAGTCATTGAAGGTGGCAGGGCAGGTGAAGAAAGTGGTTACTAAAGCATTCAGTATCCTGGTCTTTATTAAGTGGGACATAAGAGTACAAAAGCAAGGCTGTTATGTTGAATTTGTATAAGTCACTAGTTCGGCTTCAGTTAGAGTATTATGTCCAGTTCTGGTTGACACACCTTAGGAAGGATGTGAAGGTATTAGAAAGGGTACAGAAAAGAGTCATGAGAATGATTCCAGGAATGAGGAACTTCAGTTATGAAGATAGATTGGAGAAGTTAGGACTGTTTTCCTTAAAGAAAAGGCTGAGAGCAGATTTGATAGAGGGATTCAAAATCATGAGGACCCTGGACAGGGTAGATAGGGAGAAACTACTCCCACTTATGAAAGGATCGAGAATGAGAGGGCACAGATTTAAAGTAATTAGTAAAAGAAGCAAAAAAGTGATATGAGGAAAATCTTTTTCATGTAGCGAGTAATTAAGGTCTGGAATGCACCAGTGTGGTGGAGGTTCAAGGTTCAACTGAAGCATTCAAAAGAGAAAATAGACTGTTATGTGAAAAAGGAGAATGAGCAGGGTTTGGTGAGAAGACAGGGGAATGGCACTAGCTGAGTTGCTCACTCAGGGAGTGCAGACATAATAGGCCAAATGGCCTCCTTCAGTGCCAAAACGATTCTGTGATGTTGTGATTCTTGATATCATGTGGAGTGAATTGAACTGGCTGAAAACTGGCATCTGTGATGCTGTGGACCTCAGGAGGAGAATGAAATGGATCATCTACTCGGCACTTCTGGCTGAAGATGGTTGCAAATGTTTCAGTCTTATCTTTTGCAATGATGTGCTGGGCTCTCCCATCATTAAGGAGGGACAATATTTGTGGATCCTCCTCCTGTTTGTTGTTTAATTGTCCAAAACCATTCACAAGCGGATGTGGCAGATTTGCAGAGCTTAGATCTGATCTTGTTGACTATGAGGTCACTTAGTTCTGTCTATCGCATGCTGCTTCCATTGTTTTACATGCAAGTAGCCCTGTGCTGCAGCTTCACCAGGTTGACACCTCATTTTTAGGTCTGCCTGGTGCTGCTCCTGGCATGCTCTCCTGACTCTTCATTGAACGAGTGGTGCTCCCCCAGCTTGATGATAATGGTAGAGTAGGGGTATGCCAGACCACGAGGTAGAAATCCCCAACCCAGAGTACATTCTGCGCCCTTGTCACCCTCAGTGCTTCCTCCAAGTGATGATCAACATTGAGGAGCACTGATTCATCAGCTGAGGGAGGGCGGTATGTGGTAATCAGCAGGAGTTTCCTTGACCATGTTTGACCTGATATCATGAGACTTCATGGGGTCCGGAGTTGATATTGAGGATTCCCAGGGCAGTTGAACAGCCAATGCTTCATCCTCTCCCCACCACATGTTCTTTTTTAATGTAAATAATGATAGGTGAGTGGGGCCTGGGGCAGGGTCATATTTCCCTCTCCTATTGCAGTGGCTTCTTGGAGTAGAAAACAATTCAAAGAACAAAACAGCACAGGAATAGGCCCTTTGGTCCTCCAAGCCTGCGCCGATCATATTGCCCGTCAACTAAAACGTTTTGCATTCCGGGGTCCATATCCCTATATGCCCATCCTATTCATGTATTTGTCAAGCTGCATCTTAAACACCACTATCGTACCTGCTTCCACCACCTCCTCTGGCAGCGAATTCCAGACACTCGCTACCCTCTGCGTAAAAAACTTGTCCCACACATCTCCTCTATAGTTTTCTCCTCTCATCTTAAATCTATGTCCCCTAGTAATTGACTCTTCCACCCTGGGAAAAAGCTTCTGACTATCTACTCTGTCCATGCCACTCATAATTTTTTGTAAACTTTTATCAAGTCGCCCCTCAATCTCCGTCGCTCTAGTGAGAACGAGTTTCTCCAACCTCTCCTCATAGCTAATAACCTCCAGACCAGGCAGCATCCTGGTAAACCTCCTCTGCACCCTCTCCAACGCCTCCATATCCTTCTGGTAATGTGGCGACCAGAATTGCACGCAATATTCCAAGTGTGGCCTAACCAAGGTTCTATACAGCTGCAGCATGACTTCCCAGCTTTTATACTCAATACACCTGCCAATGAAGGCAAGTATGCCATTTGCCTTCCTGACTACCTTACCCACCTGTGTTGCCACTTTCAGTGACCTGTGGACCTGTACACCCAGATCCCTCTGCCTGTCAATGCACTTAAGGGTTTTGCCATTTACTGTACAATTCCTGCCTGTATTAGACCTTCCAAAATGCATTACCTCGCATTTATTCGGATTAAACTCCATCTGCCATTTCTCAGCCCAAGTCTCCAACCGATCTATATCCCATTGTATCCTTTGATAATCCTCTTCATTATCTGCAACTCCTCCAACCTTAGTGTCATCTGTAGACTTACTAATTAGCCCAGTTACATTTTCCTCCAAATCATTTATGTATACTACAAACAGCAAAGGTCCCAGCACTGATCCCTGCGGAACTCCACTAGTCATAGCTCTCCATTCAGAAAAGCACCCTTCCACTGCTACCCTCTGTCTTCTATGACCAAGCCAATTCTGTATCCATCTTGCCAGCTCACCTCTGATCCTGTGCGACTTTACCTTCTGTACCAGTCTGCCATGAGGGACCTTGTCAAAGGCCTTACTGAAATCCATGTAGATAACATCCACTGCCCTTCCATCATCGATCATCTTTGTCACTTCCTCGAAAAACTCGATCAAGTTACTGGGACACGACCTCCCCTTCACAAAACCATGCTACCTCTCACTAATACACCCATTTGCTTCCAAATAGTAGTAAATCCTATCACGAAGAATCTTCTCCAATAATTTCCTTACCACTGACGTAGGCTCACCGGCCTGTAATTTCCTGGATTATCCCTGCTACCCTTCTTAAACAATGGAACAACACTGGCCATTCTCCAGTCCTCTGGGACCTCACCTGTAGCCAGTGAGGATACAAAGATTTCTGTCAAGGCCCCAGCAATCTTCTCCCTTGCCTCCCTCAGTACTCTGGGGTAGATCCCATCTGGCCCTGGGGACTTATCCACCTTAATATTCTTCAAGACGCCTAACACCTCCTCTTTTTTGATCTCAACATGATCCAGGCTATCTACACACTCTTCCCTAGACAAATTGACCACTAAGACCTTCTCTTTGGTGAATACTTATGAAAAGTATTCATTTAGTATCTCTCCCATTTCTTCTGGCTCGACACACAGATTCCCACCTCTGTCCCTGAGTGGGCCTACCCTTTCCCTGGCTACCCTCTTGCTTTTTACGTATGCATAAAAGGCCTGAAGAGACATCCAGGACCTGCTTATGGTAGGTTCCATTATTGAAGGCCAGAAGGAACCAAGTGGCTTGATAGGCAGTATCTACGTTGTATTATTTAAGTTTTTGAAACAGAAATTTTATTAATTTTAGGTGAATCGTGGACATTTTTGAAAAGTTTTCAGTATACATTTTAGTTTCTTTCCAGAGCTTGTTAAAATTAATATTGCAAATTGGACTTTGGCAACAAACGGTCTGTTCTCTGGTGTTCCTGGGTTCCCCTTCTTTGAGGAGAAATAGGAGGATAAGGAAGCTCATCGAAGGGATACCAGGCTGAGCAGGAACAGTAGGTGGTATCCAGTCCTTACCCATTGTAATAGTGCCTCCCACTTGAAAATGTAGGTGACCCTTGACAATACTTGAGAAGACTTCTATCACAAAGCAATAATTGAGTTGTGCCAACTCCTAGATAGTTGTTGGCACAGCTCATAATGGAGACCTACAGACACTTGAATCTGAGGCCATCCTTCAGTTCCCTTTTGTCAACAAACTCAAATCAATCGCCCACTGACATGGGATACAACTTCAAAGGTTCCCATTTGATAATTCTGTGATTCTTTTGTACAGGCATTCTCTTATCATACCTCAGATCATCCAGCATTTATCCCATCAATGTCAAAAACATCTCATTGACAACAAATCTACCAAGCTACTTGCATTTTAAAGCTACTGTGCGTCCCCTTGGTGTTTGCTCTTGTGTGCCCTTTCAGACCTAGCCTTCTATGCATATTACAGTGGCAGGAAGTTGTAAGGGGGTTGATGATTTGTAGATGAAGGTGGCATTTTCTTGACTTTGCTTGCCATCATATGCAATAGAATCCAGGGATGGAATTTTGTGTGTCTTGGTGGGGTTGTGGCAGCGGAAACAGAAGCTGTAGTGAAAGCCCTCTCTCCATGACCTCTGCTCCTGCTGCAACTGGTCAATTAGCGGCTGGCTGACATAATTGCTGGCGAATGGGGCCCTGGAGTGGGAGAATGGGTGACTGGGTTGGGAGTGGGCCACTGGAAGCAGTGCTGGCGGCAAGCTGAAAGGGTTGCCAGCACCCAAAATTGCAGCCAAGTCACAGAGCTACCAGCTGCAGCTCTGTCAATCCATTGTCAAGAATCATTTAATCAGCAGAAACTTTAGTTTGACCTGTCATTAAACTTGTACCACCCCTCTGTCAGCAGCAAGAACATACCAGTGATCCACTTGCCTCTTCCAGCCAGCCAGCACAGACCACCTCTCTGTTCGCAATATTACATAAGGTATTCCACAGGAGCCACAGCTTCCAACCCTCTGGGAGACCTTGAAGCCCCTAACCTGCTTGTGACCATGACAGAGTTGAACAAGAGTGGCCCCATGGTTCAGTGATGACCCCCTGCATGTTCTCCTCCAGGCTGCTGAGGCAAGGCAGGAGGTCCTCTTCCATCGAAGAGGGAGGAGGAAACTCCCCAGAAAACCAAATGAGCCTGGATGTAGGTCACAGAGAAAGTCAACAGCCATAGGATAATCCAGAGAGCCTGGATCCACTGCCACAAGCAGGTCAATGACCTCTGCTTTGCCAGGGAGAGTGACAAACATTGATTTCTCTTGAGGCACACACAAATGAGTGGATGTGTGGTGCAGACATTGGGAGGTGTGAGCCACTCAGTTGGAGGGAATGGCTGTACATCTGTCAGTAACCAAGTGCCAGACTTGTACATGCGTGACACAGGCCTCAAGAGGCTACAGGCAGTGCAGTGAGCGGGGGTGTCTGTAGTCAGGGTATTAACACAACTCCCGTTTGCCTCCGCAGGAGAAGATGATCCATAACATGAGGGAAAGGGCAAGGATTGATGGCGGCATTGCCAAAATTGCTATCCTCAGTCATGGAGGAAGAGGCCAGGAACTTGCAGGCTACCATGGGAACTGTTCCATCACCGATGGTGAGGTTGGAGCTTTTCTTGCGGAAGGTGAGTTTCTTAAGTAATGTACTTGGGGAAGTCACATCTGAGAACGATGATGGTTCATTGTGTGTTCTAAGTTGCAGACATGTGTGCTTTCATGTGGAGGGTCACGCAGTCCTGATCTTTCTGTTTTCTCCCACAGGTGAGGCAGAGAACGATCCAAGTGACATGTCCAGGGGGTTTCCATCCACCTCTGAGCAGCAGGAGGGGGGATCTCGGAAGTTATAGTGTTGTATCCTTGCCTGCCACCCTCTTCTAGCACAGTTACTCTCACCTCGGTGGGTATGTGTCTGGTCACAGATTCAGTGAATGCTGCGAGGTCCCTATCATCTGCTCACATGGCCTCCTCCATCAGGAGGTTGGTGACTCTCATGGAGATCCAGGCCTAGCAGAGCAATCAGTGGAGGCTGGAGATATGCACAAGCCTGAATGCCATCACCTTGCCTGATTGGAAGGCAACAGTGGCAAGACCAGACAGGGCAAAGCATCTGGATTCTCCACCAGCTCCTCAAACTTCTCAGGTAAGCAGGGAGGTGCAAATGTATTCATGATGGTGGATGAACAACAGCAGTCTACATCTGGGGCTTCCTCTCAGGGCACTCCCGAGGGTGACAGCAGTGCCTCCGCCCCTCTGCCAGTGACACTGGTGCCTCAGAGTGCCATGATGACAGAGGAGGCTCCTGCAACTGTTCAGGAGCCCCTTAATATATGGGGGCCCTTATGATCTAAGGCTACCAGAAAAGGGTCACCAAGGTCATCCCAGGCAACGGGACAAGGCCAGCAGTCTGCCTCCACCACAGTTGGCAGCCAAGGGGGAGAACTAAATATAAGTACAGAGAAACATTTTAAGAAATCATTGTAACTGCATTTGTGGGCGTAAGATTTGTATTTGCGGTCCCAACCGATATCATCACGTTCCATTATTCACTTTGCTCACCATCAAAGCCATCCATTTCCCTAATGTAAAATTGTAAATTCCATCCCAAATTTCAGAATGCACTCCATAATGGGGGTGATGTAACACTCACTGCCAAAACTTACTTCTTCCATAGACTGAGGTCATGACCTTTGTAATTCTCTTTCCCTTAGGGTTCAAAAATTGGGTCCTTCATTCCTAGGCTATTTAATCCTGGGTAATTTTACAACAGAGGTATTTTACAGTCCTGCTGAAGTCAATGGAGTTTAGAATATCTCGCTGCATTTTACGGCCACATCCCTACTGTGAGGGGACCGTAAAATACTGGCCCTAGATTACAGACAGTGCTCCTCAACTAAAGAGCCTTTAAATCTATGGGCTTTGTGTCCTGAAGAAAAACTAGTGCAAGACACTTCAAGGAGCCACAGAAACAAAATGGCTGCCTGCAGTAATGGTGGCCTTTCCTCTCCCCCTCCCTTGAAGAAAGTTGTCTATTTAGTGCTCTATTATTGCCTAGAGCTCGGCATGAATGTAACTACAAAGTTGCATGGAACTAAATATGGGTGACTTTTTGGCATTTTAACATTGGCAAATTTAATAACAGTTCTGCACATTATCATCAGCAAATCCATTGAAGAACATCCAGTTCTTGTCTATTCAAGAAGGTACCTTCAGACAGGTCTGGATATTGCTCTATAATGTCAATGGCTGACAGCATAACTAAGTGTTAATATCTTTATCTTCTCTTTCTCCACCTCTAAACCTATATCTAGAGAAGTATGCCTATAGTTCTCTGCAAATCAGTATACTAGAATTATATATCAGACAAATAAGCGATGCCATATAGTTTTAAGGTGTAAAGCGGCTCCAAATGATTCCTTCCCTTTATTGTCGAGCAACAACAATATAGAAATGAAACAGTGGCCCTGTTAGCATTATGTTACTATCGAGTGAAAGACAATTAATGCAAAACACTTACAAATTTCTATTAATAACCTAACATAACCTGAAGTTGGCATGTGGGAAACTTTTAGATACCATAATCTGAGAAAAATGTAAGTGTCACTTGAAAAAACATGGGTTAATAAAGAACATCCAGTACAGGTTTTTATAAAGGCAAATTGTGTCTGACAAACTTGATACAGCTCTTTAGGGAGAGAGTTGATGAAGCTGGGGGAGTATTTCAGGAATAATGATCATAGTAAGAATAAAGTTCAGTTTGGTTCTGACAAGGAGAAATACAGAATAAAAATTTTCAAGTGCAGGAGGGCAAACTTTATTGAATTGAGGAGGGATCTAGCCTGGGTAAAGTGGAATCAAAGGTTGTCCTGCCCCGTGGCGAGTTTGGTGGTGAGGGGGCATTTAATCAGGCAGGAGGATGGCATGTGAGGACCATGTCACCTTCCTGCCTCCATCCCAATTGTTTGTGGTGGCAAGGTCCATAGACAGCCTTGCTGCCCTGCCGCCAATTGAGGCACTCAAGTGGGCAATTAATGCCCACTTAATGCCCTCTAAAAGTGATGGTCCCTCATTCGAAGGCAGTGCCTGTTTGAGGGACCTGGCATCAGGAAGGGGGGAGGGTGCTGAAAAACACCTTTCCCTTTTAGCCAACCCCTTCCTTTCCCTCCCTCATGATCCCCTCACCATGTTGCCCTTCCTGCCATCAGTCACCTGTGTCTGGGTCCCTCCTCGATCTGAGGCCTTGGGTGGGTGTAGTATCAGCAGCAGCCACCAGCTCTGAGGTGACATTGTCTACTACATAAGAGCTGCTGGCCTCTGATTGACCGGCAGCTCTCGGTGGCTTGGACTAACACCCCCTTAGTCTTGGATCCTGCGGGAGGCTGATTGTTGGTCTTTTAAGTAGCTGAGAGGCACACAATGCGGCAGGCCTTCTGGAAAAGAAGCAACACGTGGCTCTTGCCGGTTCCCCAGCTGATGAGTCTGTTGCCTCCACAAGATTCCACCCAACGACAGGCAAACAGAAATGCAGTGGAGCAACGGTTGGCATTTAAAGACGAGATTGTTCGGGCACAGTTTGGGTACATTATCACAAGTGAGAAAGAGAGGGCAACCAAAGCAGTGCTTCTAGGATAAAGAAATTAAAGAACAGGATGAAGCAGAAAAGTAAACATATAATATATGTTCACTTGATGATACAAAGGAGAATAAGGTTGAATACAAAGGCTCAGAGAAAAGGTGAAAAAGGAAATAAGAGGGAGAAAGAGACAGTACAAGAATAGATTGGCAGTTAACATAAAAGGGAATCCAAAACTTTTCTACAGGCAAATTAACAGTAAAAGAGTTGTTGTAGGAGTGGTTGAGGCTGGGTAATTGAATGAATACTTTGCACTGGAGCTTACCAAGGAAGAGGAATTTGTTAAAGCTATGGTAAATGAGGAGCTTGCTTGAATACCGGATGGATGATATAAAAATAAAGAATGCTTGAAAAGCTGGGGGTACCTAAAGTGTATATGTCATTGGGACCAGATAGGATGCATCTACATTGCTGAGGGGAGTAAGGGTAGAAATTGTGGAGGTTCTGGCCATAATCTTTTATTCCTCTTTAAAAATAGGGGTTGAACCAGAGCACTGTAGGATTGCAAATGTAACACCGTTGTTCAAAAAAGAGAAGGATAAACTTGGCAATTATAGACTAGTTAATTTAATGCCTGTGGTGGGCAAGGTTTTAGAAACAATAATCTGGGAGAAAATTGACAGCTGCTTGGACAAGTATCGACAAATAAAAGAGTGCCAAGATGGATTTTTTTTAAGGTCAAATCATGTTTGACTAACTTGGATTGAGATTTTTGACGAGATAATCGAGAGTGTGGATGAGGGCAATGCAGTCAATGTGCATGTGGACTTTCAAAATGGGTTTGGTAATGTACCATATAATAGGCCTATTACTAAAATTGAAGCCCATTGAATAAAAGAGACAGCAGGAGCATGGATACAAATGTGGCAAAGTGATAGAAAACAGTTGTGGTGAATATTTATTTTTCAGACTGAAGGGAGATGTACAATGGTGTTCCCCAGGGTTTATAGAGTCATAGAGGTCAATAGCACAGAAACAGCCCTTCAGCCCATCGAGTCTGCACCGGTCAAACAAGAACCTAACTACTCTAATCCCATTTTCCAGCACTAGGCCCATAGTCTTGTATGCTATGGCATCACAAGTGCATATCCAAATACTTCTTAAATGTTATGAGGGTATCAGTCTCTACCACCCTTTCAGGCAGTGAGTTCCAGATTCCCACCACCCTCTGGGTGAAAAAATTCTTCCTCACATCCCCTCTAAACCTCCTGCCCCTTACCTTAAATCTATGCCCCCTGGTTATTGATTCCTCCACCAAGGGGAAAAGTTCCTTCCTGTCTACCCTATCTATGCCCCTCATAACTCTATACACCTCAATCATGTCCCCCCTCAATCTCCTCTGCTGCAGGGAAAATAACTCCAGTCTATCCAATCTCTCCTCATAACTAAAACTTTCCAGTCCTGGTAAATCTTCTCTGCAGTCTCTCTAGTGCAATCACATCCTTCCTATAATGCGGATTCCGGTGCTGCATGCAATAATCTAGCTGTGGCCTAACCAGCGTTATACAGTTCCAGCATAGCCTCCCTGCTCTTATATTCTATGCCTCGGCTAATAAATGCAAATATCCCATATACCTTCTTAACCACCTTAACTACCTGTCCCAGTACCTTAAAGGACCAGTGGACATGCACATCAAGGTCCGACCATTCATCGTGTATTCCCGTGCCTTATTTGTCCTGCCCAAGTGCATCACCTCACACTTATCTGGATTAAGTTCCATTTTCCACTGATCAGCCCATCTGACCAGCCTGTCTATATCCTCCTGTAATCTAAGGCTATCCTCCTCACTATTTACCACCCCACCAATTTTCGTGTCATCCGCAAACCTACTGATCAACCCTCCTACATTTAAGTCTAAATCGTTTATATATACCACAAACAGCAAGGGACCCAACACCGATTCTCATGAAACCCCATGGGCACAAAAACACCTCTCAACCATCACCCTCTGCTTCCTGCCACTCAGCCAATTCTGGATCCAATTTGCCAAATGTCCTTGGATCCCATGGGCTTTTACCTTCATTATCAGTCTCCTATGCAGGACCTTATCAAAAGCCTTGCTGAAGTCCAAGTAGACTATGTCAAATGCATTCCCCTCAACTACACACCTGGTCACCTCTGAAAAATGCAATCAAATTGGTCATAACAAAACCATGCTGACTGTCCTTGATTCATCTCTGCCTCTCCAAGTGTAGATTAATTCTGTCCCTCAGAATTGTTTCCAATAGTTTCCTCGCCTCTGAGGTTAGACTGACTGGCCTGTAGTTCCCTGGTTTAACCCTTCCTTCTTTCTTGAATAACAGTACCGCATTGGCTGTCCTCCAGTCCTCTGACACCTCTCCTGTGGCCAAAGAGGTATTGAAAATTATTGCCAGCGCCCCTGCTATCTTGTCCCTTGCCTCACTCAACAGCCTGGGATATATTTCATCTGGGCCTGGAGATTTATCTACCTGCCAGACCACTTACAACCTCCTCCCTTTCTATGCTAATTTCTTGAATTATATCACAGTCCTTCTGCCTGATTCCCATGCCCACTTCATCCCTCTCACTTGTGAACGCTGACAAAGTATTAATTTAGAACCCTATCAACATCTTCCGGCTCCACACACAAATTACCACTATAGTCCTTAATGGGCCCTACTCTTTCCCTAGTTATCCTCTTATTCTTAAAGTACTTGTAAAATAACTTCGGATTTTCCTTTATTTTACCTGGTTTATATCTAGCATCAATGCTATTTTTGATATACGTTAGTGACTTGGATATACAGGGTACAATTATCAGATGACAGGAAACTTGGAAGTGTAGTAAACAATGAGGAAGAAAGTAATAGACTTGGAGGACATACACGGGTTGTGGATTGGGCCGACATATGACAGATAAAATTTAACCCAGGAAGTGTGAAGTGATACAGAAGAATGAGCAGAGGCAATGTGACCTCAAAGGTTCAATTTTAAAAGGGGTGTAAGAACACAGATCTGGGGTGTTTGTGCACAAATCTTTGAAGCTGGCAGGACAGGTTAACAAAACAGCTAATAATGTAAAAGCAAAATGCTGCGGATGCTGTAAATCTGAAACAAAAACAAAAATACCTGGAAAAACTCAGGAGGTCTGAACTAATAATGTATATGGGATCCTGGGCTTAATAAACGCACTCTCTCACTCACACTGCACTGCTCTCTCTCTCAGACAGACTCATTCACACATACTCATTTAATAAACAGAGGCAGAGAGTACAAAAGCCAGGAAGATACACTAACCCTATATAAAACACAAGTTTGATCCCGGCTTGGAGTATTATGCCTGATTTGTGTGGGCACCTCACTTTAGGAAAGATGTGGAAGCTTTGGAGAGGGTACGGTACAGGAGGGATTTTCTAGCATTGTTACTGGTATGTGGATTCACAATTACATGGATTGACTGGAGAAGCTGTCTTCGTTCACCTAAGACCAAAGGCTAAGAAGGGGGGTTTGATAAAGCTGTTCAAAATCATGAAGCAAATAAAGCAAAACTGTTTCCAATAGCTGAAGGACCAGTAACTAGAGAGTAATAATTTAATGTGATTGACAAAAGAACCAGAGGTGAAATGAGGAAAAACTTATTTATGCAACGAGTGGCTAGGAGTTAGAGCAGACTGCCATAAAGGGAGATGGAAGAGGGTTGATAGTAATATTCAAAAGGGGAATTGGATAAATACCTGGAGAAAAAATTGCAGAGATAGAGGAAAATCCCAGGGAATAGGACTAACTGGATTGCTCTTCGAAAGTGCTAGCACAGTCTTGATGGCCTGAATGGCCTCCTTCTGTACTATATTATTCTATGATACTAAGGTGGTACAGTAGATGATATGCATATGTACTTTCAAAAGGCAATTGATAAAGTTCTTTTTAACAGACTTGCAAGCAAAACTGAAGTGCTTGGGATTAATCAGGCAGTTACAGCAAGGGTACAAAAGTGGTTAACAGTCAGAAAGCAAACAGTTGTGGAAAATACCAGATATACTACTAGAGAGAATTATACAGTAATGTTTCCAAGGGTCATTATTAGGACAACTTCTCTTTTTGATTCCCTGTCCTTGTGCGTGGTGGGGAGGGGCATAATTTCAAAGTTTGTAGAAAGAATGAGGAGAGGAAATATAAACTAAATGGTACAATTTTAAAGGGGTTGACTTACACAAATCTTTGAAGGTTCAGAATAAGTTGTTAAGGTTGTTAAAAAGAAAGCGTGTGTGATCGTTGGCTTTAAAAATAGTGGCGCAAAGTAAAAAAGCAAGGATGGTATGCTATACCTTTATAAATCATTGGTTATAGTTCAGCTAGTGTATTGTGTTGAATTCTAGGCAGAGCACTTTCAGAAGTTTTGGAGGGGTGCAGAGGAGATTTACTAGAAAAGTAGCAGAAATGAGATACTTTAGTGTGTGGAGAGGCTGTAGAAGCTGGGATAGCTCTGCTTAGAGCAGACAAGGCTAAAGGTGAGATTTAATACAGTGGGTCAAAATAATGAAGGGTGTTGATTGAGTAATATGAAGAAACAGTTTCCATTGGTAGGAGAGAATCAGGACATAATTTAAGGTAATTGGCGAAAAGAACAAGAGGGGAGATAGGAAGAACTTGTGTGCTGTGAGATGTTATTACCTGGAATACAATTGCAAGGGTGGTAGAAACAAATTCAATGATGGCTTTGTAAAGGGAATTGGATACACACTTGAAAAGGAAAATATTTACAGGGTTATGGAGGAGAACAGGTGAGTGGGACTAATTGGATTATTTTTCAAAGGATATGATGCGCTAGAAGTCCTCCTTTGTTGCTGCATTAATCTAATGTACATAGAAAATCATACTTACTCATTTAGTGTAAAAACATGAATAATCTTTGGGAAAGTAACTTCAGTTACATATAATTCCTTAATATATATCTTGAGATCTGAAAAAGAAATTCAATAATTCCAACAGCTGTTAATTAATTAATTAATTCCTTAAAGCAACAAAATAGTGTGAAATTATGCAGTTATATTGAATTTAGCGGGGCATGCATTCACACATTTTCTGAACCCAAAAAAGGGGACCACAAAGGCAAATTTTGCAGCCAAATATTTCACATCGGAATGGTGCCTAAAACCATATTGGCTCGGATGATGCCTATTGTAGCAAATGCAAGCATCATTTAAATGTATTAATAAAGATCTTGTGCTTGAATCAGGACTCTTTTGTGAAATTATTTCCCATGTGCTGTTCAAATGTCACTTCATTGGCAACCCCCACCCCCAACCGACCATGGGAACTTTATCTGTATTGAGGTAAGTCTCTGGTTAGCTGTTTTAGGATAGAGGTTGCTTGTGGTTCAGGTTTTTGGTGCATTCAGCATGTTTGTCAGATACATTTGCAGAATGAAAGATCCAGATCTGTTTCACAGGACTTGGATGTTCTCAGTTGCTGAATGTGGGCACAGCCTTGGTGCTCCCAGCTCAGAAGGAACAGCAGCAAGAAAGGCAGCAAAGACCTGCATTGCCTATAAGGAGAGAATGAAAGAAGCCAGGGTTCAATTCCATGTGGGAATTCCTGAGAATGACGTCATGCCTGAACCTCAGAGGAATATTGTGTAAGACAGCCTCTTACCTGTGCCAGCTATTGGATGCAGGAATAGAAGCCCAAAACCAGGGTTCATACTACAAAGTCTGTGCCAATGAATGTCATTGTAGTTTTAGGCCTTTGTGACCCTTGCCCTTTCCAAGCTATTTCTGTGGACATCAACAACATCAGCTCGTTTGCTCTGCATGTGAGATCATGAAGGTATTACAGATGGGGAGAGATGTAGGATAATTTCCCCCTTTCCTCACCTCTCAGCTGACCACAACAGGATGTATTTTTGAGCAGTGTTTGAACCCAAGTTCCAAGACTTGGTGGGGAACTTCCAGGTGGTGGTGACCCCATGCACCTGCTGCCCTTGTCCTTCTATATGGTAGAATCCGTGGATTTGGAAGCACATCCCTGACTTGTGCCTTCTAGGTGATGGACATGTTTTGAGGAGTCTGGAGGCGAGTTACTCACCACAGAATACCCAGCCTCTGACCCGTTCTTGTTGCCACAGTATTTATGTGGCTGGTACATTTAAGCCACTGGTTAATGTATACCCCAGGATATTGATGATGGGGTATTTGACAATGGTAATTTTATTGAACATCATGGGAGGGGTGGTTGTACTCTTTTTGTTTGAGATGATAATTGCTTACAGTGTAAACGGTATTTGTGATTAATCAGTCAAACATTGAATGTTGTCCAGGATTTGCCTCATATAAGCATTGTCCATTTTCTGAAATTGGTACTGTAAGCGCCAGGCATTTCCAAACCTGGCAGTGCCATCACTGTGCGCTATCTGAACTTGGAGGTCTTGGCACTCTGTTCAGTGCACGCACAATGGGTTGCATTTTATGAGGGGTGAGAGGAGGGGTGGTGGTGGGCAGCTCATCTCCCCCTAGGTAGGAAAGCTCTCTGCAAGCCCAGTCGGCAACCATAATACGCTGCGGGTGGGCTAAATTGACTCACAGTGGGACTTCTGTCCCTCAGTAGGGAACCTGATTGGCTGGCAGCTCCACTAGACCTGCAGCATCAAGAGCTGAGACTGCAACCACTCCTAAGGAGGCAGCTCAATGGATCCTGGAGTGAGAAAAGTCTGGGGTGCTGGGTTGAGAGGTTTGGCTAGCTCAGGGAGGGGGGATTCGGGCTTTGGGTTTTGAAGAGCATGAGGGTAGGAAGGAATGGGGGTTACTTTCTTAGGGAGGCTACCCCGAAGAGCAAAGGGCAGACCCCGAAGATAGTAGCCCCCCCTTTCCTTCTTACCCTTTTAAAAACTTCTTTTAAAAAATTGCCTGGCTCCCATTCCCATCCATCTGCCCATGCCAACCATATTATGGTATGGGCAGCATATTAACAGGCTCAATTGGCTTCTTAACAAGTTCAATTGAGCTTAATTATTTATTTACATATGGCAGGTGAGCTGCCAATTTTGGCAGCAGCTCACCTACGATGTTATGGGGGGGTGAGCTTCAGGATGCGTGGGAAGGTGGTGAGCTGGGCACACGTCTGGTGAGGGGCACATAAAATCCAGTCCAGGGCAGATGTTCAGAGACCACACTGCAATAACACTCCCACATTCAGGCAAGGCTCAGTAGCAATACTATCGAGTTCAGAGAAAGCACAATGCTAACACTCAACATTCAAAAAACGTATCACGCGAACACTGAGATGAGAAAACTAACAGCATTACCACCATCGTGTTCAGATAGTGCTCAGCTATAAAAGCTACCAAGTTCAGAGAAAGCACACAGTGCCAAATCTCCTCAGGTCAGAGAACACAAAGCACTGTCACCGCCGTGTTCAGAGAGATTTCAGCACGAACACTACCGAGCTTGGGGAACACACAGCACAAACATTTCTGAGATCAGGGAACACAGTGGTAACAATCCCAAGTTCAGAGAAGAAATAGTGTTGAGACTCAAGTTCAGAGAACAAAGAGTTAACACTTCTAGTCCAGAGAATGCACAGCGCACACACCATTGAATTCAGAATATGCCAAGTGCTCATGCTCCCCCGTTTAATGAACAGACCGCACTAACATTTTTCAGTTCAAAGAAAACACAACACTAACATTCATGAAATTAGGGAATGCATAGCAATGAAATGCCTGTGTTCAAAGAACACACAACACTAATACCCCTGAGCTGAGCAAATGCACAACACTAAGATTCACAAGTTTGAGAATGCAAAGCATGAGGACTTTTGAGTTCAGACTAAGCATAGCTCTGACATAGAGAGTTCATATAATACAAAGTGGGAACCCACCAAAGTTTACAGAGTGCACATTGGACTGCAGAATTCAGAGAATGTACAGTGCAAACACTAGAGAGTTCAGTGGACACAGCATGAACACCGTCTTTTCAGAGAACACAACGTGCTAATATTCCTGAGTTCAGAGAATGAACAGCACTAACATTCCTCACATAAAAGAACGCAGAGTACTAACACAACTGTGCTCAGTGAACACAAAGTCTTGATGCTCCTGAGTTCAGAGAATATGCAGCTCAAATTCCCCTGAGTTCAGAGAGAACATGCAGCACTAACACTCCCGAGTTGAGAGAGATCAGATAGCACAAACAGCCTCCAGTTCAGAAAGAACACACAGCACTAACATTCCCGCATTTAGAGAGAACACACAGCAGTAACAAACCTGGATTCAGAGAACACACAACACTAATGCTCCTGAGTTCAGAAGACACACAGCACTAACACTCCTGAGTTCATATAGCATACAGCACTACTACTCGAATTCAAGGGACACACAGCAATAGCATTCCACTTTTAAAAGACCAGTGCGCTAACACCCTGCGTTCAGTGAACAAAGTCTTAACACACCTGAATTCAGAGAATACGCAGCACTAATTCACCCGCGTTCAGAAAGAACACACAGCACTAATACTCCTGAGATCAAAGAGAACACACACTACTAACATTCCTGAGTTCAGAGAAAACACACAGCACTAACACACCTGAGATCAGAGAAAACACAGAGCACTAAAATTCCTGAGTTCAGAGAGAACACCCAACACTTGCAAGTTCAGAAGGAATACACAGCACTAACACTGAGTTCAGAGAACACACAGCACAAATACTCCTGAGTTGAGACAACACACAGACAGAACACATAGGATGAACACTCCTGAGTTCAGAGAGAACACACAGCACTAACACCCTTGAATTCAGAAGGAACACACAGCACTAATACTCCTGAGATCAGAGGACACACAGTACGAACTCTCCCGGGTTCAGACAACACTTGGCACTATTACTTCTGAGTTCAGAGAGAACACACAGCAGTAGCACTCCTGGGTTCAGAGAACACATAGACCTAACACTCCTGAGTTCAGATAGCACAGCACTAATTCTCGAGTTCAGAGAACACACAGCTCTAATACGCCTGAATTCAGAGAACACACAGCACTAACATTCATCAGTTAAAAGAACACAGATTGCTAACATCCTGTGTTCAGCATGCAAAGCCTTAGCCTTCCTGAGTTCAGGGAATACACAGCACTAAAACTCCTGAGATCAAGGAGAACATACAGTACTAACATACATAAGGTCAGAGAACACACAGACATAACATTCCTGAGTTCAGACAAACACACAGCACTAATACCCAAGGGTCCAGAGAACACACAGCACTAACACTCCTGGGTTCAGGGAACACACAGCACTAACATAGCTGAGATGGGTCGGACACGGTTGACGACCCTGTCAACTACCGTGGGTGGGAAATCTCGGTCAAGGAAGGAGGAGGACATGTCAAAAGCATTGTTTTCGAAAGTGGCATCATCGGAACAGATGTGACGGAGGCAAAGGAACTGAGATAATGGGATGGAGTCCTTACAGGAAGTAGGATGTGACGAGCTGTAGTCGAGGTAGCTGTGGGAGTCGGTGGGCTTGTAAAGAATTTTGGTGGACAGTCTATCACCAGAAATTGAGACAGAGAGATTAAGGAAGGGAAGGGAAGTGTCAGTGACGGACCATGTGAAGGTGATGGAGGGGTGGAGATTGAAAGCAAAATTAATACGTTTTTCCAGGTCCAGATGAGAGCATGAGTTGGCACTGAAACAGTCATTGATGCACCGGAGAAAGAGTTGTGGGGGCAGGTTCCTGAGTTGGGTTGAAACAAGGAATGTTGCACATACCCCATAAAGAGATAGGCATAAATAGGGTAGAAGCTCGCTGTCCGATGTTGGGAGACTATGAGTTGGAAGTTATGGAGGGAAGATCTTCAGAGGAATTGAGGACAGTGACAGTCCTGGAAACAATGGCTTGATGTTCGATGGTGGGGTCAGGGTCCAGGGGGAAGTAGGAGGAAATGTCTGAGAGGCGTTCAGAGAGAACACACAGCACTAACACTCGCAAATAAGGGCAAAATACTGTGGATGCTGGAAATCTGAAACAAAAACAAAAAATGTTGGAAAATTTCAGCAGGTCTGACAGCACCTGTGGAGAGAACACACAGCAGTAGCAATCCTGAGTTCAGAGAAAGCACAGCATAAACAATCCAGAGTTCAGAGAGAACACATAGCACTAACACTCCTGGGTTCAGAGAACACACAGCACTAATACACCTGAGTTCAGAGTGAACACAGCAATAATACTCCTGAGTTCAAAGAACACACAGCACTAACATTCCTGAGTTCAGGGAACACACAGCATTAATACTCCTGAGGTCAGAGTGAACATACAGCAAGCACACACCTGAATTCAGAGAACATTCTGCACTTTCACTCCTGACTTCAGAGAGAACAAACAGGCCTAACACTCCTGAGTACAGATAACGCGGCATTAATACTTGAGTTACAGAGCATACAGCACTCTCACTCCTGAGTTCAGAGAACACACAGAACTAACGTTTGTGAGTTCAGAGAACACACAGCACTTATACTCCTGAGTTCAGGGAGAACAAAACCGTAACACACCTGAAGTTCAGAGAGACCAAAGCACTAATGCTCCAGAGTTCAGACAACACACAGCATTAACGCTCCTGAATTCGGGGGACAGAAAGCACTCACACTCATGAGTTCAGAGAGCACAGCACTAATGCTCCTGAGTTCAGGGAACACAGTAATAACACTCCTGAGTTCAGAGAGAACACAGCGCTAATACTACTGAGTTCAGAGAACATATACCACTAGTATTCCTGAGTTCAGGGC
This sequence comes from Carcharodon carcharias, assembly GCF_017639515.1. Taxonomy (NCBI): domain Eukaryota; kingdom Metazoa; phylum Chordata; class Chondrichthyes; order Lamniformes; family Lamnidae; genus Carcharodon; species Carcharodon carcharias. The sequence goes on from NC_054472.1 coordinate 101,401,929, forward strand.
ACACACAGCATTAATACTTCTGAATTCAGAGAACACACAGCACTAATTCTCATGACTTCAGAGAGAGACCACATGGCACTAACACTTGAACTTCTGTGTTCATAAACACACAGCACTAATATTCCTGTTATTATATAAAGGCAAAATACTGTGAATGAAGGAAATCTGAAGCAAAAACAAAAAATGCTGGAAAAGCTCAGCAGGTCTGACAGCATCTGTGTAGAGAAAGACAGATCTAACATTTCAAGTCTATATAACTCTTCTTCAGAAACTAATACTCCTGTGTTGAGAGAGAACACACAGCACTAATACTCTGGAGTTCAGAGAACAGACAGCACCAATAATCCAAAGTTCCGAGAGAACACAGCACCAATACATCTGAGTTCACAGAACACACAGTACTAACACTCCAGAGTTCAAAGAACGGACAGCACTAATAATCCACAATTGAGGGAGAACACAGGACTAAAACTCTTGCGTTCAGAGAGAAAAGACTGCACTAATACTTCATAGTTCAGGCAGAACACAACGCACCAACACTCCTACGTTCAGAGAACACAGCACTATTACTCTAGAGTTCAGCGAACACACATCACTAACACTCTAGAGTTCAGAAAACAAACAGCACTAATACTCCTGAGTTCATAGAGAACAAAGCTGTAACACTCGTGAGGTTCAGAGGGAACACACCACTAATACTCCTGAGTTCAATGAACACAGCGCTAACATTTCTGTGTTCAGAGAACAGAGCATTAACACTCCGGAGTTCAGAATGAAAACACAACATCAATAATTCTCAGTTCAGAGAGAAGAGACAGCACTTAACACTCCTGAATTCAGAGAACACACAACTAATATTACTGAGTCCAGATAACACACAGCACTAATGCTCCAGATTTCAGAAAGCACAAACCAATAATACTCCAGAGTTCAGAGAACACAGAGAACTAACACTCCTGAGTTCAGAGAACACATAGCAGTAATACTCCTGAGTTCAGAGAGAACACAGTGCTAATACACCCAAGTTCAGAGAATATACAGCTCTAGCACTCCTGAGTTCAGAGAACACAGAGAACTAACACTCCTGAATTCAGAGAATACACAGCACTAATGCTCCTGAGTTCAGACAGATATCAGCACTAATGCACACGAGTTCAGAGAACACACAACTCAAACACTCCTGACTTGAGAGAGAACACACATCTCTAATACTCCAGAGTTCAATGAACACAGAACTAACACTCCTGACTTGAGAGAGAACACAGCACTAACACTCCTTAGTTCAGAGGGAACACACAGCACTAATGCTCCTGAGTTCAGAAAACACAAAGATCCAACACTCCAGATTTCAGAGTACACACAGCACTAATGCTCCCGAATTCACAGAGAAAGCAGCATTAATACATCAGTTCAGGGAATACATATCACCAACACAACTTAGTTCAGAGAGAACACAGTACTAACACACCTGACTTCAGAGAACACACAGAACTCACACACCTGACTTCAGAGAGCACACAACACTCAAACTCCTGAGTTCAGAGAACACACAGCACTAATACACATGTGCTCAGAGAACGCACAGCACTAACACTCATGATTTCAGAGAACACACAGCACTAATACTCCTGCTTTCAGAGAGAACACAGCATTAGCACAACTTTGTTCAGAGACCACACAGCAATATCATTCCTGAGTTCAGGGAGAACACAGAGCACTCCTACTTCTGAGTTCAAAGAGATCACATCACTAATACTCCTTAGTTTAGAAAGCACAAATCACTAACACAACGTAGTTCAGAGAACACACAGCACTAACATTCCTGAGTTTAGGGTGAACACACAGCATTAATACATCTGGGTCCAGAGAGAACAAAGTTGTAACATTCCTGAGGTTCAGAGAGAACACAGTACTCACATGCCTGGCTTCAGAGAATACACAGAACTCACACTCCTGACTTCAGAGAGCACATAATAGTCAAACTCCTAAATTCAGAGGTTCAGAGAGAACACACAGCACTAACACACCTGAGTTCAGAGAACACAGATCACTAATATGCCAGAGGGAACAAAGACCTAATAATCCTGAGTTCAGAGAACACACAGCACTAAAACTCCAGAGTTCAGAGAGAACAGAGCACAAATACTCTGAGCTTAGAGAACACACAGCACTAATACTCCTGAGAGCAGTGAACACACATCACTAACACAACTGAGTTCAGAGAACACACAGCACTTTCATTCTTGAGTTCAAGGAGAAGAGACAGCACTAACACTACTGAGATCAGAGAACACACAGCTCTAATATTCCGGAGAGCAGAGAACACACAGCACTAACATTCCTGTGTTCATAGAGAACACAGCACTACTACTCTCAAATTCAGAGAACACAGTACTAACAATCCTGAGTTCAGGGAGAACATACAGCACTAACACATCTGAGTTCAGTGAGAACACACAGCACTAATTCTCCTCAGTTCAGAGAGAAAACACAGCACTAACATGCTTGACTTCAGAGAACACGTAGAACTCACATTCCTGACTTCAGAGAACACACAGAAATAACACTCCTGAGTTCAGAGAGCACATAACACTCAAACTCCTAAATTCAGAGAGAACACACAGCGCTAATATTCCTGAGTTCAGAGAGCACACAGCACTAACAATCCTGAGTTCAGAGAGCACTCAGCACTAACACAACTTAGTTCAGAGAACACAGCACTAAAAATCCTGAGTTCAGGGAAAACACAGCAGTAACACAACATAGATCAGAGAACACACAGCGCTAATATTCCTGAGTTCAGAGAGCACACAGCACTAACAATCCTGAGTTCAGAGAGAACACAGCACTAACACAACTTAGTTCAGAGAACTCAGCACTAAAAATCCTGAGTTCAGGGCAAACACAGCAGTAACACAACGTAGATCAGAGAACACACAGCACTAACATTCCTGAGTTCAGGGTGAATACACAGCACTCATACTTCTGAGTTCAGAGAACACACAGCACTAATACTCCTCGGTTCAGGGAGAACATATAGCACTAACACGCCTGAGTCCAGAGAACACACATCACTAATACTCCTGAGTTCAGGAAGAAAACATAGCACTAATGCTCCTGAGATCAGAGAACACACAGCACAAATAATCCTGAGTTCAGAGAGAGCACAGCACTACTACTCCTCAGTTCAGAGAGAACATATATCACAAACACAACTGAGTACAGAGAACACACAGCACTAACATTCCTGAGTTCAGGGAGAACAGACAGTACTAATATTCCTGAGTTCAGAGAGAACACAGCACTAATATAAAAGCAAAATACTACAGATGCTGGAAATCTGAAACAAAAACAAAAATAGCTGGAAAAACTCAGCAGGCCTGACAGCATCTGCGGAGAGGAATACAGTTAACATTTCGAGTCAGTATGACTCTTCATCAGGCACTAGTATGCCTGATTTCAGGGGACACACAGAACTAACACTCCTCAGTGGAGAACACACAGCACTAATACCCTTGAGTTGAAAGAGAAAACAGTGGATTAACACTGAGTGCAGAGGCAACACAGCAATAATACTCCGGAGATCAGAGAACACACAAAAGAAACACTCGAGTTCAAAGGAACACAACAGTAATGCTCCTCAGTTCAGAGAAAACACAGCACTAACACTGCTGAGATCAGAGACAACACAGCACTAATACTCCTGGGATCAGCTGTGTTAGCTCAAATACTCCTGAGAGCAGTGAACACACATCACTAACACAACTGAGTTCAGAGAGCACAGACAGCACTAACACTCCTGGGCTCGAAGAGAACACAGAACTAATATTTCTTAGCTCAAATAACACATTACTAATACTCCTGAGTTCAGAGAAAATGCAGCACTAACATTCCTGAGTTCAGGGAGAACAGACAGCACTAACACTCCTGACTTCGGGAACACATAGCACTAACACTCCTGCGTTCATAGAGAACACAGCACAAATACTCCTGAGTTCAGGGAACACAGTACTATCAGTCCCGATTTCAGGGAGAGAACACAGTACAAATACTTCTGAGTTCAGAGAGAACACACAGCACTAATATTCCTGAGTTCAGAGAACATAGTACTAACACACCTGAATTCAGAGAACACACAGGACTCACAATCCTGACTTCAGAGAACATACAGCACTAATGCTCCTGGGTCCAGAGAATGCACAACACTAATACTCCTGAGATCAGGGAGAACATACAGCACTAATGCTCCTCTGTTCAGAGAGAACACAGCTCTAGTGCTGCTGAGTTCAGTGAACACACATCAATAACTCAACTTAGTTCAAAAAACATACAGCACCAACTTTCTTGATTTCAGTGAACACACACAGCACTAATACTCCTGAGATCATAGCACACACTGCACAAATACTCCTGAGCTGAGAAAGAACACATCACTAATACTTCTTAGTTCAAAGAACACAGCACTAACACTCCTGACCTCAAAGAACACAGAGCACTCACACTCCAGAGTTCAGAGAGAACACACAGCACTAATGCTCCTGAGTTAAAAGAGAACACAGCACTAATACTCCTGAATTCAGAAAACATACATCACTAACAACTTAGTACGGAGGAAACACAGTACTAACATTCCTGAGTTCAGGGAGAACAGGCAGCACTAATACTCCTGAGATCAAAGAACACACAAAAGTAATGCTCCTGAGTTCAAAGAACACACAGCTTTAATATTCCTGAGATGAGAGTGAACACAAAGCAATCACACTCCTGACTTCAGAGAATACACAGCACTCACATCCCTGAATTCAGAGAGAAAACACAGCACTAATATTCCTGAGATCAGAGAACACACAGCACTAAGATCCCTGATTTCAGAGAGAACACACAAATGGGATACTTGTCTTTATTAGCCGAGGCATAGAACATAAGAGCAGGGAGGTTATGCTTGAACTGTGTAAAACGCTGGTTAGGCCACAGCTAGAGTATTGCGTGCAGTTCTGGAAGCCACATTATAGGAAGGATGTGATTGCACTTGAGAGACTGCAGTGGAGATTTACCAGGATGTTGCCTGGGCTGGAGAATTTTAGTTATGAGGAGAGATTGGGGTTATTTTTCCTGGAGCAGAGGAGATTGAGGGGGGACATGATTGATGTGTATAAAATTATGAGGGGCGTAGATAGAGTGGACAGGAATAAACTTTTCCCCTTGGTGGAGGGATCAATAACCAGGGGGCATAAATTTAAGGTAAGGGGCAGGAGGTTTGGAGGGGATGTGAGGAAACAATTTTTCACCTGGAACTCACTGCCTGAAAGGGTGGTAGAGGCAGAAACCCTCATAACATTTATTAAGTATTTGGATGTGCACTTGCAATGCCATGGCATACGAAGTTATGGGCCTAGTGCTGGGAAATGAACTCAGCGAGAACTCATGCATTCGTGCTGTGTTGTCTCTGATCCCAGGAGTGTTAGTGCTGTGTTTTCTCTGAACTGAGGAGCATTACTGCTGTGTTCCCTCTGAACTCAGGAGTGTTTCTTTTGTGTGTTCTCTAATCTCTGGCATATTATTGCTGTGTTCTCTCTGAACTCAGGATTGTTAGTTCATTGTGTTCTCTCTCATCTCAGGAGTATTAGTGCTGTGTGTTCTCTGAACTCAGTTGTGTTAGTGATAAAGCTAATCACTTCACACTAATTAATTCAATGAACACAGCACTAACACTCCTGAGTTCAGAGAACACACAGCACTAATACTCCTGAGTTCAAAGAGAACAAAACTGTAGCACACCTGAGGTTCAGAGAGAACACAGCACTAAAAAGCCTCACTTCAGAGAAGACAGTACTAACACTTCTGAGTTCAGAGAACACACATCACTAACACAACTGAGTTCAGAGAGCACACACAGCACTAACACTCCTCAGTTCAGAGAACACACAGCGCTAATACTCCTGAAATGAGAGAACACACAGTGGACTAACACTTCTGAGTTCAGAGAGAACACAGTAGTAATGCTAAACAAAAACAGAATTACCTGGAAAAACTCAGCAGGTCTGGCAGCATCGGCGGAGAAGAAAAGAGTTGACGTTTCGAGTCCTCATGACCCTTCGACAGAACTTGGCAAGTTCTGTCGAAGGGTCATGAGGACTCGAAACATCAACTCTTTTCTTCTCCGCCGATGCTGCCAGACCTGCTGAGTTTTTCCAGGTAATTCTGTTTTTGTTTTGGATTTCCAGCATCCGCAGTTTTTTTGTTTTTATCACAGTAGTAATGCTCCTCAGTTTGGAGGAAACAGAGCACTAACACTGCTGAGATCAGGGAACACACTGCACTAATACTCCTGCGTTCAGGGAGAACACACCACTAATATTCCTGAGTTCAGAGAACATACAGCACTAATACTCCTGGGATCAGAGGCAACACAGCATGGATACTCCTGAGACCAGTGAACACACATCACTAACACAACTGAGTTCAGAAAGCACAAACAGCACTAACGCTTCTGGGATCAGAGGCAACATGGCACGAAAGAGTCATACGGGCTCGAAATGTTAACTCTGTCTTCCTCTCCACAGATGCTGTCAGACCTGCTGAGTTTTTCCAGCAATTTTTGTTTTTGTTCATGACTAACATTCGTGAGTTCAGGGAGAACAGACAGCATTAATACTCCTGAGTTCAGAAATAACAAAACCGTAACACGCCTGAGGTTCAGAGAGAACACAGCATTAAAATGCCTGATTTCAGAGGATACACAGAACTAGCACTCCTCAGTAGAGAACACACAGCATTAATACTCCTGAGTTCAAAGAACACACAGCAGTAACACAAATTAGTTCAGAGAACACACAGCACTAACATTCCTGATTTCAGAGAGAACAAACAGCATTAATACTCCTGAGTTCAGTGAACACATAGCACTAATACTCCTGAGTGTTATGACCGATGCAGCTGGTAAAGCGGAGTTATTTAAAAATCCCAGAGGGGAACTTTAAATAATCGTCATAACCTATAAATTTAAGTTTTATGTTTGGAGATGTGACTCTAAATTCAGGAATCAGACCATCAGTTCTTGAGGCTTTACATTAAACTAATTGAAACATTTTATTAATTTACCAGGTTAAAATATATACACATTGCTACAACTTACTACTATCATAACTTTTAACAAATTTCCAAACTTAATCTCCATTAAGGAATCAGCAACCCATAGACTTAACCAAACACCAGGCAAAGCATTTTCATCCTACAAATTCAAAATGAGATTCTTTCACTGTAGAGCCAGTTGGAGGCTTGCAGCTGCCTTTTGATCTTACACTGCCTCTCCCTGCACACCCAAAAACTACTGAAGTTATACCCACCATCCCCATTGAATGTTAATACTCATTGTATCAACAACCTGTTTGAGCTTCACCTTTTAACAATGAAACCTCTTTCATAATACCAATTTTATTAGTAATATGAGCATATTGCTTGGTTGCTGCTAAAAAGGCATCAATTTTCATCCCATTTCTTGAATGCTCTATTCACGCTATCTCTCTTACATATCAAAACTAGTACATGTCAAAGCACCAAGACTGGCTGGCTTTAATCCAATTCAGACATATCCGTAGACTAAACCTCTATTTTAAAAGAAAAATATTTTCCAAAATATTATATAGATTAATAGTTTCATGCCACTGAGTTCAGAGAGAACATGCACTAACCCGCCACAGTTCAGAGACCACAAAGCACTCACAATCCTGTGTTCAGAGAAGACACAGGACTAACTCTTGAGTTCAGAGCTGCACAGCACTAATACTTCTCACTGCAGAGTGAACACAGCACTAATAACCCTGAGTTCAGAGAGAACACAACACTAATACTGCTGAGTTCAGAGAACACAACACTAATACACCTGAGTTCAGAGAGAACAAAGTTGTAACGCTCCTGAGGTTCAGAGAGAACACACAGCACTAACACTCCTGAGGTTCAGAGAGAACGCACAGCATTAAGACTCATAGAAACTCCCGAGTTCAGAGTTTCCACAGTGCAAACCTTCGAATTCAGAGAATGCAGTGTGAACACAACCTATTCAGAGCACTAACACTCGTGTGTTTGGAGAATGCACAACGCAAACCCTCAAGTTCAAAGAATGTACAGTTCGAATGGACCCATACGCAGAGAGTGCACAGTGCTCACACTCTTGAGTTCTGACATTTTCGAGATCAAAGAATACAGCTGAGACTCTTGAGTTCAGAGAATACACAGTGCAAACACTCCCAAAATCAGAAAAAGCACAGCACTGAAATTCCCAAGTTCAGAGAATGCACAACACTAATACTTTCTAGTACAACTCAGAAAGCCAGGGCAAATTGAGCAAATGCAACAAATTGAGAGATTTTATTGAACCATTCCTGCTCTTCTTAGAGCATGAACAGCCCCTCCTTTCATTTGATCTGGTCCTGACATCGACATCAATGCCTACAAAATGTTCAACTTTGTGAAATGTTCTTGTTCCATTTTTTATCTTAGCTAGCCTTGTGAAGTCACTGAACTATTTTTTTTCTGTATTACAGGCTCTCACAAGGATGGGGAAATCAATGAATTTCTGCAGAATTCTGGGTATTTAAAATCCATCCCACACCACTTTATCAGGTATCTATGGACGTGTGCTGATTCTATTTCCTGTAAGCAAAATGTTTCAGTGACTGCACTGAACAAATAGTGCACAGTGCATTATGGGGCATTAATTGCCTCTGGGTTGACATGTCCATTTACACTGTGTACCAGGCCTTAGAGGGCATCAGTGATGACAGATTGAGATGAGTGTTCTTGAGCAGGAAGTGAACTCCCCATAGTACTGGAGGAAGTAAGCTCCCCATAGTACTGGAGTGATATCTAAAATAAGCATACATGCAAGCGATGATGGAATATATTACAATATCAGTAGTCTCATTTATTATCAAAGTTGGATCGAACCAGCATTTATTTATTAGCGTGCGCATAGTCACAGAGCCAAACAATAGCCTTGTCAGTGACTAGATGGAGTTATTTAAGTCTGCCATCGAGTTTAGTCAACATATACTCAACAATGTGAGTCATTGTTTGGACTGCTTCACAGTTGCAACCTGGATGGTCTTGGCAACCCCACTACACAGAGGCCTTGTTCAGTCCAGAAATGATTTAAAAGTGCCCAATGCCACCATGGGAGATGAAAATTGAGTGAACGAGCAGTGGAGTCTATGATCAGAGAGTGGTTTCTGGTGGATTTTTTCACCTGGTAATCCTCCTGCCATAGGGCCTCACTGTTACTCTTCGGCATGATGGGTTTAACCATGTGGTATGGCGTGAGGGAAGACATACTGCTGGTGGGTTGAGAAAGCCATTAAGGGCAGACTTGGGCTGGAGTGGACCTTCTCTAGTAAGTTGCCTGTTGCAGTTACCCTCCTGGTGCTGGGAGGGGTGGGGGGCATTTTTGCTTCACACTTGGAGCTGCGGAAGTGAGTTGGTCAAAAAGTATTTGTGATGATGCACTTTGTTGAATTGAGTTGCACATTGTTAAGTTTGGTGTGGGCAAATTGGTACCATACTGGGACGCCGTATTCTGGCCATCCAAGTGACATTCTCTTCCCTCTTAGTCCTGGCATTGTGAAGTTGGAATGTGCTAGAGACTATTTTACTGATGCTCAGTTGTGGGCACCATGTCTTGGAGTAGTTGGCTAGTTTTGCAATATCATTGTTTAATGCATCTTCCAACTCAGGCAAAGTGTGAGCCTGTATGCCACAGCACATGTCATCTGCTTAAATAAACTTCCATGACTGGGTCGGGGATAGGTCATTGGTGTACAAATTGAACAGGACTGGGGTGAAGGCAGACCCCCGTAGCCCATTCATCTATTTCATCCAGGTGCTAGACTTGTCACCCATATGCACCTGAACCACCTGTCCTGGAGTAGCAGTTCAATGGCATCAGTAACCCAGGGAGGGAGAACTCTTGATATTTTGATGAATAAGCCAATGCGCTAGACTGTATTGTACACTGCAATGAGCTCAAGGAAAATTGTCCCTGTTTTGCGATTCCTTTGAAAGCTATTTTCAATGAAAGTTGTTAATGTGAAGACCTGATCACAAGTTCTTCCCTGCCGGAAGCATGCTTGGTCTGCACTCAGGATGATCTCCACTTCTAGCTTGATCAGCAGTCCACCACCTTGAAGCATACGATAGCAAGCATATTAGTCAGTAATTAGATGACAATTTTCAGTCTTTGCTTGGTTTTAGGAGATTGATGACTTTAGGCATATATCAGGCTTTTGGCAGTCTTCCCTTGCACATTTCCCTTGCAAAGTAATCAAATCAATAATCTGGCACAATGCAGAAAATTCTGATGCTGAATCAGTTGCTTCTTTAAATAAACCCATTTCTAAAGTAGATTTCACCCGCAAGGGGAACAGTGCTTACACTTGCCCAACTCATGGGGCAGAATTGTCCCAGATTTGCACTAGGTGCAGTAGCGGGTGGGGAAAATGATGTTTTACCCTTCCCCCCTTGGATCCTCTCCAACCCTCCCAGGCAAAATCTTCCCTCCAAGACCTTCCCCTCTTCCCGGACTCCCCCCTCTCCCCGCCCCATTTATTCCTTCCACCTTCCTGATTCTTTCCTCCAGCCTTACTTCTTCCTCCACCCTTACTCCCACCCTCTCTGCACCCCTTCCTCCCCCTGGACTCCCACCACTCTCTGCACTCCTTCCTCGCCCTGGACTCCCTCCCATCTTCGCATTTCTTTCCCCCTCTGAACTCCTTCCCTTTCATCTACCTCCCCAATTGCTGTCTTCTCCCGTTACCCCCTCCTCTCTCCAGTACACCCTTCCCCTTCAACATCACTTCCCTGACACCTTCGTCCCCAGTCCCAACCTCACACCCACAACACCTTCCTTCCCACCCTCACCTCCCCCAACACCTTCGTTTCCCCCCCGTCCCAACCTCACCTCCCCGACACCTCTTCCTCTGCCAGTTGACCCAATACCTTCCTGTCCCGCACCCCCCCAGTACATCTTCCTCTCCCAAACACAGCTGGACCTTCCTCTCCACCCCCTTGACCATCATCCATTGTGAGCAGACCCTTAACGGTGGCTTTCCAACTTCTGAGAGCTGCTTCGCAGTGAAGCCATATCCATGAGAATCCACCCAGCATGCCATAGACGTTCCTCCAATGTGCCGTTGGTATCGGGCTCCAGCATCTTCTGCTTCTTGGATGTCCGCAATGCAAGCAAGGCCCTGGCAGTAAGTCCCAACTTCTGCACGTCACACTTGTCGAGACGTATGCTTCACTGGTGTGCAAACGATCCAGTGCGGGGAGAAGGATAATTCCAGTGGGCTGGCCTTATAATGATATGCAGATGTATTACAATGAGGTTCCCAACGTCCAATGGCAGGAGACATACCCCACCACCGAGGGGCTGAGTGGATGATCGTAAACTGGCTTCACGTGAAACTGATTTCTGGCCTTGACATATTGTCTGTTCACGCCACCAAGCTCACGCCGATGCCAGCAGGCACGGATATTTCCGTCTATGGTGGCAGCAACCCCTCATTCAAAAAGTCTCCTTTTTTCCTCCATATACTACTCCCCTCAATCAATTTCTCCCCTAGTCAACTTGTCAAACCCCATAATTTGCTGTCTTAATTACAAATGGCCCTATTTTGTTATATTTTTATTTCATGTTATTCAAACCCTCATTCCATTTCTGTCATCTCTTGCATGTATGCATGTACTTTATATATTACTCAAATGCAATGGAGAGTGAACATTATAGCTATAAGTGTAGTATTCCCTCAGTACGATATAGAAATGATAACCTAGATTATGTACCTATGTCTCTGGACTTGGGCTTTAAGCTTTAACATCCTGACTTCATTGATGGGAAGATCGAGAACTAGAGGGCACAGATTTAAAGAGATTGGCAAAAGAAGTGACAGGAGGAAAAACTTCATGCAGTGAGTGATTAGGATCTGGAATCCACTGCCTGAGAATGTGGTGGAGGCAGGTTCCATTGTGGCATTCAAGAGGGAATTAGATCATTACCTGAAAAGGAAGAATGTGCAGGGCTATGGGGAGAAGACAGGAGAATGGCACTAGGTGAATTGCTTTTTCAGAGGGTCAACACAGACGTGACTCACCAAATGGCTTCCTTCTCTGCTGCAATCATTCTGTGATTCTGAGTGCTACTGCTGAGCCAAGGTCAAGATTCATAATCATTTGCAACCCAAGAGCACCTCGCATGAATAAAGGATCAAATCAGTCATAACTCACTCAAAGTTAACAGTGGCTAACTGTGAAATTGAGGTCTTTCATGATTAGAATAGTGGTTGGTGCAAGGGGATGGAAGGAAAGGAGAATGTAAGCAATTACATACGGTGATTCCAAAGCTGTTATTGTATTCATCAATATCCATACCAAGTTAGTACTGAGGCTATATAGGATTGTTTGCCTATATCAGTATGTTATGTTTGTTACTGTACCAAAATAAAATCATGGGGTAGAAATCCTTGGATCATTTCTGCATTGTCAGAAGTTTGCTGTGGTAGAACTTCTACCTGGCCATTTGCCTTCACCCTAATCCCATTAGTCACTTCAATAATAGGTGTTGATGTCCATGCCAGTCATGGCATTCTAGAGCATTCTCCCTGCAAAGTAAATGTGATTGTGTAACAGCACTTCCATCAGAACAGGAGAGAGTCATGACCCAGTCAAGTCCATGTGTACCTAGTTACTGATTAAATTGATTACTACTCCCTTGATATTTTGCCAATATCCTGACAATGATTGGCTGGGTGGTCAACAGTGAGGTTGAGCGTCTTGGGCTACAGGAAGACATAGACGGCATGGTAAAATGGGCAGATAAGTGGCAGATGGAATTTAACCCTGAAAAGTGTGAGGTGATACATTTTGGAAGGAGTAATTTGACAAAGACGTATTCACTGAATGGCATGACACTAGGAAGGAACAAAGGGACCTTGGCATGTGTGTCCATAGATGTCTGAAGGCAGAGGGGCATGTTAGTGGGGTAGTGAAAAAGGCATATGAGACACTTGCCTGTATCAATTGAGGCATAGATTACAAAAGTATGGAGGTCATGTTGGAGTTGTATAGAACCTTCATGAGGCCATAGCTGGAGTACTGTGTGCAGTTCTGGTCGCCAAATTATAGGAAGGATGTGATTGCACTGGAGGGGGTGCAGAGGGGATTCACCAGGATGTTGCCTGGGATGAACATTTAAGTTATGAAGAGTGGTTGGATAGACTTGGGTTGTTTTCGTTGGAGCAGAGAAGACTGAGGGGTGACCTGATCGAGGTGTACAAGATTATGAGGGGCATGGACAGGGTGGATAGGGAGCAGCTGTTCCCCTTAGTGGAAGGGTCAGTCACAAGGGGGCACAAGTTCAAGGTGAGGGGCAGGAGGTTTAGGGGGGATGTGAGGGAAAACTTTTTTACCCAGAGGGTGGTGACGGTCTGGAATGCACTGCCTGGGAGGGTGTTGGAGGCGGGTTGCCTCATATCCTTTTAAAAGTACCTGGATGAGCATTTGGCATGTCATGGCATTCAAGGGTATGGGCCTGGTGCTGGTAAAGTGGATTAGATAGGTAGGTCAGGTGTTTCTCACGTGTCGGTGCAGACTCAATGGGCCGAAAGGCCTCTTCTGCACTGTGATTCTATGATTCATCCTTGAGAGAAAAACTCCCTCTGAGACATGGCACTGATGGTCCTACATGGGATCATTGAAAACATAATGCTACTGCTGCAAGAAGGAGGGCCATCTTGCCAAGGCATGTTGGAAGAAGGTAAATGGAGAAAAAGCAGGTTGAAGGAAATGGCAGTCATTGCATATGGTATTGAACAGCAGCAGGTTGATGAGGGGTCAGTTAAGATCCATATGAGCTGAAGCATAAGGATGTCAATTGGAAATTTGCAAGTCATCGTGGTCCAAGTAGTATTGGATAGAGCTCCGGTAAACATGAAAGACCATACAGGTCCATCAGTTTGTGTGATTCTTCAAAAGTTGAGACAACATCAGCTTGAGAAATCAAGCAGAGAATTGCAAAGTTATGGGGGAAAGAAAATTCCCATAATTGCAACGGTTTTACTTTTTGGATACAGCTGCGGGAGATGGTTTCTTAGGGGAACGCAGCAACAGCCAAGTCCGCGGCACCATGAGTGGCTCAGCCACACAATGGGGGAGAAAAAAAAGAGTGGGAGAGCGATAGTGATAGGGTATTCTATTGTAAGGAGAACAGATAGATGTTTCTGAGGTTGCAGACGTGACACCAGGATGGTATGTTGCCTCCTTCATGCCAGGGTCAAGGATGTCACTGAGTGGCTGCAGGACATTCTGAAGGTGGAGGGTGAATAGCCAGTGGTCGTGGTCCATATTGGTACCAACGATATAGGTTAAAAAAATAAGGGGAGCTGGGAAATAAATTAAAAAGCAGGACCTCAAAGGTAGTAGTCTTAGGATTACTCTCAGTGTCACGTGCTAGCGACATTAGGAATAGAAGAATAGACAGGATGAATGCATGGTTGGAGAGATAATGTAGGAGGGAAGAATTTAGATTCCTGAGGCATTGGGATCAATTCTGAGGAAGACAGGACCTAAACAAGCTTGACAGGTTGCACCTCAGCAGGACCAGGACCAATATCCTCGCAGGGATATTCACTAGTACTGTGGGGTAGGGTCTAAACTAGAGTCGCAGGGGGATGGTAACCTGAGCGAGGAGACACAAGAGAGAGAAACAAAGATAGAAATGAAAGACAGAACTATAGAAAGCAAAAGAGGAAGGCAGGGGAAACAAGGGCAAGCAGCAAATGGGGTCATAGTACAAAAAAGATGTGTAAAAATGTTAAAAAGACAAATCTAAGGCACTGCATCTGAATGCATGCAGCATTCACAACAAGGTAGACAAATTAACAGCGCATGATATGATTGCAATTACGGAGACATGGCTGCAGCATGACCAAGACTGGGAACTGAATATCCAAGGATATTCAATATTTAGGAAGGACAGGCAAAAAGAAAAGGGAGGTGGGGTGGTGCTGTTAGTTAAGGATGAATTCAGTTCAATAGTGAGGAAGGATATTCGCTCAGAAAATCCAGGTGTAGAATCAGTTTGGGTGGAGCTAAAAAGCAGCAAGGGATGGAAAACATTAGTGGAAGTTGTCTGTCGACTCCAAACAGTAGTGGTAAGGTATGGGGTGGCATTGAACAGGAAATTAGAGGTGCATGTAACAAGGGTGCTACAATAATCATGGGTGACTTTAATATGCATATAGACTGGGCAAACCAAATTAGCAAAAACAGTGTTGCAGATGAATTTCTAGAGTGTGTACAAGATGTTTTTTTTTAGACCCGAATGTTGAGGAACCAACTGGGGAACAGGTTATCCTAGATTTGGTATTTTGCGATGAGAAGTGGTTAATTAATAATCTTGTTGTGTGGGGTCCTTTAGGGAAGAGTGACCATAACATTATAGAATTCTTCATTAGGATGGAAAGTGAAGTAGTCCAATCTGAAACTAAAGGAAAAGGAAACTATAAAAAGGAAACTACGAAGGAATGAGGGGTGAGTTGGCCACCATAGATTCAGCAACTTCATTAAAAGGCATGACTGTGAATAGACAATAGCTAAAATTTAAGGAACGAATGCATGCATTTTAATAGCTATGCATTCCTTTCTGGCGCAAAAACACAATAGCTAAAGTGGGCCAACCATGGCTAACAAAAGAAATTAAGGATAGTATTAGATCCAAAGAGAAATCATATAAAGTTGCTAAAAAAAAGTAGCCAGCATGAGTATTAGGAGCAGTTTAGAATTCAGCAAAGAAGGACCAAGAGATTGATTAAGGAGGGGAAAAATAGAGTATGAGAGCAAACTTGCAAGGAACAACAAAGTTACTCCAACACAAGTTGCGCCTGAGACCAGTTCAAATCCGAGTCAGAGTCAGACAGGCATGTCTGATGAAGTGGAAAATTCAATTGAAGGTCAAGGACAAAATCAATCTTTGTTGGAGAAAACCTCTCCTGAGACCCAGGCCAAGATGGGTCAAGGTCTTTCCCTATGTTTTGAAAGTTTCGGTAAAGAAAAGCAGCATCCTCTTGGGAATAAGAAACCAGTGGTTAAATTCAAATTTGTAAATAATTGAAAAACAGAAAATATATAAGTTGTATGTGATTTGAATGTTGTGTAACTTTTTCATTAAGAGGGAGGAGTGTATTAGCACCCTCTTGTTGCCATTTGTGTATTTTTAGAAACAAAAATGGAATAAACCAGTTCAGTTGGGTACTAGAACTCCATGTGTAGGTACCAGTATTTTTGTCCTGACAAGATATTACAGTAAACATAAATGATAAACAAAAGTCCGATCAACTGTCATGGAGGGTGGTTCTTTTGAAGCATCTCAATCACACAGTCCATCAAGGACCACATGGTAGAATGATCAAAGAGCCAGTACAAACAAGAGTCATCTATCATATCAGTAGATCCTGACAAATCTACCTGGCAATGACCACAGGGAATTGCCTTAAGGCTCTCCACCTCCTTGTAGATATACCGAGGTCTGACCTATGGTAATTGTATTATATAGTGGCAAAAATCAACATCTTTGAAATGATCACACACGGTAGGGTCGCCCATTCACCAGCCATTAAACTGTGTTGTGTGTAGTGCTGCTCTATTTTTTGCGTGCACTTAATGAGCCTTCACATTTGGTGTTGTCTCCCTTTATTTTGGCCATCAATTCCTCACCGTCTCTCCTCTCAGCCTTGACAAAGTCTCTCAAAAGGTCTGAAATGTATTTTGACCCTTTTCAGAGACTGTGGGTGGAATCATTCCAGATTTGCACTAAATGCAGTAGCAGGTCGGTAAAATGATGCTTTTCGTGCAGTATCGTCTGAAACCTGCTGCATTAATTAATTATTAATTATCCTGTGATACACGCCATTTCAATAGTGGACAGGCTCCGATTCGCCTGCCACGCCATCACATCGCTGCTTCATCATGCCAGGCCACATTTAAAGTACAGCCGTGCTCAGTGCCTCCGGCCCAGGACTGCAGGCAGGCTGGCCTTATAATGAAATGCTGATGTATTACAATGACATTCCCAATGTCCAATGGCGGGAAACGCGGCCGCCATTGACGGGCGGAGCGGACGATCGCAAAATGGTTTTGTGACATTGTGAAACTGATTTTTGGCCTTCTTGCCATATTGTCCACTCACGTCACTGATCACGCCCGAGGCCAGAAAATCCCAGCCAGTGAGGGTTTTGACTCTTATCTGTCGTTTTTAAAAAATTCTCTGCATCCCTTTCCATTTCACCTGAATTGAATTTTCTAGTCATAACAGCAGGCTGTTGATGCCCAAATGAGCTCTTGGAGCTGTGAAGAATTGTGTAAATGAGCTGACTCAGGAACATTTCCATTCTGGCTACATTTGGATCAATTCTTAATCATTCAGGATTGAATTAGGCTGGTGCATAAAATCTGACTATTGTGAGCGAATTGGACCTTGAAATGAAACTGGAACTCAGCTGACAGCCCCTTGAGATTTCTGTTTGTGTCAAATTCACCAGTTTTGGCTAAGCCAACTTAAGACATAGGAGGGCAAACTGGCCAAGAGCAACTGCTTCCCTGTCCCTCCTGATACGACAATTAAAAAATAAACCTCCTTGTAGTTTGTGGAGATATGTGGAGAAAGCTCTTGCCTGACTATAGGCCTGACTATAGAGAGCAACAATAGTGCAAAGGCTAAATTGAGAGTGAAAGAAATTAGGGCAATAAGAAAATAATTAAGAAATATTTTGTTCTTCTATGTTGGCAAAATAAAACTTACTCTTCATACTGCTGATATACAACTCAAGTGTGTGTAGTCCTCCCAGGTCCACAGCACTAATTTCAAATAGATATGACTGAAAAAAAAATATGTCCATCAATATATTAAGTGAAAATGTATCATGACATAAAAAAATATACAATGGCTATTCTTATTAAGTGCATGCTATCTGATGCATCTAGTACCTGTCTATCTCCTGTTTCTTTGTGTAAAGGCTTTTGAAGGCTTCTGTCTCCTGTATCACCACTGACACCATACAAACACAAAGAAACAGTAGCAGGATGTTCTTTGTCCAGAAAGTCACTGCAGTGCATCTTTATCTGATACGTGAGAACTACAAAAAAAAATAAAAGGAGTAGCAACATTGTACTGACAGCTCTAAAATATAGACCAATTCAGCTGCATTTTAAATGCCATATACATTGTTATTACACAATGCTGTAAATAATATTTAACTTCCAATATCGTTCCCAGACCTAACTTTCTGTTATTCAACTAAAATTAAAATTTAGGGTGGATTTTCATTCACAAAGCTGCATGTTTTCAGGCAGTTTTGTGGTGTAGAAAAGAGACAAGTAGGGTGATGCAACTTACCACAGAATCATACTCTAATGAACTGTCATCACAGTATTACTCTCAGGAAACAAGAGTCACATTTATGACCTGCCCTAAAATTTCTGTGCCACATGTAAATTGGGATTGGTGGGCGTGACCACAATTTTCCACAAATAGTGACCCTAACCTGACCAAAGGAAAAAACACCAGAAAGAGCAGCAAAGCGCCAACCCATAGATGATTATCACATTGTTGGAGAGCTTTATTGTATGTTTGCAGTAGCTTATTTAGACTTTGATTTTTCATTGGTTGGACTCAGGAGCTGCTCTGAAGAGTTATCTAGCCATTTACAATAAATCTCAAATTCTTTTTGTGACTTTTGCAATTTTTTCTCTTATCTTTAGAACCCTTAAAATCAGAGTGGAATAAGACATATTGGAATGGTGGTATTAAGCGTGTGTGGAATTTCAGGGGTATAGTGAATATTCATCTTATTAAGTTACACTGTCAGATCATGTGGATTTGTTAGTGCATCATGCTTCTAACAGTTTTACAGCACGTGCATGTGTACTCATGACTGATTTACCTTGGCCAACCTTGTGAAGTAATTAATTAAACTGTTTCCAGCTCTGGCTTACCATTTGTATGATGGTTGAGATTACACTGACTGCCTCTGCCTCCATCACTTTGTGAAATTTCAGATCAGGACCAAATCTGGAGCATTCATAGGAGTCACTATTTGCTCTTATGTCTGCCAAAAATTTGAAAACCTGGAGGGGCGCCTAACAATGGCATTGTAAGCCAATTTCAGTTCTCTTTTCCTCCAATTTAAATGCTTCACACCCTTTAATCAATGACGCTGCTAAACTGCATTGCCCTCCCACTCAACAACAGTAAACCAGTCAGGTAGTGAATGCTGCTCTAATGTTCTACTCCTGTATATACAATAGGGCCCCCATGCAGGAAAAGGTTACGAGTTCCTGTCATATCACACTGGTGGATAAACGTCTTGCCTCACAAATAAACAACCAATCAGAGGGAATTCTAAACTGTAATGTATTAGAATCGTTACACATCATGACAGTATTAGTCTATTCACTTGAACAGACAGCTTAAATGAATTCCCCAGAGCACAGCAAGTATTTTCTACTGCAGGGTTAGCAGGTGTTTTCCCTCTTGTGGAACAAACTAATTTTTAAGAAAACATTAGGCAGCATAACATTAAGACATGGCCAGAGGCAAAAGTAAATTTTGAATCTATGCGATTGTGTAAAATGTGTGATAGCATATCCACAGCCCATGTCAAATCCCTACCCCTCCACCATGGTCTTGTACCTTCCTATCTTTTTAATTTCCTCCAACCCTAAAATGCTGCAAGAACTTTCTGCTCCTCCAATTCTAGCCTCTAGTGTATCCTAGATTTCCTTCATTCCACTACCAGCTGCAGTGACTTCAGCTGCCTACACCCTAATTTCTTAGATTTCCTCTCTAAACCTCTCTCCTTCATCTCCTCCTTTAAGCTGCTTCTTAAGCTGACTTCTTTAACTAAATTTTTGGTCACCTGTCCTAATGGCCCATAACATCTGTTCTCGGGGGCGTTGTACACCCAAAGATGCATTGGAGGACCAGCCCCCTACCGAGTCCCAATGTAAGGATTGCATAGCAATTGCCCAGGAAGTTCAAACTTCCATTAGGCAAATACCTTGCATCAGGAACCATCCAATACTCCAGTTTAAATTGCAGTCTTCAGATGGTTCTGACTTTTTACCAGAATAGTTACCCAGGAAAAGTTAGAAGAATTAAAACCATTTCTAACTCCTGGGTAACAAAGTACTGCCCTCCCTCCAAACCCCACAGGAACCCCCACTACCATCCTGACAAACCCCCCACCCCACCACTGATCCCCACCCCCGACTACCCTCCCAACCCCCACCATGGCCACCCAAATCCCCCCCCCACTAACCACACCTCTGATCACCTGACAACACCCCCCCCCCCACCCACCCCGACTACTTTCTTCCTATCCTGATCACTGATCTTACATAATTACTTTCTCCCTGGCTTCTCAAAGTGGCTGGAACCTTTATACTTACCTGCTTTATGGCAGTTAGTACCATAAAAAAGGGGACATGTCTTCCTTTCCCTGACTCTCCCGCACTTGACTGAAGGCCTCGGGAACCCGCTGCATTGCACAGTTCTCACCAGGCCTGAGTTGGAAGGTCGGGTGGGAAAGGTGCAGCTGCGTTGCAAAGTAAGTAAATAGGAGCGGAGTGGCAATCTGACTGTGATTGCCAATCTACGCAACTTCTGGCTCATAATCCCAAAGTACCTCAAAGTCAAACTTTGTTTGACTCTTGTGAAGTGTCCTGGAATATTTTACAACATAAAAGTGTAAAATGAAAGTTGCTGTTATTGACTATGAAAAAGACCCTTTTGTAAAAGGACCGAATTCACTTGGAGAGAAATTATCTTAGTGGTTATCCCAAACCATAACCCCAGCTTGGAAACAGGCTGTTGTCCCCACTTGTGTCGTTTCATCCAACTGAATGCAAGTATCCTGGGGGCCTATGAAGTACTTTTGAGGTTCAGATCAATAGGATGGAGGGAGTGGAAGCAGTGAAAATTCTGGAAGATGAGGCTATCCGAGGCTTCCAGGGTGCATTACCCACCCCAGCGGCCGAGGAAACTTGCATGGTTTGCTCTTCAGCTGGAGACCAACAATACTGGGTAATACAATTTCCAGGTCTGCCTATTTTTGTCAACCCTGATTAGTACCCATTAACTGATACAGTTTTTACATGTTTCTCTATACAGGCTACCATACCTTTGCTTGCAGTATGGAGCCACAAATCATTTGAGAGAATATATAAAATGATGTCACAAGCCTTGTGATCATGAATCTATTTTATTAACTGGAGTTGTTAAATAAGGGAGGAAGCCATGTGGACCTTGGTGCCCATGCCAGTACTCTGAAAGTGCTGCTTGGTCTGATTTCACCATCCTTTCTCCATGTGTTTTTAGAATTTTCTTTTCCCAATATTTATCTACTTCTTGTTCAAATGCAATTATGGATTCTGCTTCCACTACTATTTCTGATAAGGCATTCTAACAACACCTATGTAAATAAGCTCTTCAAACTTAACTCTTCATTCTTTGGATTATAATCTTAAATCTATGCTGTTGAGCTTTAAGTTCACTGACTGGTGGAAATTTTTTTTCAGCTATAGAAACATAGGAGCAGGAATAGGTCATTCAGCCCTTCGAGCCTGCTCCTCCATTCAATATGATCATGGCTGATCCTCTACCTCAGGGCCATTCTCCCCCTACCCCTTGATGCCTTTAGAGTCCAGAAATCTATCTATTTCCTTCTTAAATATATTCAGTGACCTGGCCTCCACAGCCCTCTGTGGTAGAGAATTCCACAGGTTCACCACCCTCTGAGTGAAGATATTTCTCCTCATCAGTCCTAAATGGCCTACCCCGTATCCTGAGATTGTGACCCCTTGTGCTAGAACCCCAGCCAGAGGAAACATCATCCCTGCATCCAGTCTGTCCATCCCTGTCAGAATTTTATATGTTTCAATGAGATCTCCCCTCATTCTTCTAAACTCCAGTGAATACAGGCCTAGTCGGCCCAAGCGCTTCTCATATGACAATCCTGCCATCCCAGGAATCAGTCTGGTGAACCTTCGCTGCACTCCCTCTATGGCAAGTATATTCTTTTTTGGGTAAGGAGACCAAAACTATACACAATGCTCCAGATGTGGTCTTGCCAAGGCCCTGTGTAGCTGCAGTAAGATATCCTTGCTCCTGTGCTCAAGTCCTCTTGCAATGAAGGCCAACATACAATTTGCCTTCTTAACTGCTTGCTGAACCTGCATGCTTGTTTTCAGTGATTGGTGTAAAAGGACACCCAGGTCCCTTTGTACATCAATATTTCCCAATAAATCACCATTTAAATAATACTCTGCCATTCTGTTTTTCCTACCAAAGTGGATAACCTTGCACTTATCCACATTAAACTGCATCTGCCATGTATTTGCCTACTTACTCAACCTGTCTAAATCGCCTTGAAGCCACTTAATACCTTCCTCACTGCTCACATTCCCACCAGGCTCATCAGCAAACTTGGAACTGTTACATTTGGTTCCCTCAAATCATTGATATATATTTTGAATAGCTGGGGCCCATTAACTGATCCCTGCAACACCCCAAAAGTCACCACCTGCCATTCTGAATAAGACCCATTTATTCCTACTCTCTGTGTCCTATCTGCTAACCAATTCTCAGTCCATGCCAAAATGTTACCCCCAATCCCATGTGCTTTAATTTTGCACACTAACCTCTAATGTGGGACTTTATCAAAAGCTTTTTGAAAATCCAATTACATCACATCCACTGGTTCTCCCTTATCTATTCTGCTAGTTATGTCCTCAAATAAACACCAGTAGGCTTGTCAAACATAATTTCCCTTTCATATCTCCATGTTGACTTTATATAATCCCTTTGATATTTTCTAAGTGTCTGTTATCACATCCTTTAAAATAAACTCTAGTATTTTCTCCACTACTGTGCTTAGGCTGAACAGTCTGTAAGTCACTATTTTCTCCCTTCCTTTTTTAAATAGTAGGGTTACACTTGCTGCCCTCCAATCTGCTGGGACTGTTCTGGAATCTACAGAATTTTGGAAGATGACAACCAACACATCCACTATTTCCATGGCCACCTCCTTCAGCACCCTATATATCTAGTAAAACCCCTAATAATTTTGAATGCCTCTAACAGACCTACTTGTCAACCCCTATTCAAATGAAGAGCTCCAATTTTTCTAGTCTCTGCTCAAAAGTAAAGCCAGAAATTGGTGCCAGCATACATTTTTCTTCCATCAGACCCCTGTATTGCTGATGCCTACTCCACTTTGCCAGTTTTACAATACCTACCAATCCCTTTTTACTTTGTATCACATGCTCAGTGTCTTGCATGTCTCTCGTTACTTAATTTTGTTTCTAATTCAAGTCTACTTATGTTTCCTTGATCATTTCACTTCTGCTCTTTAGCCATTTTCTGATCCCCACTATGGCACTTTACAGGTCATGATATGTCTTTCCTGTGTGTTTGTGGCTAGTTGTGTGTTTTCCCATTTCTCTTTTTTTCCTGTTCTGTTCATTTTTAAATGCTGCTCCTCTTTTGGTTCCAAATAAGGGTTTTTACCTGAAACATCAATTGATTTCTTGACAGATGCTGCCCAACCTGCTAAGTGTCTCCAATGTTTTCTATCTTTGTTACACAATACTAGCACCGTATAAAGCTAATAAACACCGCTGGAAAACTAATGAAAAAATGTCTTCCCAATTTATTTCTTCCCTTTTGTGTGCAATTTTTGACTGTAATCTCCATATCCCTCAAAAGTAAAACAGCGACAGATATGTTGAACCTTAAATTCCACAAGGCTTTTATTATAACTCCAAAGGAAACCAGCAGAATCCTGAGGGAAAACAGCATAAAATGCCAGTTTCAGCTGCTTCTACTGTTTCCCTGTTGGTCTCGGGCTGAAGTTACAGTAAGACACCAGCGTAGGCCGACAGAATTTCAGAGCCCTTGTGATCGTATGCAATTTTACGAGATAGAATAGAATATAATAAAAAGATATTTTTAGCAGGATTTTAATACTTACCAGGCATGGTCAGTTTTTGTGGCCATTCTACAGGGAACTCAAGCCACTTGTCACCATTAAAATATACAGGAAGGCTTTCATTTATAGAGTAGCTAAATGTGGCTAGATTAGTTACATTTTGCATTTTAAAATAGCGAAGTAGTACTGGAGATGTTGCCGGAGCTGTTTTTTTCCCTGATTTTCCAAGTCCGAGACGAATCTTCCAGGGATTGCCAATGTCTTCTGGGAGATTTATCTGGAATTTCAAAGTGTTGTGGAAGCTATATATTATTATCCGATTTTAAATTGAAATCTCAGCAATGTCTTTAAATAACAAATATTTCCAATTCATTTTTTGAATGTTGCACAATTTTACCTGAATGTAACCAATTATTATTGTCGTATGTTTTGGGATTAAAACTTTTTAACTACATCATAACTACAATCACATCAATATTATTACATTTAGCCAAGGCCATTCATCTAATAATACTGTTAAATTAATAAAACTAATTGACTGCCTACTCCACAAATATATCAATTAAGTCTTTACATGCCAACACAAATACATTAATTTTGTCATTCCAGATAAGTTTTAAATCTTTTAATTTTTTAATATAACCTAATTTTTTTGCATCATTTGCACTGCAGACTAGTTTTTCCTATTCTAGAGAATTAGTGTTAAGACCCCTACTGCTTTCAATTAGATCAATAACTTGAAACAGGAGCTCAACAAAACCAGATGACACGAAACTGGAAGAGCTGGTTAACTGCAGAATGAGTTCGACAGAATGAGCCCAATATTCCCTTCTTGGTCATGTGCTGGACATTGGAGCACACTTCTTGTTCGAGTGAGCTCCATCTACCAAGGTTGTGGTGTGCCCAAATTTGTTAGGCTGAGTCATTAATATGACTCGGTTGCATCCTCAGCATAGGGCAACCTCTGGCAGGGCCTTGAATTAGGAATTAATGATAGAATCAGGAGCATAGCTCCATTTCTGAAAAAGCCTGTAGCTCTGTGATCACTTGTGGCATTGGAAGTCTAAAAATCCAACTGTACCTGCCAAAATTGGATGCATTGGATCTCTGCATTCTTTCCATCTCCCTAGCTCATGGGAAATGAGCAGTGCTCTTGCTTTAGAAAGGGTAATATGTCCAATAACGTGGTGGAACAATGTAAGTTAGTATAGTCAAACACATTGCACAAGTGTGAGGTGATGACATAGTGGTAGAGTCACTGGACTAGTATTCCAATGATTCAGGATAATGCTCTGGGGACCCAGGTTTGAATCCCACCATGGCAGATGTGACATTTGAGTTCAATAAAAATCTGGAATTAAAAGTCTGATGATGACCACGAAACATTGCTAATTGTTGGAAAAACCCATCTGGTTCAATAATGCCCTTTAGGGAAGGAAATCTGTCATCCTTACCTGGTCTGGCTAAATGTGACTCCAGACTCACAGCAATGTTGACTCTTAAATGCCCTCTGAACAAGGGTGATTAGGGATGGGCAATAAATACTGGCCTAGCCAGCGATGCCCACATCCCATGAAAGAATCTGAAGGGCATTTTGAAATTACACAGCATGATCTTTATCTTTTAGTTGGAGTTCTTCATCAACACTGCTATGCCTCACACAGCATTTGTCACCAGTGGTCTATAAATAGTTTCGGCATCCCAGTTGCTTGCTATGCATTTACCTACATCTTATAGTACTATAATTACAGGTTTGTACTTAGCTGTTCTTACATTTATTTCAGACTCAAAGGGATGGTATACGGACTCCGTTTATTGTCTGATTACTAAGCAAAAGATATTTACACTACACAATTAGAGGTTTTCAAATTTAATTTCCAACTTACAAAAATAGAAAACATGTAATTGTGGTGCTGAAATGATTGCACCATTAAAGAAGGTACTTTAATTTATATAGTGCCTTTCACAACCCACTTTATAACCAATGAAGTATTATGAAGTGTTGTGATGGAGGAAATATCAAAATTCTTTAAAATGAAGTCATCAAGATCAATCATCAGGTTTGGTGAGGTCCTTCTCTGTTCACATTTTGTGCAATCAGCATCTTCTGCTTTGCTTTCAGTTTAGCCTGCCCTTATTTCTAAAACTGGAAATTTGTAGGCATTTCATGCAGTTTTTATTAGGTATTGTGTGATATCAGTGCTAGACAGCTATTGGATGACCCAAGCCTCTATGCTTGGCCTCCTCCTCTTTCTACATACTGTATCTTGGCATCATCATCCACAAACAGGGGATCAACCTTTACATGGATGTTACGATTAAAGCAAAATACTGTGGATGCTGGAAATCGGAAACAAAAACAGAAAATACTGGAAAAACTCAGCAAGTCTGGCAGTATCTGCGGAGAGAGAATTAGAGTTAATGCTTCAAGTCCATATGACTCTTCTTCAGAGCTAAAGCGAAGTAGAAATCTGATAGAGTTTATACTGTTTAAGAGGAGGTGGAGCAGGTGGAACAAGATAGGAGGTCAGGGGTAGGCGACAGCTAAGGAGAGATTGACAAAGATGTCATGAACACAAGACAAAGGGAGTGTTAATGGTAGTGATGCCACCACTAAACACATCTTCACCCACCTCCCCCATCAGGATTCCGTAGGGATCCTTGCCTCCGGGACACCCTGGTCCACTCCCCCACCACCCCCAACTCCTCAATCTCTTCCACGGCACCTTCCCATGCAATTGCAGAAGGTGCAACACCTGCCCCTTCACCTCATCCCTCCTCACCAAAGCCCCAAACACTCCTTTCATGTGAAGCAGCTTCACTTGCACCTCCTTCAATTTGGTCTACTGTATCTGCTGCTTCCAATGTGGTCTCCTCTACATTGGAGAGACCAGACGCAGACTGGGTGACCGCTTTGCGGAACACCTTCATTCAGTCCGCAAGCATGATCCAGACCTTCCTGTCGCTTGCCATTTCAACACACCACCCTGCTCTCATGCCCACATGTCCGTCCTTGGCCTGCTGCAAGGTTCCAGTAATGCAAACTGGAGGAATAGCACTTCGTCTTCTGATTAGGCACCTTACAACCTTCTGGACTTAACCTTGAGTTCAACAACTTCAGACTATGAACTCTCTCCTCCCTCTTGACCCCTCTTATAAATCCAATTTTTATTTATTTATTTTTAACTTTTGTTTTATTCTTTTATTTATTTGTCATTTTTGATCCTTTTTCCCCAAACCCCCCTCACCCATGGGGCGATCTGTCACTTGTTTCTATGTTGTGCTTTCACAGAGTGCTGTTCCATTATTCTGCTATAAATACCCTCTGCTATCTTACAGTTATGCCACTATCAACACCTTCTTTACTCTTTACCACCACCATTGACACTCCCTTTGCCTTGTGCCCATGACATCTTTGTCAATCTCTCCTTAGCTGCCACCTATCCCTGACCTCCTAAGTCATTCCACCTGCTCCACCCCCCTCTTAAACAGTATAAAATCCATCACATTTCTACTTCTCTTCAGCTCTGGAGAGTCATATGAACTCAAAACATTAACTCTGTTTCTCTCTCCACAGATGCTGCCAGGCTTACTGAGATTTCCCAGCATTTTCTATTTTTATTTTAAATGGATGTTGATGGTAACTAGTTTTACCTCTGGTAGGGAATAGTGCCAGAAGATTAGTGGACAGCTGTTATTCCTGTATTCAGAAAATGATATGGAACAAATCCAGGGAGCTATAAACTAGTTAGCTTAATATCAGTGGTAGGAAGGATATTGGAATCTTTACTGAAAGATGTAACAGAAAAGAAATCTAGAAACCAAACATATAACAGCCATTTGGTAGTACAGAAGTTGAGTATTCTGAAAATAAGGACATGCTGTCAAAGCTTTTCATCTTGCATCTATGACAGATTCACAAGAATATGAAATCTCAAAGTGAACAACAATTTATACTGCTTAAGAAGATGGTGTTGATTGGTTGGCAAGTGGACTCTGATTGGTAGAAATGTTGTCATGGAGAATGCACCAGGAAACAATTAATTGCCAAGCTTCTTGGATATGTTCTTTCTGTTTGCAAATGACATGGCCCTGTGCGTGAATATATGTAGCTTCTAGCACACTTAAGAGAGCCATACTGAAAGCCCGACTGATGACCTTGAATTGGTAGTTAGTGTTATCCTCGGCACGATCAGGATTGTTTAGTAAGTGTTGTCCAAAAACAAAATCACATCTAATGTTGGACACTATGGGCTGAATTTTGCCGTCGGCGAGCAGGGGGACCCCCGACGTCATCCTGCCCCATTTAAATCTTCAGGAAGGTGGGCCAGCCGCCGACCAATGGCCTATTCACAGGATCATTGAAACAATTAAAGGACCTGCCCATCCAACCTTAAGGTTGGCAGGCAGGCCAGGAGCCCCG
The DNA here is from genome assembly GCF_017639515.1 of Carcharodon carcharias. Classification (NCBI taxonomy): domain Eukaryota; kingdom Metazoa; phylum Chordata; class Chondrichthyes; order Lamniformes; family Lamnidae; genus Carcharodon; species Carcharodon carcharias. The sequence goes on from NC_054472.1 coordinate 101,430,384, forward strand.
GTGGGAATTAGAAAAAAATGAAAACCTCATCCACTGACGGGATGAGGTTTCATGTAGGGATTTTAAAAGTTTAATAAAGTTTTAGTGTAATTTATGAACATGTCCCATCTCATGTGACATTGTCACATGAGGAGGACATTTAAGGATTTTTTTTTATTTTTAACATTTTTAAAAGTGTCAGTGATCTCCCTGAGGCCCCCGCCCCCCACCCCCGGCAGGCAGAAAATTCTGCCCTATGTTCTGAGTTTTTTAAGCACAGCTGGGAGTATGGTCAGTACTTTGCCTGCTGAGAACAGCTAAAGGGATATGTTGTTTGGTACAATCCATCAGTCATTGAGACATACAGACTAGATACCTGGCATCACACTGGCACTGAAATTCATATACCACATTACTCATTTCAGTGGTAGGCAGAACATCTTTTTGGCTTGATGGCAGAATCCTGTTAGTGGAGAATACCACTTGTGTTGCTTCTGCATAGTATCAGTGTCAAACTGCCAGTTTCAACTGTCGCTCAAATTTGAATTTTAGTGCTGGTGTGATGTCAGGTATGTAGGCTGTATGTCCCAATGACTCGTGGATCATATCAAACACCACCTCCCTTTGGCTTTTCACAACAGGCAATGTACTGACCATATTCAACCAGCCCGTGCTTGCAAAACTCAGAAAACGGTGTCCAACGTTAGATAGGATTCTGTGATTCAACAACACTTACTAAATAATTCTGATTGTGATAAGAATTACACTAACAGCAAATTCAAGGTTATCATTCGGGCTTGCAGTGTGTCTCGCTTACATGTGCTAGAAGCTACATATATTCACACACTGGGCTCTGTTTTTTGCAAACAAAAAGAACATGTACATTGTGCCTTTTTCAACTAAACAAAAGCTTGGTTGGATGGCCATTTCCTGGTTCATTCCCCATCTCAGTGGCTTGGCCAATCAGTCAACCTGTCTGGTTTGAATTTAAACAAAAGCTTGGCAGTTAATCATTTCCTGATGCATTCTCCATGGCAACACCTCTACAAATCAGAGTCCACTTGCCAACCAATCAGCACCCTCTTCTCATGTAGTATAAATTGTTATGACCTTTGAGATTTGGTATTCTTGCAAACATGTCCTAATGAGTTCAAAATGAAAAGCTTCGGCAGTATGTCTATTTTCTCAGCAATATAACAAAGAATAGTCAGCACTGATTTCAGAAGAGAAAGTCATGCCTGACCAACTTTATTGAATTATTTGAGGAGGTAACAGAAAGAACAGACATGGTTAATGAAGTGGATGCAATAGATATAGACATACAAAAAAGTCTTCAACAAGCTCCCAGCTCATGAACTCATGACAAAGGTCATAGCATGTGGAGCCAGGGATAAGTAGCAGAGTGAGGAGCAAACAACAAAAAACAAAAAACAGAACGTAGGGTTTAAAGGTAATTATTCAGATTGGTGGAAGGTGAGAAGTGGTGTCCCATTGAAATCTATGTTGGGACCATGGTTATTCATTATTTACACAAATGATTTGGCCTCAAGAATATGGAGTACAATGCCAACACTTGTGGATGACACTAAATGCATGGCATTAATAATGTTGCAGAATGGGTGTCTGAATGTCAAATTTCAATATAGCTAATTGTGAAGTGATGCATTTTGATAATAATAAGAGGCCACATCCTCCTTGGAAAGTACGTTGCTGAGGTGATTACTATAAGTGATTTAAGGCGAAGGCTAAATAATTATATGAAGCAGAAAGGAATCAAAGGAAATGTTGATAATGTGAAGTGAAGAAAGGTGAGTGGAGGCTTGTGTGGAGCATAAATACTGCATCGACCTATCGGACCAAATGGCCTGTTTCTGCACTGTAAGAACTATGTAATTCTGTTAAGGGATACAGTGGCATAATAATCCAGGAACCTGGATGAATGATTCATTCAGAGACATGAGTTCAAATCCCACCAACAACAACTGGGAATTTAAATTCAGTTAATTAAATAAATATGGGATAGAAATCTTGTATCCAGCCCCAAATTCCCTTCATTCTCTTGGGCCGAAATTGAATAGCCCTCAAAAATGTGCAGATGGACTGTGCTATTGCAATTAACCTGTGTCTGTTTATCCTGATTGCAGCCAGTCCACAAACTTTAGGGTGCTGGTTCATTTATATGATTGTGGCATGCAGCCAGCACTAAATACATTGTTGGTTTCTGCATGTGTGAACAAGAAACACAATATTGCGAAAGGCTGGCATAAGGTCAAGCTTGTCTGTACGACTTTAAGCCAGCATGCAGCTCTGAAAGCGATGGTGCATTTTGATTGGAGCAGATTCTGGAAGTCATTCTAAGAGTGAATTTGACCTAAGACACAAGAATGGAACAACATGGAAAAGAGCAGCTCCAAGCACTCCGTCCCAACAATGGAACCTTTTTATAGGAGTGAGAGAATTCAAGAGAGAATCCAACCATCTCCCTATGACTTTCAATGGCATTACAATCACTGAATCCCCCAATGCCAACGTCCTGGCGTTATCATTGACCAGAAACTGAATTGGACCAGCCATACAAAAGGATCATGAGGACTCAAAACTTCAACTCTTTTCTTCTCCGCCGATGCTGCCAGACCTGCTGAGTTTTTCCAGGTAATTCTGTTTTTGTTTTACAAATACTGTGCCTGGTCAGAGGCTGGGAATTCTGCAGCCTGTAACTCACCTCCTGACTCCCCAAAGCCTGTACACCACCTACAAGGCACAAGGCAGGAGCGTCCACTTCCCTGGATGTGTGCAGATCCATCAGCACTCAAGAAGCTCAGCACCATCCAGGACAAAGCAGCCCACTTGCTTGGCACTCCATCCACCACCTTAAACATCAATTACCTCTACTGACGCATGGTGGCAGCAGTGTGTATCATCTACAAAATGTATTGCAGCAGCTCACCAAGGCTCTATTGGCAGCAGCTTCCAAACTTGTAACCTGTACCATCCAAAAGGACAGGGCAGCAACTGCATGGGAACACCACCATCTGCAAGTTCCCCTCCATGACCTGCAAGTTCTCCTCACACCATTCTGCCTTAGAACTAGATTATCATTCCTGCATTGTCACCGGCTCAAAATCCTGGAACTCCCTCCCTAACAGCACTGTAAACCGCATGGACTGCAACGGTTCAAGAAGGTGGCTCACCACCACCTTCTCAAGGCAGTTAAGGATGGGCAATAAAAATGCTGGCCCAGTCAGCGACACCCATATCCTGTGAAAGAATAAAACAAAAGGATGCGAGAGGTCCTCTATCCACAGGAAACCAGAAAGATCTTCAGACAGACACTGAGAAGGCAGTCAGAGCAGACAAACATTGTGATCGGGCCAACAGTCCAGCTCCGAGGATCCAGATGCAGTACCAGAAGAGGTTTGATAACCTCGTAGCACAACTCCCAGTAGGGAGCCATGGTTGAAGGGGATGTGGGTAACAGCATTTTCAGTACAATGCTGCAACTCCACCTCTGACTTTCGCTCCTTTTCAGTGTGGCTTTCCATCGGGAACACAAAATTGATGCATTTGTCCTGATATATTTCCTGTAAAGTACCTTTGGACATTTTACTGCATTATAAGTGCTATATAAATGCAAGTTTTTGTGGTTGTATATGTTCAATTCCTGTTGCATAACTCAGAGAAAGAACTCAGAGAAATTGACATCTTTGTCAATCTCTCCTTAGCCCCCACCCACTGCTGGCCTTCTATCCAGCTTCACCTGCTCCACCTCTCCTTAAACAGTATAAATTTCATCACATTTTTACTTCTCTTTAGCTCTGAAGAAGGGTCATACGGACTCGAAACATTAAATCTGTTTTTCTCTCCACAGTTGCTGTTAGACCTGCTGAATTTTTCTAGCATTTTCTGTTTTTGTTTCAGATTTCCAGCATCCACAGTATTTCGCTTTTATCTTAGCATTTAATACACTGCCACTTCTCTTCCAGGAATGCCTACCTTGAAGAAGCACTGCTCTTCTCTCCGACAGGATTTCCGTTTGTCTCTTTTGCCCTGTTCACCTTCATTGCTTTTCATTTCGCTCCTGGTGTTTGACAAGGTGTTTACCAAAACTCGCTTTCACAGCCATATTTCCTTCCTCAGCAACTGTCTCCATCTCCGACTTACCCCACGTGGATCCCAATTGAAGTTCCATCCCTAGTTGCAAATCCACCCAGGATTACAGGTATCTCGAGGACATTCAATGTTCCTTGGATTGCTGTTCTCACTGCATCCTGAGATCCACACTCAGTGCCATGCGCTATCATATGAACATGCTCGACCTCTCTCTCCAGCAGCACTGACTCATCCTATCTCAAAGCTGTCCTTGTCTCCAGTTTCATTTTATTCTTCATCTCATCTGATGCCTTAACAAGAAACTTTGTCTCTTTCTTTTAGATGCTAAGGAACGCAAGCTCCAACAATTCATTGATACCAGTGCTCATCCAGGTCCCTCCACCCTTTTCTGTCCCTCTGACCCCATCCCGTCTTCTAATCCCAGCCCTTGCCGTGTAAGCACCATACTCTCTGGCCTTCCCCTCTCTGATGCTGAATGTTCAGTACTCAGCAAAGGACTCAGTTTCATACCTATATGCCCTCACCTCAATGAATTCCAGGCTCAGCACGATGCTCAACTCTTCTTCCACCGCCTTCGTCTCCGTGTTCATTTTTTTGGGTAGGAGTCCTCACCATTTTCTACGGATCCTTTCGCCCGCCTCCTGGACCCCTTCCTCTGGCCTCTTACCTGCTCTTGATCTTTTGAGAACTGTCGGCGTGACAGCGGCCATCTCAATTTCTCTGCTCCTCTCACCCACTCTAACCTGTCTCCTTCTGAACTTGCCGCACTCCGTTCTCTTAAGGATCAACCCTTACTTTGTTATCAAACCTGCCGACAAGGGTGGTGCTGCTGTTGTCTGGCGCAATGACCTCTACCTCGCAGAGGCTGAACGCCAACTCTCAGACACTTCTTCCTACCACCCCCCGGACCATGACCCCACCACTGAACATCAAACCATTGTTTCTAGGCCTGTCACTGACCTCATCTCTTCTGGAGATCTTCCCTTCACAGCTTCCAACCTCAGTCTCCCAACCTTGGACAGTCCGCTTCTACCTCCTCCCCAAAATCCGCAAACAGGACCGTCCCGGTAGACCGATCATGTCAGCCTGTTCATGCCCCACAGAACTAATTTATTCCTATCTTGACTCCATTCTCTTTCCCCTTGTCCAGTCTCTTCCTACCTACATCTGTGATTACTCTGATGGCCTACATCATATCAACAATTTCTAGTTCCCTGGCCCTAACCGGCTCCTCTTCAACATGGACGTCCAATCCCTCTACACCTCCATCCCCCATGTGGATGGTCTGAGGGCTCTCCGCTTCTTCCTTGGACAAAGGCCCAATCGAGCCCCATCCACCACCACTCCCCTCCGTCGCTGAACTTGTTCCCTCACCGAACAATTTCTTTAACTTGTCTCACTTCCTCCAAATGAAATGTGTGGCTATTGGTGCCCGCATGGGCCCCAGTTATGCCTGTTTCTTTATGGGGTATGTGGAACATTCCTTGTTCCAGTCCTACTCCGGCCCCCTTCCACAACTCTTTCTCTGGTACATCGATGATTACTTTGGTGCTGCTTCATGCTCTCAGCGGGTCTTGGAAATATTTATTAATTTTGCTTCCAATCTCCACCCCTCCATCATTTTCACGTGGTCCATCTCCAACACTTCCCTTCCCTTCCTTGATCTCTCTGTCCCAATCTCTGGTGATAGATTGTCCACCAATATTCAATACAAGCCCAACGACTCCCACAGCTACCTCGACTACAGCTCCTCAGACCCTGCTTCCTGTAAGGACTCCATCCCATTCTATCAGTTCTTCAAATCCATCGCTTCTGTTCGATGATGCCACTTTCCAAAACAATGCTTTCGACATGTCTTCCTTCTTTCATAACTGAGGTTTCCTACCCACTGTGGCTGACAGGGCCCTCAACCTTGTCCGAGCCATCTCCCACGCCTCTGCCCTCGCACCTTCCTCTCCTTCCCAAAACCATGATAGGGTCCCCCTTGTCCTCACTTTTCACTCCACCAGCCTCCACATTCAAAGGGCTATCCTCTGCCATTTCCACCAACTCCAGCATGATGCCACATCTCTCCCTCACCCCCCTGTCGGCATTCTATAGGGACTGTTCCCTCCGGGATACCCTGGTCCACTCCTCCATCACCCCCAACAGCTCATCCCCCTCCCACGGCACCTTCCTATGCAATCACAGAAGGTGCAACACTTGCCCCTTTATCTCCTCCCTCCTCACCATCCAAGGGCCTAACCACTCCTTTCAGGTGAAGCAGTGCTTCACTTGTACCTCCTTCAATTTGGTCTACTGCATCCACTGCTCCCAATGCGGCCTCCTCTTCATTGGAGACACCAAACGCAACTGGGTGACAGCTTTGCGGAACACCTTCAGTCTGTTCACAAGCATGACCCAGACCTTCCTGTCACTTGCCATTTCAACACCCCACCCTGCTCTCATGCCCACATGTCCTTCCTTGGCCTGCTGCAATGTTCCAGTGAAGACCAACGCAAACTGGAGGAACAACACCTCATCTTCCGACTAGGCACTTTACAGCCTTCCGGACTTAACATTGAATTCAACAACTTCAGACCATGAACTCTCTCCTCTATCCACACCCCATTTTTACCCCCTTTTTGCAATATTCATTTTTATTTTTTTATTTTTCATTTTTTATCCATTTATTTTCATTTTTATTCATTTATTCATTGTTTTATCCCCATCCTTTTATCCCATTTTCAATCTTTTCCCTCCACCACAGTCCTCTCACCCCACTCCACCCCCACAAGGGCCATCTGTCCCTTGTTCATGTTGTTCTTTTCAGAGTGCTTACCCTTGTCCTGGTATTATCACATTCTGCTTTCTTACCCTAATGCCACTAACAGCACTTCCTTTATCCCTTACCATTACCATTACCATTACCATTACCATTACCATTACCATTAACACCCCCTTTGTCCTATTGCTCATGACAATCTTTGTCAATCTCTCCATAGCCCCGACCTATCCAGCTTCACCTGCTCCACCCCCCCCTTAAAACAGTATAAATTTCATCACATTTTTACTCTCCACAGGTGCTGTTAGATCTGCTGAGATTTTCCAGCATTTTCTGTTTTTGTTTCAGATTTCCAGCATCTGTAGTATTTTACTTTTATCAGAGAAAGGAATGCTGCCTGCAGAGCCAAAATAACAATTATTTCAGAGAAACAAGTGCCACTTACTGATAAAAACATACTCGATCCAGTCTTAGCACTACTCCAGTTTACCAGTGTGCTTATTAATGTTACAAAAATAGGTACCATGCTGCAGTGAAGGGATTAATGACTTACCTCAAATGTGACAAAGTTCACATAACGACTTAGTTCAGTCGACAAAGGAATAGGGTTAGATATTTTCAATTTTCCATATATTACCATTTCTAACTCAATTCTATTCACTGTATTGCCATTCAACTTTGATAGATAGATTTTCCATTTGCCACCTGGATCAAGAATAACATCCAATATCAAGAACTGTCACATCATTTTTATTTTACAAAAACAATAAAACATTCACATTGGTCATCATTGTACCTGATTTAAGCTCTTGCCAGGATGGAGGTTCTGGGTGGTCACTGCTTAATCGAAGTTCTAAATTAATTGAAAATATTTTTTGGTTAAAGCAAGTTTGCTTTCTGAATAGCTTCATAATTAGTTTTGTTTCACTCTGCCATGTGATTTAATGGTGGAGGAGGAAGGTGTGCCAAGTGCATCAATATCATAACATACATGTGCTACACAGTGGAATAATTTGCTTGTGATTCAGTGCACTTAAACAACAAAAGTGGCATTGTCCTCAAAGATCTCGGGGGGGAGGGGGTGGGAGGGGTGGAGCAGGGGGCTGCTTCTGATACACTCTGCCATAAACAAGCCAGGAGAGTGGTGGAAAGGCTACAAAATAGGCCAAGATCTGGATATGCTGGACTGCAGCATTTACTGCCAGTAAAAAGAACATACGAACATAAGAAATAGGAGCAGGCCATTCAGCCCCTCAAGCCTGCCCCGCCATTCAGTAAGATCATAGCTGATCTGCCCAGGCCTCAACTGCTCTTTCATGCCAGCTCCTCACCCCCTCAACTCACCGATATTTAAAAAATCTATCTACCTCCTCTTTAAACACTTTATGATCTAGTCTCCACAACTGTCTGGGGTAGAGAATACCGGACATTTATAACCCTCTGAAAGAAGAAAATCCTTTTCATCTCAGTTTTAAAGGAGTGTGCCTAGTTCAAGATTCTCCCACTAGTGGAAACATCTTCTCAACATCTACCCTGTCAAGCCCCCTTGGAATCTTGTACATTTCATTAAGGTCGCCCCTCATTCTTCTAAACTCTAATGGATAAAGGCCTAGCCTGTTTAGCCGTTCTTGATAAGTCAACCGCTTCATCCCAGGAATCAGCCTAGTGAATCTCTTTTGAGCTGCCTCAAATGCCAGTATATCCTTTCTTAACTACGGGGACCAAAACTACACACAGTACTCTAGGTGCGGCCTCACCAACACTCTGTACAATTGTAACAAGACCTCCCTATTTTTAAACTTCAACTCCTTAAAAATAAAGGCCTATATTCCATTTGCCTTCTTAATTACTTGTTTTTCTTCCATACTAACTTTTTGTGTTTCATGCACAACAACAGCCAGGTCTCTCTGTGCTGCATTTTTTTGGAGTCTGTCTCCATTCAAATAATAGTTTGTCTTTTGATTTTTCCTACCAAAGTGCATGACCTCACACTTTCCTACATTAAGCTCTATCTGCCAAGTTTTTGCCCACTCACTCAACCTAACTATATCCCTTGCAGATTCCTTATGTTCTCATCACAATATGCCCTCCCACCTATTTTATATCATAAGCAAATTTGGATATATTACACTCTGTCCCCTCCTCCAAGTCATTAATATAGATAATAAATAATAGAGGCCCTAGGACTGATCCTTGTGGCACTCCACCAATTACATCTTTCTAAACTGAAAAAGACCCATTAATCCCGACTTTCTGTCTTCTGTGTGTTAACCAATCCTTAATCCATGCTAATACATTACCCAATACTGTGAGCTCCTATCTTGTGCTATAATCTTTTTTGTGGCATCTTATTGAATACCTTCTGGAAATCCAAATACACTACATCTACCGATTCCCCTTTATCAACTCAACTTGTTATATCCTCAAAGAGTTCTAGCAAATTTGTCAAACATGATTTCCCTTTCACAAAACCATGTTGACTCTGTTTGATTGTGTTAAGCTTTTCTAAATGTCCTGCTATTTCTTCCTTAATAATGGACTCCAGCATTTTCCCAATGACATAAATGGCCTAGAATTTCCTGGTTTATTATCTCCCTCCCTTCTTCAACAGGGGCGTCACATTAAAGGTTTTCCAATCTGCTGGGACCATCCTGGAATCCAGTGAGTTCTGGGATATTTCAATCAATGCCTCCACTATATCTGTAGCCAATTCCTTTAAAACCCTTGGATGCAGGCCATCAGGTCCCGGCGACTTGTCTGCTTTTATTTCCATTAATTTCTCAAATACTTTGTCCCTCGTGGTAGATACTGTTACAAGATCTTTCCTCCCATTAATTCCTTGCTTATCTGATATCTTTTGAATGTTTATAGTGTCCTCCACCATGAAGACTGATGCAAAATATTGGTTTAAATTATCTGCCATTTCCCTGTCCCCCGTTATCAATTCTCCAGTGGCATCCTCCAAGGGTTCCACACTCACTTTAGCTTTCTTTTTATATACCCATAGAAGCTCTTGCTGTTTGTTTTTATATTTCTTGCCAAATTACTTTCATAATCAATTTTTTCCTTCTTTATTAGCTTTTTAGTCATCTGTTGCTGCTTCCTAAAAAAATCCCAATCCTCTGGCCTACTAGTTTTCATTGCTTGGTAAGCCTTAGTTTTTGATTGGATACTCTCCTTGACCACCTTTGTTAACTATGGGGCTCCTCTTCTCAGGAGTCATTCTTTCTGACCGGGATAAATTTTTGCTAAGCGTTATGAAATATCTGCTTAAATGTCAGCCAATGCTCATCCACTGACCTTCCCCTTAGTCTATTTTCCCAGCCCACTTTAGACAATTTTTTCTTCATACCTCTGTAACTGCCCTTATTTAAATTAAGGACACTGGTTTGAGATCAGAGTTGCTCGTCCTCAAACTGAATTTGAAATTCTACCATGTGGGATTGCTATTCCCGAGAGGATCCTTAACTATGAGATCTCTTAATAATCCTACCTCATTACACATTACCAGGTTTAAAATAGCCTGTTCCTGAGTAAGTTCTGCAATGTATTGCTCTAAGAAACAATCCCTGATGCACTCTACAAATTCATCTTCCATGTTACCCCTGCCAAACTGATTTGTCCAGTCAACATGCAGATTAAAATCACCCATGACAATTGTAGCGCTCTTCTTACACTCCATTATTTCCTGATTTATACTTTATCCTACAATGAAGCAACTCTTTGGGCACCTATAGACAACTCCCACCCGTGACTTCTTCCCTTTGCTGTTCCTTATTTCCATCCAAACTGATTCCACATCATGATCTATTGTACCTATATCACTACTCACCACTACACTGATACTTTCCTTTATTAACAAAGCTACCCAACCTCCTTTTCCTTTTTGCCCATTTTTCCAGAACATCAAATACCCTTGAATATTGAATTCCCAGTCTTGGTCACCCTGCAACCATGATAAGAGCTATCACGTCATAGCCATTTATTTCTATTTGTGCCATCAACTCATCTATCTTGTTACAAATGCTGTGTGCATTTAGATAAAGAGCCTTAAGCTTTGACTTTTTACCATTATTACTCATTCTGGCTCTAATTTCTGCTGCACTCTTCTGGTTATATTTTCTGCCCCTTCCTGTCACACTTTATCGTTCACCCCTTCACTACTCTGCCTGTTTGCTCTCTCGTTTATTTTTGATTTTCCAAACTTCCCTTCAATTGAACACTCCCCCCCCCCCAACTAATTAGTTTAAAGGGCCCTATTTGCGGTGGAACATTGTCTGCCCAAAGTAAGGTCACATGTGTTAGAACTACAAAGAGAACTTTGAGATGGGGGATTCCTCAGCCCTGTCCTGGGATAGACTGAAAAGACAGTAGATTGCATGAAAAGTGGTATGCAGGCCTATTGAAAGGCAAACATGCAATCCACCTAGGGGTTCAAGTCAGGGGCATGGCTTAGCGCTGCCAGGATTTTGGACCAAAGATTTTTACGGCCCCTTAGAAGGGGAGCAGATGGGGGCTTTTCTGGTTGATTGGGTTGGCGGGTAGCTAGCTAATGTTGCCTTTCCCACTCACTTCTCCAGTGGATGCCTGGGAGTGCCTTCAATTTTGCAAGTGCCTGCTGTTATGACCCAGCAGTTGGTAAAGGCTGTTATTTGAAATATCCCAGAGGTAAGCTTTAAACAACTGTCATAATCTATTTTTTTAAAAGGTATGTTTGAGATACAGCTCTAAATTCAGGAATCAGACCACCAGTTTGCAATAAGTTTTTATATCAAAATACATGAGACATTTATTAATTTACACAAGTTAAATATATACACATGGCTACAATTTACTACTATCATAGCTTTTAACAAATTGCCAAACTAATCTCTACTAAGGCAACAGCAACCCATAGACTTTAAGCAGGCACCAGGCAAAGCAGTTTCACCTTACAAATTCAAAATGAGGTTCCTTTCACTTTGGTTCCTTTGCAGACACAGTAGTAGGCTTACAGGCTTTGATCTTACATTGCCTCTGCTCTGCACACACAAACCTACTATCTGTTAAACCTAGCACATCTCATTGAATGTAAATTCTCATTGTATCATCAGCCTCTTTGAACTCCACCTCTTCTACCAATAAAACCCCTTTCATAGTACCAATTTTATTAGCAATATAAACATTGCTTTGTCTCTATTAGCTAGGTGCCAGGTTTCACTCCCCTTCCTGAATGCTCTATTCAACAAAATGCAAATGCACTCTACCTCTCTTACATCTGAAAACTAGTATTCAAAGCATACAAAATAGCTGGCTTTAATCCAATTAAGACACACCCACAAGACTAGCCCTCTAGTTTTTTAAAAAAAATAATGTCCAATAATATATATTAATAGCTTCATGACACCTGCCATTGAAGTGAGAATATAAGAACCTCCAGAGGAAGGTGTAGAATGGTTAGTGCTGCAGATTCCAAGTTAAGGAAGTCACAATTCATCCAGAATAATTGTATCAATTAATCTTATAAACTTTGATCAAATTACCACTAAGTATAAAACTCAGAATAGTCGAGCCACAACTCTTTTAGTCTATTTTAATAACTAAGATGCTTCAAACTGTGAATTACTATAGTGGCCCTTCTCTGCATCCTAATAAAAGGCCCCAATATAACCCATCATATCAAAAGGCCAAAATTGGGTACATTATTATAATTGAAGCTTGACTAAAACCTTTTACAAGGATAAAATAGTGTGCTTTGTCTTAAAGTCCTATAAATCCATCCTATTCATTCAATTGCTTTATGACATCGCTTATGAATCTTTAGAGCCAATTTCTTTCTTCCTCCTTCTGCTTTAATGCTTTTTCCAGAAAGGTGTATGTATGATTGATATTCATCACGCCCACATGCATAAAACTGCACTTCTTTAAGTTAAATATCATTTGCCAATCACAAGCCCAATTCCCTAATGCATCTTGATCTACTTGATAAAAGCAACCACCCCTCTCTATCAGCTTAAAATTCATCTCATTTCTATATTTCTTAGCTCTGATGAAGGGTCATACAGACTCGAAATGTCAACTGTATCCCTCTCCGCAGATGCTGTCAGAATCTATTTTTGTTTTTGATCTACTTGAAGCAGACTAGCATCGCCTAACATTTCCACAAATCTTAGCTGCAAGACTGTAGCTCCAACACCTATATATACATTTTAATAACAATAGTAAAGAGCACCAATTTTAACACTCAATCCCTGCAGGACACCACTCAGTCTCCAAGCAGATGCAAAACCATCTATAATTACTTTCAGGCCTTCCATCCAGCTCTCAGTCCAGTTCAATATACTACCATTAATATTGAAGACTTCAATGTTGCGGAGAAAACTCTTATAAGGTTCCTTGTCAAAAGCTTTTTGGAAGTCCAGGTAGACAATTCCTCCATTCACTAACTTGGTGCCTTCTTCAAAAAATACAACTAAAACATAGGATAGCAACTACTTTCCTGAAGCAGTGCTGGGTGTTCCCAATTTGTCCTTCTCCCAGCCGTCATACGTTGCATCCCTAATGATTCCCTCCAGCATCTTTCCTATAACTGCTGTCAAACTAATGGACTTACAGTTACCCCCCGGGGTCATCTTGTCTCCCCTTTGAAAATATGGGGACAGCATCCACTGCATTTCCTTTATTAACTCACTCTGTTATTTTCTCAAAGAAATCGATTAAACTTTTCAGTTTAAAATTGCCTTTTAAAAATGACTCAGATCAGCAGGTAAATGCAGCTATGCGGCAGAGAAAGTGCATATAGCAGGGCATACGAGGACCACCTTCAGCTAAGATCAGTGGTGCCTGCTACAAAACCTGCCCTGCTTTCATGCTGCACCTTTGGCAAATGTATCACTTCATTCATAGGTTGACATTTGGCTCTTTTTCACAGCTATCATTTAGAAAATAATCTGCTGTTCTTTCTGACAAGTTTCCACTACTTTGTCCTCAAATCAATCTATACATATTCCATCGCTTATTGAACATTTTCATCACAAAATAATGAAATAATATGCTGTTTTTTTTTTCACACTGCCTTTTTTCACCTTGCTGCTGACACCCGCTTCCTTTACCAACCTAGCACAGGAATATCCTCCAAATTATCAAACATTTTGAGGCAGAACTGAGGCATAAAATTGAGTAAAATGATTTATTAAAGGCTACTGCCTAAAAATTTTCACAAGAAAAGCCCTAGCATCATCTTCCAAAAATTGCTAGCCCTTTAAAGCCTGCTGCAAGCCTGATCCATTATAAAGTAAATTAAGTCACAGGGGCATGGCTAAACCTCCCCAAGTGATGGCACTGTTGAGGTTGTTGAGCTACTGATCCTCTGATTGAACCTGCAACGCTTGGGAGTGAGCCACCATGCTTAACAGGAATGGCAGCCTTTACAATGGTCATTTAATTGGTCACCACTGGGCACGTGCCTTCCCGAGTCCCACCAGTGGCCAAAGTAGGGTTACTTCCCCACCGTTGGCTCCAGCAGTAAGACTTTAGCCACCTTGATAAAATTTGGCACCTCAATCAAGTTAGTCAAAAACAATTTTCCTTAAATAAATCCATGCTGGCTTTCCTTTGATAAACCATTTCTCCAAGTGGCAATTAATTTTGTCCTGGATTATTGTCTCTAAAAACTTCCATAGGATACTGGCCTGTAGTTACTGGGTTTATCCTTCTTCCCTTTTTGAATAGGGGTATAATACTTACAATCCTCTGTTCCTCTTGCACATCTCCCATTTCAAAGGAGGTCGAAAGATTGTGGCCGGAGCCTCAGCAGATTCCACTATTATTTCTCCCAGTAATCTAGGATGCACCCTGTCTGGGTAATGGATTTACTTTGAATACTGCCAACCTTTTAAATACTTCCTCTTTGCCTATTTTTATTCTAACAGTTTCTCCAATGCCCCATTCTTAACTGTGACAGTGACAGTGACAGCATCCTCTTGTTGGGGAGGAGAGAGGTTGGGGAAGGGGATAGAAGGGGTCTCACAAGGAAGCCATATCCACGCTGAGTACTCAGAGAGAAATTCTCCTGCCCAAGTCTCAGTGAGGGGCAATGAGTTAATGCCGCCGCTTTTATATGAAAGGTAATATTTGAATCAGAACTTGGTTCTGAGACTTGTCAGGCGATCCAACTCAAGATCATGCTAGTTGAAATGAAATATGAAATGCTGGTATACAGAAACTGACCAAACTTTACCAGCAAGCATTACAAGGTTAAAAGACTTTTCAAAGTGAGGTGACCTGCTATAGATGCAGGCTGCTTTCTCAGAGATAAACACTGCCACTGCACTGTGATGGAAAACATTATTTTCAGGCCACAATATATCTGGCCAAGAGGCCCAAGGGTCATAAAACAGGGCTGAAACCAACAAACACGCAGGGCAGAGTTGTCCCAGATTTGCACTAAGTGCAGTGGCAGGCAGGAAAAAGGACATTTTACCCGCCGGCTGCAATAATGGGTTTTTGCACTGTATCTTCCCATTTCCACCTCATTCATTTTGCATTCCCCGGAAATATGCCAGGTCACTGGCAGGATGGCCTCTGATTCACCTGCCCCACTGTCACTTCAGGCCTTCAATAAACCGGGTGCCATATGTAAAGGCCACCCCTGCACAGGGCTAGCACTCTTCAAGGGATAGGAAGCTGCTGGGAACTGATGACTACCAAAGGGAGGAAACATGCTGACCCCAGATTTAGCGACACCTCCTTTGAGCGCCTACTGAAGTGGAGGCCTCGTCGCAATGTCCTCTACCCCCGCCTCTGTGTGAAGGCCAGCAAGCAAGGTGACCAATCCTACATGGGGGAATACAACGACATATCCACCACACATCCACTGGGATCTTACTCATTGCCAGTTCAAGGGACATCACCATTCACTCTCACACACACCTTCATCTGGCCTGTGGATCATGTCTTCATCCCATCCATGGCACTGCCCAGCACCCATACATGCCAGGCTTCCTTCTCATCTGGCCTGGTAGGCAACCTGCTTATACTCTCTGCTTCTGTCTTCATGCAGGACAAGCTGGCACACAACAAAAGGGAGAGATCACAGACTGGTGGAGAAATGCCTGACATTAAGGTCCTCACAGACTTTAAAAATAGAGTCATCTAGCTGGCCGGCGATGATCTGGACTGTTCCTGTGCTGATGGTGAGGTTGGAGGTGCTCAATCAAGTGAGGATCCAGCAGTGCAACATCCATCAGACAACGATGCTGTGAGTCAATTCCCCTGTTCCGCAGTCCTCTGCCATACACTAATTATCCCTCCTTGCTTTCGCAGGCACAACTGGGAAGCAGCCGAGGGGGTCCACGACACATGGCCTCGACTCAAGCCCTGAAGAAACTTTAGGCTAAGAATCGAATGACACCCATACTGAAGATCTGTCATAGCTCTCACTCACACCTTCCACCAGTGCAGACACATATACCTGGGCGGGACCCAGTTCTAGAGTAGCCTCAGAGTCACAATCCGGTGAACACATTGCACTGTCTAATCTGCAGCAGGTGGAGGCAGGGAGTTCCAAAGTTTCTGGCACTCGGAGGATTGCTGGAGACCAGAAATCTGTTGAGTCTGAGTCAGATGAGGAGCCTCTGGACCCGGTCATATCACAGTTGCTGGAGCTGCAAAGGCAAGCTTGGGAACATTAGGAAGGGATGTCCACTGCACTCCTCAGATTGCAAGGCACAATGGAGGAGTCTATCCGCCTTCAGTCTGAGATGGTAGCACTGGCATACCAACACGCCAAGGTCAACACTAGTAGGATGGAAGCCACCATGGAGACCTTGGTCCAGGACATCGCTCCTGCACTGCTGTGTGGGCTGAACTCCATCGCTGATGCCATAGTTGGCCTCCAACAGTGTCAAACGAGGGGGGAGCGAGCAGTTTGATCTCACTCCAGCTTCCCCTTCTCCTCTAGGAGCCAGCCAGGGACCCTTGGACACCCAAATGGAGGAGGATCAGCAGGTGCACACCCCAGGGCCATCCACTCAGGTGACTCTTGGTGTGTGCGGCCCATCTGAATCCTCTCTTCCAGTGACCCCAGCAGCTCCACCTCCACAGCTTGAGGAGGGCACCAGTGATACACAGCAGGACCCTGAAAGCAGGCCGCAGCCCTCCAGAGGACGGCCATCAAGGTCAACACTGACAGGACATAGCAGTCAGCTGGCTGCCTCTACCTCTGCTGTGGAGTTGGGGGAGCATCAAGTCGTAGTTGCAGTGTTAGGAAGGTGCACAGCCTGGGCACGGGTGTTAATCACTTGTACATGACTTTGACTATTATAAATAAACTCCCAAGAATCTCTCCGTCTATGGCTCCTTGTTCTGATGAGCAGTGTTCGTGTCACTCAGATGTGAAACTTTGGTTCCTGCACAAGATAAAGGCAGGTGTCTCAGTCCAGGGCCTCTTCGCTGTGCTTTGTGCAACCTTCCCATCACATTGATGGTGTGCCTTCACTGACATCAGTCATGCCTGCACCTCAATGGGGCTTACGATTGCTGCCAGAGTGTCCTGGGCCGGCAGCACAGAGTTCTGTCGTTCTCTCTGTGTGCTCTCAGCAACTTTGAGGTGCAGCTAGTCCCCCCCTTTCATCAGTATCTGTGTCCAGTGACAGTGTAGTCCTGGAGGGTTCAGCTCATGAAGGATGCCATAAGATCAGGAGAAGTTAAAGTTTCCCCGTTGCATGATATGACCCTGTTCACAGAGTGCAAGAGATCTGCCTTCAGCCAGACAGGAGCCAGGCATTCACATAAACTATGTGAAGATCTATGGAATCATGTCATCAACATCCTTCTGGAATATAGGGACTACAGGCATTCGCTGCATCTCCATGACAATAGCCTTATCACAAAGGGTATGTGCGCTACCATCAGCCAGATAGGAGTCAAACATTTACTGATGTGATGTGAGGATCTATGGTGTCTCCTCACTGCATGTCGTCATCATCCTCCATGAATCTAGCAGCTATGAGGACCTCCCGAGCAGGCCTGCCTTGTCTAGCCAGTGCGATGGCCTCATCGCCATCCTCCTCACCCTCATCCCTTCTCCCAAGGTCCTTTTTATCAGAGATGTGCAGCTCCTCCACCTCCTCCTCAGCCAGCTCCTCTCCCCATTGCAGCACCAGGTCGTAAAGGGCGCAAGAGGCGATGATGCATGACACCTTCTGTGGATTGTATTGCAGTGCTCCACTAGACCAGTCCAGGTATTGGAAGCTCATTTTCATAACTCCGATGGTTTGCTCCACCAAAATGCAAGTTGCAGCATAAGCCTCGTCATACCTTCTCTCTGCTGCAGTCTGAGGCTGCTGCACGGGCATCATCAGCCACGTCCTATGTGGGTAGTCTTTGTCTCTGAGGAGCCAATGCTGCAGCCTTTCTGGACCCTCAGGGATCTGAGGCCTATTGAGGGAATGTAGGAGCCATGGACACTCCCTGGGAACCATGTGCAGACCTGCAAGATGCGTTTGTGATGGTCGAACACCAGCTGAACATTCAGTGAGTGGAAGCCCTTGCAGTTGACATAGTTGACCGCTTGTTATCGTGTGTCATAAAGAGATATTAATATCTATATTGTTATTGGAAATTATTTTTAAATTGGAATTTTAGTAGGCTCTATGTCTGCGTGTGTCTTAATTGGGTTATAGCCAGCTAGTCTGGGTGCTTTGCTGTATAGTAATTTGAGATGTTAATTAGATAAATGTAAGGAAGTTAAAAGGTAAAGTGTAAATTTATATTTGTTGAATAAAGCATTCAAGAGTGGGAGTAAAATCTTGCACCTAGCTGGGAGACACCAAGCAATATATTTATATTACTAATAAAATTGGTGGAATGAAAAGATTATTGTTAGGAGAGGTAACATTTAAAAAAACTAGTAATACAATGGAAAATTTACATTCAAAGGAGAAGCTAGGCATAATCCAAAAGAAGTTTGTGTGTGAGTCAGAGGCATTTAAGATCTAACTAGCCTGTAAGCCTACAACTGTGTCTGTAAAGGAGAAAATTGCAAGAAACCTCATTTTGAATTCATAAGGTCAAATGTGCTTTGCCTGGTGTCTGTTTAAAGTCTATGGGTTATTGTTGCCTTAGTGGAGATTTTCCTGGAGGTGATTAATTTGGGGATTTGTTTAAAAGTTACTATGGTAGTAACTTGTAGACATGTGTATGTGTTTAATTTGTTGTTAAATTAATAAATGTTGAATTTAGTTTTATATAAAAAACTTCTTGTGGCTTGGTTGTCTTACTCCTGAATTCAGAGCTGCATCTCAAAGATACCAATTGAAAGTATAGGTTATGACAGTTGTTCAAGTTTCCCTCTGGGAGTTAAACAATTCAGCGTTTACCAACTGCTGTGTCATAACACACGGAGATCTGAGCATCATATGAGTACAGTCGATGGCATCCTGCACCTGTGGGAAACTTGAGATCTGGACAAATTCCAGCGCTCTTCCTGGCTTTCCTGATCCTGGGCAAAATGCACAAAGTTGTGTGCCTTTGCGGATATGACATATGTAACCTCCCAGATGCATTTGACTGTGGAGGCTTACAATATCGCACACAGGTCACCTGTGGAGCCCTGAAAAGAGCCACTGGCATAAAAATTGAGTGCCACGGTCACTTTTACAACCACTGGCAGTGCATGCCCTCCATGTCCTCCTAGCACCAAATCCTGCTGCAGGTGGCAGATGTGACCGACCAGTTCCCTGGACATGTGCAGTCTTCAGCGACACTGGTTCTCAGTCACCTGTAGGAATGACAAGCGCTGTTTATAGACCCTGGGTCCAGCTAGGCACCAATCAGCGACTGCTCATTATGGCACTTCAGTGGCATGCGCAGGAGCCCCAGCCACCTCTTCTTCTTGCGGGTGTTGCTCCTCCCTCTGTCCAGCCAGGCACCTCCATTGGTCTCTTCTCTTTGTCTCCATTCCCGTAAGCTGTAAAGCATACAGCTAGGTCACCAGGCTCCATGCTCCTGATGTACTCCTCCTGCAGCATGAAAGAGAGAGCTTCATGGCTATAGCATGGGTGCACTAAGAACATCTCTTGGTTAAGTCTGAAGGCCCCTTAACGCATCCCGGAGAATTCTGATCAACACTTGGATGGCCAGAGTTCAGTGTGCTGCATGGTTGCCCGAAAGCCACTCACCTCTGCCCCACTCCACCTGACCGATTGGCGGCTGCTTTGCACACTGGACTGCATGCTGTGATCTCAGCTCAGGCATTCTCCTACCCCACACTGCAAGGCTGCACTGTTAGCTTGATCCATGGGGGAGACTAATCTAAACCTGAATTAAAGCATTGCAAGGGGCTATGAGCCACTCCACTAATGACTGTGCCATGGCCAGCTTTCGCATAGACATTGTACAACGTGAGCAGACGTCCAATTGTTTTGCAGCTCACCAAAACTCTCATTAGCTTTCAATCTGTGCCTAAGGGGTGAAAAGCTCTGGAGCACTTGGTGGCACTTATATGCCTCTGCGCTGCTTGAATGGGCAGATAAGCTAGAGGCCCAACTCCAAATATATCGATGTGGCTGCACCTGAGCTGTTTCAGCTGCGGAGGAATGGTCACTTTATACAAGGTTTGCCTAATGCGTGGTTGCATCCCTCCCCAACCCACCCCGCGCTTGCTTGTACACTACCATTAACTGGAGTGCAGCCCCTGCCGCCGCACCTCCCCAACTTGCCTCAACTGCAGTGTAGCCTTGCCCAGCATCGCACTGTCAGCCAGCCGGGAAAATGCAACTTGTCTGTGCCCTTGCCTCAACCTTGAAGTCCAATAGGCGACTCTCGCGAGCGCTGCGCAACGTTAGTAAACACTCAGCTCTGAATTCCCCTAAAAGTTTAGCTTGCCAGGTGCACACCTTTTAAATGCTGCTGTGAAACTGATGTGCCCGGATGATCCAGAGTGGGGCAATGATTCTGGGTGAGCAGGACTTGTAATGATATGCAGATGTATTAAAATGATATTCCCATTCCTGATGTCTGGCAGGAAACGTAGCCCGCCAGTGATAGGTGGAGCGGACGATTGCAAACTGATAATACAACAGAGTGATATCAATCTTTGGCCTTCCCATCCTATTGTACACTTATGCCCGCCGTCAGCAGGGACGGGACATTTCCGCTCCAGACTTCAAAACTTGTTTTGCTTTGATGCAAAGTTAGAATCTTAGTTACCATTGACCAGAAACTGAACTTAACTAGGCATATAAATACTGTGGCTTCAAGAGCAGGTCAGAGGCTAGGAATCCTGCGATGAGTAACTCACCTCCTGACTCCCCAAACGTTGTCCACCATCTACAAGACAAGACAAAACAAGTCAGAAGTGTGATGGAATACTCCCCACTTGCCTGGATGAGTGCAGCTCCTACAACACTCAAGAAGCTTGACACCATCCAGGACAAAGCAGCCAGCTTGATTGGCTCCAGATCCACAAACATTCACTCCCTCCACCAGCAACACACAGGAGCAGCAGTGTGTACAATCTACAAGATGCACTGCAGGAATTCACCAAGGGTCCTTAGACAGCACCTTCCAAACCCATGACCGCTACCATCCAAAAGGACAAGGGCAGCAGATACATGGGAATACCACCATCTGGGAGTTTCCCTCCAAGTCACTCACCATCCTGACTTGGAAATATATCGTTGTTCCTTCACTGTTGCCTGTTAAAAACCTGGAACTCCCTCCCTAAAAGCACTGTGGATGTACCTACACCACATGGACTGCAGCAGTTCCAGAAAGCAGCTCACCACCACCTTCTCAAAGGCAACTGGGGATGGGCAATAAATGCTGACCTAGCCAATGAAGCCCACATCCCATGAATGAATAAATACATAGGGTCCTGAGTCCAAAAGCCTATCCTACAAGGCACAATCAGGAATATGATGCAATAATCTCCAAATGCTTGGAATCATGCAGCTCCAACAACAAGCAAGAATCTCGACACCATCCTGGAAAAAGCAGATCACTTGATTGGTGCCCAGACCGCCACCTCAAACATTCCTCCATGTTGAACACCATTTGGAGAAAGCACTGAGGGTGGCAAGGGTGCAGAATGTAATCTGTGTAGTGGACTTCAATATCCATCACCAAGAGTGGCTCAGTAGCACCACTATTGACCGAGCTGGCCAAGTCCTAAAGGTCATACCTGTTAGGCTGGGTCTGTGGCAGGTGGTGAGGGAACCAACTAGAGGGAGAAACATATTTGACCTCATCCTTATCAACCTGCCTGCCGCAGAAGCATCTGTCCATGACAGAATCAGTAGGACTAACCATCACACAGTCCTTGTGGAGACAAAGTCTGGTCTTCACATTGAGGATACCCTCCATTGTGTTGTGTGGTGCTACCACCGTGCTAAATGGGATAGATTTTGAACAGATCTATCAACTCAAGACTGGGCGCTGTGGGCCATCAGCAGCAACAGAATTGTACTCGAACACAATCTGTAATCTCATGGTCTGGCATATCCCCCACTCTACCATTACCATCAAGCCAGGGGATCAACCCTGGTTCAATGAAAAGTGCAGGAGGACATGCCAGGAGCAACACCAGGCATACCAAAAAATTAGCTATCAACCTGGTGAAACCATAACACAGGACTACTCGCATGCCAAACAGCATAAGCAGCAAGTGATCCCACAACCAATGGATCAGACCTAAGCTCTGCAGTCCGGCTGCAGCCAGTCGTGAATGGTGGTGGACAATTACACAACTCATTGGAGGAGGAGGCTCCACAAATATCTCCATCCTCAATGAAGGGGGAGATCAGCACATCAGTGCAAAAGATAAGGCTGAAGCATTTGCTACAATCTTCAGTCAGAAGTGCCGAGTGGATGATCCATCTCGGCCTCCTCTGGAGGTCCACAGCATCACAGATGCCAGTCTTCAGCCAATTTGATTCACTCCACGTGATATCAAGAAATGGTTGAAGGCACTGGATATTGCAAAAGCTATGGGTCCTGACAAAGTTCCAGCAATAGTGCTGAAGACTTTTGCTCCAGAACTAGTCGTGCCCCTAACCAAGATGTTCTAGTAGAGCTATAACACTGGCAGCTACCCGGCTATGTGGAAAATTGCCCAGGTTTGCCCTGTACACAAAAGGCAGGACAAATCCAATTACCGCCCCATCAGTCTACTCTCGATCATCAGTAAAGTAATGGAACAGGTCATCAGCAGTGCTATCAAGCGGCACTTGCTTAGCAATAACCTGCTCACTGGTGCACAGTTTGTTCTGCCAGGGTCACTCAGCTCCTGACCTAATTACAGCCTTGGTTTAAACATGGTCAAAAGAGCTGAACTCCCGGGATGAGGTGAGAGTAACTGCCATTGACATCAAATCTGCATTTGACCGAGTGTGGTATCAAGGAGCTCTAACAAAACTGATGTCAATGGGAATTAGGGGGAAACGCCCCACTAGTTGGGGTCATACCTAGCACAAAGGAAGATGGTTGTGGTTGTTAGAGGTCAGTCATCTCAGATCCAGGACATCACTGGAGGAGTTCTTGAGGAGTTCTTCAGGCCAACCATCTTCAGCTGCTTCATCAATGACCTTCCTTCCATCATAAGGGCAGAAGTAGGGATGTTCGCTAATGATTGCACAATGTTCAGCACCATTCACGACTCCTCAGATTTGTGACTCTGTCACATGAGATGGGACATGTTTAATTCCAAAATAAAGTTTTTATTTAATATTTATCTGCTTTAGGAAACCTCATCCTGCCTATGAGATTTCCTAAATATGTAAAGGCCGCTTGGCCTTATTGCCTGCCTGTCAACCGTAAGGCTGGACAAGCAATGTAAGTTTGAATTTAGTTAGATTGTTAATGGCCTTAATAGGCCTTTTAATTAACGATGAGTAACGAAATATTGTGCAACTGCGTGATAACATTGGGACACATGCCCGATGTCATTGCTTGTCATCTTACGCTTGGGCGCATGCCCACATGCCAAGCGTAATATTCTGCCCTCTGTGCATTTTTGCATATGTACTCCAAACCCATTCTAGTCTCTCACATTCCTCCCCTCATTCAATCCCCCTTTTTCGTGAACTGCTCTTTATTTTAGTTCTGTCTGCGACCCCAGTCCTTGATGCATATTGTATGTCTTCACTAATACTTTATTCCTGTGCTCCATTCCCCTGCCAAATTAGTTTAAACCTTCCTGCAGCACTAATGAACTTGACTGGCAGGATGTTGGGTCCAGGCATCTTGAGGTACAAGGCATCCACCATGTACAGGTCCTTCATATCCCTGTATTGGTCCTAATGCCCTAGGAATCAGAAGCCCTCTCACCTGCATCATTTTTCCAGCCACACATTAACTTATCTTACTGCTCCTATATGCATTAGCATGTGGCATTGACCACAATCCAGAAATGGCTAACTTTGAGGTCTTGCTCTTTAAAGTCCTTCCTAGCTTCTGAAACTGAGGAAGGGTCATAATGGACTTGAAATGTTAAAACTTTCTCTCTCCACAAATGCTGCCAGGCCTGCTGAGTTTTTCCAGCACTTTATGTCTTTATTCCAGATTTCCCGCATCCATTGTATTTTGCTTTTAATAAAAGACACCACATGAGACTCATGTCATCACTTGTAGATATATCTGGATATGCCCCTGACTATCAAATCCCCTATAGATGTATTTGTGTCCTTTGCTGTGACCCCCTGTGCAGTCATCTGCCCATAGTGCCATGGTTGAGCTCTGGACTGTGCCGCCATGATGTTGCACTCACTTGTGTTCAGTACTGAAGCTGGTGTATGAGTGTCACTTTCTATGCTCCTGAAACGTCTGTGGATAGGGAGTGCTTACCTCCTGGAACATGTGATTCAGTTAATTCTCAGACACCCATGTGCCCTGCAGTGACTCCAGCAACTTCTTAAACTCAGAAGCACTAAGCTTAAGTTTGAGTAGCTGGAGACACTTATCACACATGTGGTTATTCAGGATACATGAAGCATCCTGGAGTCCCACATGGCACAGGATTGCAGGCAATGGGTCTGGAATGTCCCATCATTTTAGGTTAAAAGTCTATATATAATTATGTCTTCTAAGTTATAGAAATGTTTAGTTTTTTTCCCCTTGAATTCAGTTAATTTCTCTGATTATTATTGATGTATTTACTTAATCTCAGTTGCCCCTTGGCATAAATTACTTAGTATCTCCTTCCTCCCCTGCACCTCCTTCAGCTCAGTGATTCACCCAGATCTGTGCTGCAGATTTTGTAAATAGCCACAGTTAACTTCAGAAAACACAAGCTACAACTGGTCAGTCAACTTCAGGGATCAATCCTTACGCCTAAATGGAGAGGACCAAACTTGAGCCTCATTTCCATGGGGCTGGTGAGCTAGGAAGAACAGCAGAAAACTGACTGGTTAAGCATGATAGAAGATTGGGCTGCTGCTGTAGGTAAGTCAGGAAGGGAGCACCTGGGAATGCAAGGTTAGGTAATGTCAAGTGCTGAGTGGGGCTGGGGCACAGTGGTCAGGGCAGCAGGAATTGGTGCTGATCTGGAGCGAGTTCCATGGGGAAAGTCAAGGGCATCCACGTGCTTTGATTGTGTGTTCCTCATTGCTCCACATTCAGGCTAAGTATATTTTAAAAGCTTACCTTGATGGTTATATGATAACAAGCAACCCTTTTAAGGAGCATGTGTTATGTCACACACAGATCAGATTTTTTTGAATGGTAGGTGGGATTTTGCAGCCCTGCCCACCACTGGGATTTTCCAGTCCTGCCGAAAGTCAATAGACTTTTGGCTGGGCTGCCAAATCTCCCGTGGCAGGTCCTGCCATGGCAGACCCTGAAAATCCCAGCTGTTGCCTTAACGAAAACCAATCTTGCAGTGAGAGCACCAAACAGCTGTCATCTCTTTTATTTGCATACGCAAAAGGAAAAATGCCTGCTTCAGGTATGGGCACTGCATGGCAATTTTTTGGCCTTTACCAATAAAGCAGATATTACATTTCCAATTCATAATAAGCATGCACTTCCAGCTCACAATATTGATGGCTTAAGAGGCTATTTTGTGTCATGAAACAGGTGCTTTATGAGCAAATTTCTGGCCACTCTTTTTTTAAAACTTACATGTTTTTCAGCATTTAAAATCTAATAAAAAATAAACAAAGCCTTAAAAATTCAATTGCAGCAATTTCACTAACCTGTAATTGGTAGGGTTAATGTTGATATATTGTTTGTATCTTTTGGGTTATGTAACCATTCACGCGCCATAAATACATGTTCTATCATTGCATACGTTCCTTCCTTCACAATAATCTTCTCCAGGTACAACTCAGAGCCCTTTTCCATTTGGATGGTCAGTGCCTGAAGTTGCCCAACATCAACTGCCTCAGTTACCAATGTGTTAATCTGCAAAATTGAATAGTCATTGAGAAATGAAGCACTGAATTAGTTAGAACATTTCATCACAGTATACTGGTTGTGGGTTTTGTGTTAATGACAGCAATCAAAGCTATCTTGTCTGTCTCGATAGAAACCCTAAGTTAAAATACTTTTGTTGTAGATATTAGATACAGCTAGCACAGACTGCAGTTTCCTAAGAAGATTCTGATTCTGATATAGTAAATGTTGCAAAATAAAAAATTATATAGGTCCAAATATAAACAAGCTGTGATCCTGACAGGTACACCAACATTGTACCTGCCAATGCTCACAATGCAAACATTGTCAGTGTATGTGGGGTGAGTGGTTGGGCATCCAAGTTGCAAGGGGTGAATGAATGCACACATGACTATGGGTACCTGCATGTCCCAGGCTTCTGGAAATTTGGGCAAACTGCTTTAGTGGTGTAAGAATCTGCTACAAAGGGGATCATGATGCATTACCCCCATCAATGTCATTAAAAAGGAAATTATACCACAACTTCAGCAAATAAAGTTGCCATTTTTTAAGGATGGGGCTATTTCCCTGACCTGCAAGACACTCTGAGGACTGCAGAACAATTTAGGCTTCTCCACTGACCTTTACAGGAGAGTCAATCAAATCTATGATATTCCTCTACTTTCAGATTCTTACAGGCCATGATCCTGGCTGTGAAAATATACTTAAACTTGAAAAACATTTGAAGAAATGTTATAAAAGAGCAAATAAGCTTTAATAAAAACCTTCTAAAAACTTACAGAAACATTTAAAATCTTAAAGGAAACTTTTCAAAGTTAAATTCAAAATAATTGAAAATAAGCCTGCAAGTTGCTCCAGATCCCTTGTGGCCTGTATCCATGGAATGCCTCAATAGCTACTCTGCAGAAAATGTCCATTCTGCAGAGGTGTTGAGAAATATTGGTGGCTATTGTTTGAATTGAGAGAACACTGAGGCACTACAGGAAACCTTAATCTCCTGCTTCTATTTAATAAAAGAAAAGGTGTTAAAGGTACCAATTGCCAACATCATCTGTATTTTGGATTAAGGGTCTGATGTTGGGCCCCAGCATGATTTTATTCCATTGGTTGCCACAGAAACTACAAATATGTGTAACGGGCCTTCTAAACCTGAATAGTGATACAGTCTTATACTGAAAATATTTTAGCAGAACATTTAGAAAATCATAATACAAACAGGTAAAGTCAACATGGTTATGTGAAAGGGAACCATGTTTGACAAATATATCAGAGTTCTTTGAGGATGTAAAAAGCAGGGTAGATAAAGGGGTACCTGTAGATATAGTGTATTTGGATTTCCAAAAGGCATTCGATGAGGTTGGGGTAATATATTAGCATGGATAGAGGATTAGCTAACTAACAGGAAACAGAGTCAGGATAAATTTTTCATTTTCATGTTAGCAAACAATAATTAGAGGAGTACCACAGTGCTAGATCAGCACTGGAGCCTCAACCAATCACAATCTATATTGATGATGTGCACGAAGGGACTGAGTATATTGTGGCCAAATTTGCTGACAATACAAAGATAGGCGAGAAAGCAACTTGTGAGGAGAATACAAAGTGTTGGATTTTCATGGAGTCATAAGGACTCTGGAGCCATTTAATAGTGGCAAGCAGGAGACAATTTCAGGATTCCTGTCCCCTTCTCAGCGCCCTAATTTCCGATGGCACAGAATAAAGACACAGTAATGAGTCTGCACCCTGCGTTCCTGACCTGGCTGTCTCCATTGTGTGGGTAGTCATCTCCTAGCCTCCTGCAATTTTCATGGATTTGAGCCAGCTTCTCCATGGCTCATGATTCAAGGCCCCTCAGAGAAGTCATGAACTGTCTGGATGTGGGAACCTTTGAAAGGTAAGATCATTGGGACTTACCCATGTCTCCCATGGCCCTCCATGTCCTCCACCCCCAAGAGGTCCTCATACCCTCCATACTAACTCTTGGCACTTCCATGCCCATTTATCCAGTATATATTCTATATGAATCCATGAGTGAAACTGCTTAAAAAGATTCCCCTTAATTTCTTAAGAAGAAACTGAGGTTGGTACAATCCTATAAAGTGTCCACCAATCAGACCTTTAAAGTATCATTAACAGAAGCTATATACACTTTAAACCTCTTTATCTTGTGCAAATAATCATTGAGCCATTGACAAAAAGAAATCACAGAAAAATAGCTTATTTTAATATCATAAAGCTGTCAATCAAGCAACGTTTTCATTTCTCTGCACCTTTGCCAACAAAGCCAATCCTTTTACGAAAGTCTGGGCTCTCAGTCAAACATGCATACAGAGGATTTAAAATTTAAATCCTTCCAACAGGAGTTCAACTGAATCCCTGACCCTTGTTTAGTTTTTAAATGTAATTTGTCCTAAATCCAACAACAGTGATTTCCACCCTACCCCCAAGCAGGAACACTCATACAGAGAGCAATTCCTATAAGGCTGAGAGTGCATGTGATTTCCTGGCATTCACTCCCATTGGGAAAAAAGGGATACATTCAGTTTAAACTGGGAAGTTTTATAAAGATACTTACCTGACATCAACACAAATTATGGTTCATGTTGAAAGTGCATGCCTCTAGACCATTAGTTGGGTTATGCCGATCCTAACTTTGTTATGTCTAACAATACACAGTGAAAATTAAATCTAATTATGTGACCATAGTGCACAAGTTTTCCTACCATTGCTTCCTTATTTCCTTTTTGTGTTTTGAGCTTTCTTTTGCCTGTATCTCCAAGTGCTCCTTTTAAAGTGATATACACATCAGAATCTGCTCCTAAATTATTGGACGATCCAGTGATGATGAATAACACATATTCCTTCACTGCAAGACACAAAGCATGCTTTCAACCTTGGACATCCTGGTCAACAGAGTAATAACAGATAGCATGAAATGGAAATGCATATCTTTCACCATACTTCCTCTGAACCAATATTAGGCAAACTTCAAATATTGTTTATATGTACTGTTCATCTAGGGATATACCCAACAGAACAACAAACCTGTCAGAAAATCAGTACTGTTTATGATTACAGGAAGCTCCGCCACTGCATATCCTTCAACTTGTGATAAATTGCGCAGGAACAAAAACTCTAGCACCTCTTTTGTGCTTTGGTGTTGAAGCTGTACCTGAGGGAATTAAGCAGTTACAATTATTTTGCAAATTAATTTTTCTGGAAGTATTAGAATTGTGTTAAATAAATCTTAAATATGAAGAAAATTAAATGAAGGATGGTGGGAGGAAGAACAAGTAATTATAAGTGTAAGGGAATTGTGATCAGCTATTACTGCCAAGACATCTTCACTCATTACCTTCTGACAATGCCAAAAATCTTCATTCCTGGATTCCCGTCTTTCCAATCTTACTTTAGTGATGGCTCCTAATTGTTCATCTATGTATATTGAAGTCTGGTACATGTGACCTCTCTTCAAAGACCCTTTTTTAAGAATTATGGGAGCAGCGGAACCATTCTTGCAGCAAACAGTCAGTACTACCTCTACATCTGTGCCACTGCTTGGCATGTCACTAGTAACAACAAAGATATCCCAACTCCCTGATGAATGAACACAAATATTGGTGCAGAGTTAATCATATGGCATCATACAACAGTAATTATGACATACAACTTATATATTTACACACTGCATGAGATTCAAAATGGAAGGAAATGATCACAATCCATATCAGCAGTAAAATCACAGTTGTTTTCACTCTGTGCTGTTAAATTATTTATCTACACTTCTTGATGCATCCAAGGAAAACATCCAAGGAACAACTATGGTAGATTTCCGTTGGAACAAGTTTGGTTAAATTAAAACGGTGATCAGCTCTTGGTTAGTCAACCCATTCAAATGACGCAAGCTTTGGAGAAGAAAGACATGTAACACAGTTGTATGTATATTGTTAGATCATCGAATGATCAGCACTTGTGCTTTAGAAAGAATGACGCTAGAAGTGTTTGAAATACACCTGAAGCTGGATTTAGAGAGGTGAAAACTGAGCCAGCTTTCTGCTTCTGATTTCTGCTCAGTAGCTCTTGCTAGAAAATAGATATGTCTAGACATCAGATTACAAATGAAATGAGCTCTGGTGTGACAAGGCCCTCGCCATTGAATTGCTGTTAAAAGCTCACGGTCTGGGTTTACACGTGAAAATACCAATGCTCATGGATGTTATATCCCAGAATGAGTAAATGAGCAGAATTTTCCGTTGTGGGCGGGGGTGTGGGCGCAGGCCCGATCGCTGCCTGTGATTGGGTCCACACCGCCACTTTACGCGGGTGGGCCAATTAAGGCCCGCCCTGCGTATTTGCTGACTCCCATGGATAGCAGGAGTACGTGGGCGGCGGCAGGCATGCACAGGTCACTGGGTCCAATGGTGACCTGGCAGTCTGTTTAAAAGAAGGCCTAGCAGGCTTTTGTAGGCTGCTGACAATGGCCAGTTCGAGGGTGCACCACAGGGGTCGGGTGAGCAGGCCAGGCTGGAGGGAAAGGCAGATGAGCAGCCCAGGCTGCAGGGTAGGCCAGAGGGGGGCCAATGCGCCCTTCTTTTTTCAGATGAATACCTTGCTGCCCTCCTCAAGGAGTTGGCAGCATGGTGAGAGGTGTTGGTCCCCCAGGATGGTAGGAGGAGCCCCCCCCCCCCACATGACCAAATGTGCCTGGGAGGAGGTGGCGGAGGTGGTGAGCTCCTGCGATGTGGTGTGGGGCACATGGATCCAGTGCCACAAGCACTTCAATGATTTGTTGCGCTCTGGCAGGGTGAGTACCATATTGGCATTGGGCATTTAACCCATCAGGTAGCCTTAGCCTTTGAGGCCCGCTCCCCCAAGTCTTACTGTCATGACTGCATTGGATCATGAAGAGCATTTTTCCTTTGCTGGGTGGGCAGGTAGATAGTGCCCATGTTTAGATCAGCCTGAGTGGTTCATGAGAAGAGTTCTCCCCCTCACCATGTGCTGCTCTTAGTCGCACATGACTAGTCTAGGGCAACCTGCAGGAGATGCAGCTAGGCGCATACTTAGAACTCCAACACATGTCCTATTCAGGGTGGTGAGATGGTGGAAGGGGAGCCTCAAGGTGTCATGGCGAAGTGCCATCTGCTGCCCTCTACGCTGCACATAGTTGCGCATCCTTGCTATGGAAGCAAATACCATGTGGTTCCTAAAGTGATGTACGCAGCATGTGTCCAAGGGGCCGTTGGGGGTGAGTGGGGGGCGGGGGGGGTGGTGTGGTTGGGAGCAGGTGTACTATCTTTGTGTGAGTGATCAGCAGTAGCAGGGAGAGGAAACACTGGTGGAGGCCTGATATGGGCCACTGTGGTTGAGGTGTGGCGTGCACGTGCAGAGTCCATGTGCAATTTGCTGTAATGAACGGTGTTCTCTCTTGCTCAGGAGAAGAATGCTCATAATGCCTTGGAGTGTGCAAGGACTGGAGGCGGCCAGGCTCATCTCCTCATCTAAAGCAGATTCAAGCACGAGGCTCTTGAGCTGGAGAGGCACCATGCACCCAGGCCAACCGGTGTCGATGAGGCTGGGGTAGAACAGCCAGGTATTTGAGGCCAACAATGAAATCTGCAATGTCCTCACAACATCCATGGCACTGATGATTGTAAAATTTGTTCTTGTTGCAACATTTTTCAGTCATTCAGTGATAGAGTCAGAGGTGGGCAGCACAGTAAAAAAAGGCTCATCGAAGACGCACGGGTCAAACATGTACTTAACTATTCTAATCCCATTTTCCAGCACTAGGCCCTTAGCCTTGTATGCCACGGCATCGCAAGTGCACATCCAAATACTTATTACATGTTATGAGGGTTTCTGCGTCTAGCACCCTTTCAGGCACTGAGTCCCAGATTCCCAACACCCTCTGTGTACAAAGGGGGAGTTGCTCATCACATCCCCTGTGAACCACCTGTCCCTTCCCTTAAATATATGATTCCTGGTTATTAATCCCTCCGCCAGGAAGAAAAACTCCTTTCTGTCTACCCTATCTATGCCCCTCATAAGTTTTTACACCTCAATCATGTCCCACCTCAATCTCCTCTGCTCCAGGGGAAATAATCTCACTCTATGTAATCTCTCCTCATAACTGAAACTCTCCAGGCCAGGCAACATCTTGATAAGTGTCCTCTGTGCTCTCTCCACTGCAATCACATCCCTCCCATAATGTGCATTTCAGAACTGCAAGCAGTACTGTAGCTGTGGCCTAAGCAGCGTTTTCTACAGATTCGAACATTACATCCTTGCTCCTATATTCTATGCCTCGACTAATAAAGGTGAGTATGCCATATGCCTTCTTAAACACTTTATGTATCTTTCCCACTACCTTAACAGACCAGTCGACATGCACACCAAGGTCCCTCTGATTTTTGTGACTTCCCAGAGACCTACCATTCATCGTGTATTACCGTGCCTTGTTTGTCCTGCCCAAGTGCATCACCTCACACATCCACATCAAATTCCATTTGGCACTCCTCAGCCTATCTGACCAGCCCTTCTATATCCTCCTGCAATGTAAGGCTATCCTCCTCACTATTTACCACCCCACCAATGTTTGTGTCAATTGGTTCTGGAAGGTTGAGCGCATAATGAGCCGGGGGACAGGGATGAAGTTTGTCAGCGTGTGCACGCTAACTGATCCACTGTCCTTGTTGTTCCTTTCAGCATCATCAGAGCACGGTTGGCAGGAGGGGCAGCAGATGCCCCCTCTCACACCTGAGGGCCCTCAAGTCTCATCAGTGTCACACCATTTCTGCGAAGCAGACACCAGCGCAGATACTAGCACCTTGTTGGGCATTAGATCATGAGCTAGTGTCTCAGGGCATGGTGGAGACGGCACTTCACATTCGCTGGAGGAGCTGGCAAAGACAGAGAGTGCCGATGGTGCCAGCAGTTGGAGGACTGAAGGGAGCCAGGCACATGCTCAGTCGGTGCCTGATGATGTGCCTCTGGAGTCGTCTGTGACACGGCAGCTGCAGGAAATGCAGCAGGGTGTGCGGGAGCATCTGGCTATGCTTCACTTGGTGTCCGTGGTGGAGGAGTCTACGTGGACGCTTCCCTAAGCTTTGAGCCACATGTCCGAGCGCCAAGCAACCTCCATGGACAGAGTGGCGACTCTCGTGAAGAGCCTACTCCAGGAGACCCGCCAAGGCTTCCTAGGGATGCGCTCTGACCAGCAAGCCCTCACAGCGAAAATGACCTCAGCTGGTCACTGCCAGTGTGGGGGATGGTATGGGTATCAGGCTTCCCAGCTCATTGCCCATCCATCCACGGTGAGCAGGGAGGTCCGAGGTGACCTCACGTTGGCACAGCAGCTACCTATCGTCTCTGCAGGCTCCTCTCACAGCACTCTGGATAAGGGCACAAGCTCCTCCACCCCTCTCCCAGTGACCTTATCATCCGGTGAGGCTGCAACGACTGGGGAGATGCCAGCTGTGGAACTGGCAGATCCGTCCCAGGCAGGGCCAGCACAGGCTCCATGGGCCAGAGGATGACCGCCAAGGTCATCAAGGTCAACAGAGTCAGCAGACTGAGCAGGCTCTCTCAGATGCCACTCCGAGCGATGGGGCAAGACATAGCGCCCGGAAATGGAAACATAGGGCACATTAGGCACACCACGGGTTTTTCACTGGTGCTTTTGTGTTGGCCCGAGATTAGGTCCTTAGGATCTCTTTTTGCTTGATTACAGTATTGTTTAATAATTGGGAGAACTTCTGATTTGAAAATTAAAATTCAGCTGTGTGACCATGGCTGAGGGTGCCTCGTTTCTTCTGCATGTGTATGTTTAAGGAAACTGTCATGAGTGTTTGTTTGGAGATTCAAATTTATGTACAAGGCCCTTAGTTAATGCTGATGACCTGGCAGATTTTGCACTTAGGTGTCGAGTATGGATGCACCAGGCAAGGCTGGTCCTGCTGATCCATTTGTGTTGTGCTAGCTGAAGGTTCATTGGATTAAAGCCTCCCAGGTGCTCCTGCCTCCTTGGTGTAGTCCCAAGTCAGCATCTACCCACTCAGCATTTCCCTGTGTGTGCTCATCCTCGGACTCACTGCTGGACTTATCGAGTGTAGACGTAGCCACTGCATCAATGTCTTCGTCGTCCACTGCATCCCCCCTTTCCAGCGCAAGATTGTGTAGAGTGTAGCACGCAACCACTATCACCGAGACACGATCTGCGGGGTACTGGAGTGCGCCCCCCCCAAATGGCCCAGGCATCGAAAGTGCTTCTTGAGAAGACCAATGGCTCTCTCCACCCAGCCCTTATGGAGGTGTGGCTCCTATTGTACCGCTGCTCAGCTTCTGTTCTTGGATGGCGGAGAGGCATCATGAGCCACCTTCTGAGGGGATAGCCCTTGTCACCCAGCAACCAGCCATCAAGCCAGGCTGGAGCACTGAAGAGCCCCGGCACCTGGGAGTGTCTGAGGATGTAGGCGCCGTGGGAGCTGCCTGGATACCTTGCACAGACTTGTAGAGTCAGCATCCTGTGATCACACACTATCTGCACGTTCATGGAGTGAAAGCCCTTCCTGTTGACGAAGGCACTGGGCTCACCTGCTGGCGCCTTGATGGCCACATGTGTGCAGTCTATAGCACCCTGGACGCGGGGGAAGCAAGCAATGGCTACAAAGCCTTTGGCTCACTGTGTCTGGCTGCCTGGTCCCAGCGGTAGTGGATGAAGGTCAATGCACACCTGAATAGAGCATCTGTGACCTGTTTAACACAAGTGTGGACTGCTGACTGGGAGACACCACAAAGATCACCCACCGAGCCCTGGAAGGGACCAGAGGCATAGAAGTTGAGGGCAGCTGTGACCTTCAAAGCCATTGGCATGGGGTGTCCACCCACATAGTTAGGGCAGATCTCAGGCCCAATTATCTGACAGATGTAGTTGACTGTCTCCTTTGACCGTTGGAGCCTCCTTCGGCACTGCACCTCAGACATAGAGGTAACAGCTTTGCCACCTGTATACCCTGGCAGCAGGATAGTGGCATTTTCTGCTGCCCTTTCCACCTTGAACTAGCTCTTGGCCCTCCTCCCCTTGTGCCTACACCCATAGGTGGCTTCCCTAGAGGCTGAATATGCACTCCTGGCCTCCTCCTCCTTCTAGCCTTCCCTTCCTCCTCAGAGGAGCTGCCTCCAGTGGACATGCCAGATCCCATACCCAGGCTTCCTGAAAGCTACAGGCCCGCAAAAGATTCCTGACTGCAGAGTGCTGACCTGAAGGTTAAAAGTACACAAAAAGCTGTTGGGATGCGTTCTGAACTACTGCAGATCACACAGGCAAGTTTATTATACTTTCTCCAATAAATACTCCACAAAGCAGATTGATGATCCCACTGAGCCCTCTTATCCCATCTGTGGATGAGGTTCATGGAAAAGTCTGTTAACCACCTGCCTGTTGCGCCCATGCGCCGACCTGAAGATCGCACGGGCGCTAAAAATCGGCATTGATTAAAGACTAAATGGCCTTTGATTAATGGCAGGCGCGCGTTGGATTTCATTGCATGCCCGCCCAGCAAAATATCGCCATGGTGCGTGGTGACATTGGGACTTCACCGCCTGTCATTTTATGCGCAGGGCCCGCCCCCTGCATGTCAAACTGAAAATTCTGCCCAATGGGTAGAAATGAATCCAGCTCCAAACAGAAAGTCCTGAGGCTAGTCTGAAATTGGGCTTGAGCCCCATCTACATAGTTGGGGTGAGCTTTCAGCATAATTCTATCTATCGTACAAGTACTAAGCATTAGATAATTTAACACTATACATGCGGACTGCATTATACCATCAGTTACTGAATTCATTGGTGCAGAGATTGTACCACCACAGGAAGCTCCTGCCATGAGGAAAAATAATTCTTGGTCAACAATTGCTTCTCTAGCTAAGCCCTGGGATAGGAGTTGTATCAGGCAATGGGGGAAGGTGATAGCCAGGACCATGGATTTGGGGGGTGCACTCCTACTCCTATTAAAGCCTTAGGAAAGTAATTGAAAGCAGAATTATTGAAAAATCCTGACACCTGTCCCTCTCATTGAAACCTAAGTCAATGGGTTCTTAATTGATGGCTGTAGGAGCCATTATCTGTCTTTGGCAATGGGGAGATGGTGGCTTGGTGGTAATGACACTAAACTAGTAATTCAGAAGGCCATGCTAATGTTCTGGGTACATGGGTTCAAATCCCACCATCACTGCTGGTGGAGTATAAATTCAATTGATAATTAATAAATCTGGAATTAAAAGCTAGTCTCAGTGATGGTGACCAGGACAGCTACCATTGATTGTTGGAGGTAAAAAAACCACCTGGTTTACTAAAGAGATGAAAGTCTGGCCTCCATATGACTCCAGACCTACAGCAAAATGGTTGACTGCCCTCTGAAATCAGTTGATGGGCAACATATGCTGGCCTTGCCAGTGCTGCCCACATCCCATGAAACAAATTGTCCACAAGGCCTAAAAAATGGTCACCACAAATTTAGCAGTGGACCAACATTTGCATGCGTTGTGTCCATTTCAGCCCCCAAAACAAGTGCAACACATCCCAGTTTTGATTCTAATGCTCTGAATCTTATCAACGTTGTTTATAATTGAGAGCCAAGACTATTTTTGGTTCCCAAATGCACATGGGTTAGAGATGCGCCAACAAAGGGAATCTTACATGAGACAGCCAATTATGAAACTGCCTCTACGTTCGACATCCAATTAAGGATGACTGGTGGGTCCCCGAGATAGGAGGCCAAGTAAGATGGCCTGCAGCACTAGACAAGCAGTAGCCCCACCTTGAGAGGTGGGCACGACTAAAGCATGTAGGGTGTGGCATGGCACATCAAAATGGAAGTGCTCTAGCACACCTGACTAAATGATAAAAGCGGCAGGCTCACAGTTCTTAGGGTCATCAATGTGTAGGAGAAACCCATCACAATAAGGGTTATGGCCGAGGCTGTGATCTTTTATAACTGTGGCTCATTCGCTAGGGCAGTGAGAAGCAGGCACCGATGGCCCTCCAGCCTGCTACCGGGAGGCTGCTTCAGAAGTGCGGGGCCAGTGCAATGCCAGTAAGATACCATTGGCTTCTGAAATTTACTCCTTAGTGGGCCCTTAATTAGTCTAATTGGCTACCTGCTACTGCCAGGTTGGTAGCCGCTACTGCTGTAAACCCGCATCGGGCAAAAGTACATGGAGGTGGGAACACATTGGGGAACCAATCTGATGTGCAACTTTCCAAATTTCTTGTCCCTGCCCACAGAGCCGTCTCTGTGGGGCTGATAAAATTCCACCCATCATCTTCATGACAAGAAGGATTAAAGGGCACTGAGCTGATAAAAAGACCAATGCAAGGTTCTTATATTATGCATTGTTTATTTCCATTATTACCAACAGGGTTCAGTCATCAATGTCTCAACAAAGACCACTGGCTACATAATGAGTTCATGAAAACGTGTGATTAGGTCAGATGTTCATTTGGCAAATTTCTACACATGTGAAAGCATTTTGCATTTGCCTCACCACTTAGTTAGGTTCGGTTGTGCATTATGAAACAATGGCTGCAAAATTCACATAGTAATATAGAAAATAGGAGCAGGAGTAGGCCATTCAGCCCTTCGAGCCTGCTCCACCATTCATTATGATCATGGATAATCATCGCTGATCATCCAACGCAATAGCCTGCTCCCACTTTCTCCCTATATCCTTTGATCCCTTTCGCCCCAAGAGCGATATCTAACTCCTTCTTGAAAACATACAATGTTTTGACCTTAACTACTTTCTGTGGTAGCGAATTCCACAGGCTCACCACTCTCTGGATGCTAATCTCTTATGTGGGACATTGTTGAAAGCGTTCTGAAAATCCAAATAAACCACATCCACAGGCTCCCCCTCATCAACTCTACGAGTTACATCCTCGAAAAATCCCAGTAGATTTGTCAAGCATGATTTCCCTTTCATAAATCCATGCTGACTCTGTCCGATTCTGCCACTGTTTTCCAAGTGCTCAGCTATTAAATCTTTTATAATGGACTCTAGAATTTTCCCCACTGCTGACATCAGGCTGACTGGTCTATAATTCCCTGTTTTCTCTCTACCTCCCTTTTTAAATAGTGGAGTTACCTTAGCTATCCTCCAATCTGTAGGAACTGTTCCAGAGTCTATAGAATCTCGGAAGATAACCACCAGTGCATCCGCTATTTCTCGGGCCACTTCCTTAAGTGCTCTGGAATGTAGATTATCAAGCCCTGGGGATTTGTCGACCTTCAATCCCTTCAATTCCCCCAACACCATTTCCCTACTAATACTGATTTCCTTCAGTTCCTCCCTCTAGCTGAACCCTGTGTTCCCAACATTTCTGGTATGTTATTTGAGTCCTCCTTTGTGAAGGCAGAACCAAAGTATGTATTTAGTTGGTCAGCCATTTCTTTGTTCCCCATTATAAATTCCCCTGTTTCTGACTGTAAGGGACCTACATTTGTCTTCACCAATCTTTGTCTCTTCACATACCTATAGAAACCTTTACAGTCAATTTTTATGTTCCCTGCAAGCTTACTCTCGTACTTTATTTTCCCCTTCTTAATCAATTCCTTGGTCCTCCTTTGCTGAATTCTAAACTGCTCCCAATCCTCAGATGTGTGTTTTTTTCTGGCCAATTTGTATGCCCCTTCAATGGATCTAATACTATCTCTAATTTCCCTTGTAAGCCATGGTTTGGCCACCTTTCCTGTTTTATTTTTGCGCCAGACAGGAATAAACAATCGTTGCAGTTCACCCATGCACACTTTGAATGTTTGCCATTGCCTATCCACCATCATCCCTTTAGTGACATTTCCCAATTCATCATAGCTAACTCGTGCCTCATAGTTATTAAGATTCAGGACCCTAGTCTCAGAATCAACTATGTCACTTTCCATGTTGATGAAGAATTCTATCATATTATGGTTGCTCATCCGCAAGGGGCCTCGCACAACTAGATTGCCAATTGTTCCTTTCTCATTACACAATACCCAATCTAGGATGGCCTGCTCTCTAGTTGGTTCCTCAGTGTATTGGTCCAGAAAACCATCCTGTATACATTCCAGGAATTCCTCCTCTATGGTATTGTTACTAATTTGATTTGCCCAATCTATATGCAGATTAAAGTCACCCTTAATTACAGATGTTCCTTTATTACATGCGTCTCTAATTTCCTGTTTAATGCCATTCCCGACATCACCGCTACAGTTTGGGGGTCTATATACAACCCCCACTAATGTTTTTTGCCCCTTAGTGTTCCTCAGCTCTACCCTACAGATTCCACATCGTCGGAGTGAATATCTTTCCTCACTATTGAGTTAATTTCCTCTTTAACCAGCAATGGAACTCTACCATCTTTTCCTTTTTGTCTGTCCTTCCTAAATACTGAATACCCCTGGATGTTCAGTTCCCATCCCTGGTCACCCTGCAGCCATCTTTCCGTAATCCCAACTATATCATACCGGTTTACATCTATTTGCAGGGTTAATTCATCCACTTTATTGCGAATGCTCCTCACGTTAAGGCACAAAGCCTTAAGGCTTGTCTTTTTAACATTACTTGTCCCGTTTCCACTATTTTTCACTGAGGCCCTATTTGATTTTTGTCCTTCATTTCTCTGCCTATCACTTTTCTTATTCCCCTTTCCGTCTTTTGTTCTTGTCCTTCATTCCCCCTCCTCTGACTCCTTGCATAGGTTCCCATCCCTCTGCCATTTTAGTTTAAACCCTCCCCAACCACTCTAGCAAATAGTCCCCCTTCGGACACCTGATCCTGCCCAGGTGTAACCTGTCCAGTTTGTACTGGTCCCATCTCTCCCAGAACCGGTCCCAATGTCCCAGGTGTCCGAAAACTTTCCTCTCACACCATCTCTTCAGCCATGTATTCATCCAATATATCCTGCTATTTCTACTCTGACTAGCATGTGGCACTGGTTAGCAATCTTGAGATCTCTACCATTGAGGTCCTACTTTTCAACTTACTTCCTAACTCCCTATATTCTGCTTTTAGGGCTTCATCCCCTTTTTTTACCTGTGTCATTTGTACCAATGTGTACCACTGGCTGTTCACCCTCCCCCTTCAGAATGTCCTCTTGCCGCTCTGAGAATGATGTAAAAGGCAATATTGTGGGCTCCCCATGCACGCGTCTGAAGCATGCAGAATGGCAGGTCATGTCAGTGAGTGTCGAACACCCTGGTGCACACCCTGCCGTTTTTGACCTCAGTTCCTAGTAACATGCTTGCTGAACAATGAATTCAGTTGACAAAGGACCACCCCCACCCCCCATCCCCAGTGTTATATATAGTCATTATCATTCACTTTACTTGGTGAGGTGCTTTTGAACATCTAATTGCAGTAATGAAAGCACTATGCTGTTGGAGGAGTCAATAGAAGTTCTTTTAGTCTTTAGTGGATGCTGCTGGCCCTGTGGAAGGGACAGTGTTTATTTGAAAGGCCTCTAAACACCAGCTGCTCTCAGTCATGGAAACTATAATTGCAGTTCCTCTTGGGCTGCAGTATCACAGTGAAATTCAAGCCAATGCAGAGAGCTGTAGCTGTTTGTGGATAAAGGAAGAGGAAGGGAGGAGGCATCTGGCACATCATCACTCCTAACGGGCTGTCCATGAGTATCTTATCAGACTTTGGTTCCCCTGAGAAATTACCCAGGTCACCATTGCTCCATGCTTCCCTGCTTTTCCAACTCTCTGTTACAGACCATCAGAATATCCTCTTGGCCAAAATTTTGAAATAGAGGACAACATAAAACAAGAATTCTATACTAACTTCACCCAACAACCTTCCAATAATACATACTCTACCCAACTATTCACATTGTTGTTTTCCCTTCATGGCAGTCTTATGGATGCTTTTGTCTGTTTAATGCTCCTATGCAGTTCTGCCTCAGTGGCTGCTACATGGTTGGCGGATGACAGCTGATTTTCACCAAGGGGGACCACAATGGTTTTGCAGTATAGTCTTGAGCCGCTTAAGCCTAGAAGGCATGGCTTTGTATTGTATTATTTTGGCATGGATGACAGCAGGTTGGACTTGGCAACACCAAGGCCATGGGCAGAGTGGCAATGCTGGGAGCATGAATGTTTGACATACTGAGAAAAGACGGCAGCTACATGCTCCATAGAGTCACTGGCACTCCCCCAGGGTGGCACCTCAGCAATTCTATTGGAGCACAGATTGTTGGATTGCTCTGAGACCTTGAATGTGCCTATAACCACAGGTATCTGCAGTGATGATAGAAGTCTGAGTTTGCATGACACCAAGCTGGGATTGTAGGGAGAACAAGCATCAATCTCATGACCTCAATCTGCTCTTCCACTGCAGCACTGAGATATTGGATATGCTGTAGTGGAAGCTGAGACGTTATCCATCTGATACTGCATCATGGCTGTGTTTGCAAAGTTGTTACCTAGTTGCACCACAGGCACAACAAAGCCCTGTACCATGTTTGAGCTAGACTTCTCCA
This sequence comes from Carcharodon carcharias, assembly GCF_017639515.1. Lineage (NCBI taxonomy): Eukaryota > Metazoa > Chordata > Chondrichthyes > Lamniformes > Lamnidae > Carcharodon > Carcharodon carcharias. The sequence goes on from NC_054472.1 coordinate 101,472,127, forward strand.
TGCTCCCTGACAGTGACAACAGGCTCTCTGTCAGGCCTGCCAATGCACAAAGTTGTGCATGCCCACCAGCCTGCAGTCATATCCTGGAGCTGAGATGACTGACCAACAACCATAACCATCTTACTTTGTGCTAGGTATGACTCCAACCAGTGGAGAGATTTCCCCGTGATTCCCATTGACTCCAGTTTTGCTAGGGCAAAATATCTTGTATACCATACCAGTGAGGTGAAGTGAGATTTCATAAGGCAGGAACAGGCTTTCACCCATGATGTCTTCAGCAATACTGGATGCCATGGCCTCACTGACAACTGCACCAATATGGCTGATCATCATCTCTTCCAAAGAGGTGACGACATCCGGCCGTGTTATCCGCTGATGGTTCTTTGCTGCCTTGTCCTGTTTTGTGCCATCTTGCCCTGTAAATGAGAAGGAAAAGTGGCAGCAAGGGTGTTGCAATGTGTTTAAGTGATGTGTTTGTCATGGTTGAGTAGCTGGCAGTATGTGGAAGCTGTGAGATGTGGGTGTAAGGCTTGCAAAAGTACTGTTTGTCAGGGTGAGGTGGGACAAAGGTATGTTAGGTATGAGTCTTAATTGATAGAGATTGTTGATGGGTGAGTGATGGGAGTGTGGTGAATTGAGCAGTGTGTGAGGTAGATTGTACGGTTTGGAGGAGTTGGAATTTGGTGATGCATTCACTGGCCTTGATCGCTCACGTGACATCACTGTACTTTTTCCAGCACTTTATCCAAGTTCTCAGGGCCAAACTCCTAGCATTGACTTCTGTGGCCGTCTGTTCCCACTGCCTTCATAATGTCTGTCTAAAGAGTCTCGTGGCTCCCTACAGAATGATGGCCTCTGCCCTCATTTCCAGCTCTTGCACCAAGTCCTCCAGTATTGTATCTGAGAACCTAAGAGCTTCCAGCTTCAGCCTGCTGTTCGATTATTCCAGTTTCTTCCTGCTCATAGTCTTTTCCAATCACTTCCATCCCTTGCTGCAGTCAGGATGCAACTCCACTTTAAGAGGTTCAGGCTAGCTTTAATTGGTGCCAATCTTGCATGAACATGGATGCTTTACTGCATGCCTCTTATCATGTAGACAGCACAAATTTTGCATGTTGTCAGCAACACTTCATTCAAATGCAGCTAATAGCGCATCATGATCCCCTTATCCACTACCGTCCCTCTCCAAGTTTTAGTCCAATATTTTTACACGTTCTGTACTTTATTTTTCCACATCTATGCAAATTTGAGGTTAACCAGCAGGTATAGTTTTAAACCAACAAGAAAAGGGAAAGAACTATTTCTCTGAAATATTAAAAAGTGCTTTTCAGTTTTCTTGTAGTGGAAATCCAGCCACTAAGCAGCTGAGCAAGATCTCCAATATGCTAGTCACAGATATAAGTTATATTGATCTTAGTAACTTGCCCTAGACTTCCATTTTGAGAGATGTCGCAATTAGTGGAAGGATACGTGGTTGGGGGTGGTTCTCCCTAAATCAGCACGGCTTATATTTGGAATTCAACAGAATGGTATACAGTCTGAATTACTGCTCTAATGCATTGCACAAATAAAACATTTTTATAGTTCCACACATGATTAAAACCTGTCACGCCTAATGCATGGGCCAAGAACTTTGCTACATCAACAGCCAGCCTTTCCAAAAATTCTGTACATTTATGACAGAAAAGGAAAGCAAATGAACTCCCTTATTCAAAAAAGGAGGGAGAAAACTACAGGCCAGTTAATGACAACTGTCATATGGAAAATGTTAGAAGCTATTACTAAAGACGATACGGCAGGACACTTGGATAATTTCAAGATAATCAGGCACAGTCAACATGGTTTTGTGAGAGGGAGATCATGTTTAACCAATTTACTGGAATTCTTTGAAGTAGTAACATGTGCTGCGGATAAAGGAAATCTGATGGATGTGCTGTACTTAGATTTCCAGAAGGAATTTGATAAGGTGACCCATCAAAGGTTATTACAGAAAATAAAAGCTCATGATGTCAGGGTTAACATATTGGCATGGGTAGAAGATTGGTTATCTAACAGGAAACAGAGAGTAGGCATAAATGGGTCATTAAATGGTTGGCAAGGTGTAACGAGTGGTGTGCCACTTTGATAAATGCTGGGGCCTCAACTTTTTACAATTTATATAAATGATATAGATGAAGGGACAGGGGCTATGGTTGCTAAATTTGATGACGATACAAAGATAGGTAGGAAAGTAAGCTCCGAAGAGGACATAAGGAGGCTACAAAGGGATATATATAGGTTTAGTGAGTGAGTAAAGATCTGGCAAATGGAGTATAATGTGGGAAAATGTGAAATAGTTCATTTTGGCAGGAGGAATAAAAAAGAAGCTTACTTTCTAAATGGTGAGAGATTGCAGAGCTCTGAGGTGCAGAGGCATCTGGCTGTCCTAGTGCATGAATCACGAAAGGTTAGTATGCAGGTACAATGAGTAATTAGGAAAGCTAATAGAATGTTATCATTTAATGTGAGGACAATTGAATACCGAAGTAGAGAGGTTATGCTTCAGTTATACAGGGCATTTTCCCATCCCGCTTACGATGATGCCCGATGGTGATGGGGCTAGAAAAACTGCTCCGCATCTGCAGTACTGCATACAGTATTGATCTCTTTATTTAAGGAAGGATGTAAATGCATTGGAAGCAGTTCAGAGAAGGTTTACTAGACTGATACCTGGAATGGGAGGATTGTCTTATGAGAAAAGGTTGTACAGACTAGGCTTGAATCAGCTGGAGTTTAGAAGAGCAAGAGGTGACTTGATTGAAACATGCAAGATCCTAAAAGTCTTGACAGGTGGATGTCTTGTGGGAGAATCTAGAACAAGGGGCTACTGTTTAAAAATAAGAGGACTCCCATTTACGACAGAGATGAGGAGAATTTTCTTTCTCTCAGAGGGTAGTGAGTCTTTGGAACTTTCTTCCTCAAAAAGCAGTGGAAGCAGAGGCTTTCAATATTTTTAAGGTAGAGCTAAATAGATTCTTGATTAACAAGGGGGTGAAAGGTTATCAGGGGTAGGTGGGAATGTGGAGTTGAGGTTACATTCACATCAGCCTTATTAGATGGCAATGCAGGCTTGAGGCGCCAAGTGGCCTATTCCTGCCCATAATTCATAGATTTGTATGTTCATAAGTCATTCAGCGGATCATTATACCTCAACACACAGAAAAATAAAAGCTCATGATTTTTTGTTCAAATTTAGGAATGTTTCCTACATGCAACCCAATACGCTACTTGCTAGACAGGTGAAGATATTGAACTATGGTGGACATTTATAGAAACGACAGCATATGATTTGATATGCAAAGAATAATAAACATGTTATTGATCTATATTTCAATCAATTAATTGTTTTCCCATAAAGATTGATTCTGAAGATTCTGCATCAGGGGCACAGTTTTCTTCTAACAAAACCTTAGTAATTGGATTGAGGCCTATGATTTACCAATCAAGCTCTTCTTGATTTCAATTGGACTTAAAAATGGAATGTTCTCCTGCTGGCAAAGTGATTCCCTAAAAGGAGAGTAAATGGACAGGAAAAGAACCCTAACCATGAACTTCCAAGTATCTGATTCAATTCATTAGTGCCACACACAAAAGCTTTCAAGCAGGGTTATCTACTTACTCTCACTGCCAGGCAATACTGCATACTACAAAGATAATTAGAGTACTGCAAAGATCAAAATGGGGAAATTAAACAAACATTGTGTCAACAAATACCTTAAGGGATCAGCTGAAAATGGCATTATTTGAGAAATGGGAGCAAATTGCAGACAAAAATTATATAAGTTTGGCTAAGAAATTAATTGTTAATAACACAAAATATATAGGAGAAATAATGCAAGTATTGAAATATTCCTTCCCTATGCATTTATTGAAGAATATATTTAGAAAGGAGATGGATGGAAAACTTATCTGACATCATACCCTGAAGATTTTCTGTCAGCATTGTGCTTTTATTGCTGACTTTTCCAAGGAGCTTTAACTTCCTTTTTGTTTGTTTGTCAGCAACTTCACTGTCTAGCCACTGTTGACATGGAAACACATATTCATGGACTCCACCGGTCTCAGTTGGTTCTATTATAGTGATTGTCTCTAGATACCAGCCAGCTCCATATCCAGCACTGTTGTGTCCAACATGAACTTGTGTTGGAATACCTAAATCTACAGCTTGTATATTAAAGATGCTAACCTAACAAAAAGGAATATAAAAAATACAATAAGAATTTTTCAAAATGAATTCTTTGGATGTAAGAAAAATTTTATAACTGACAAAATCTACAGTATTTTGAAGATCCTTGCAATATTTTATAACAATAGCCAAGAACATCCACATGAAACAAAAATATTGGCACTAAGAATTTCCTTGGAGGTTCCCCCAGTTGGTCCCTGCAACTTTGGTGGAAGATTAGAGCTGTTTACATGGATTATACAAATTTTTTGATAATTGTCTCATGAAGTCAAAGCAGCCGATTGGGAAAAGCCTCAAGGTAATTCCAAGTGAAAATGCCAGATGTAGCATAACCACAAATTCACCAACCCTGTGTTTGTTTTGAGCACAACTTCCTTTCCAATGAGAGTGCAGCATTGGTGAATGTAAACTTTTAATTCCTTCATTCTAATTTGCTAAATATTGTGATACTCTACTGTCAGCTTTACTTCATCTTCCTTGAAATATTGGATAATATAGGGATTGATTTTCCTCCCAAAAGTACCTGAGGCACCTTCAGTTTTCAAGAGCAAAGGAAATGGTGGTGCAGACTCACAATACACAATGCTCTATTCTTGTTGCATAAGGACTTTCAAAACTTTTAAGGGTGGGATTGGAGTGTGGACACAGAAATAAGATTGGACAGAACATTGCTGGCCATCCATTTTATTCCCCCAAAAGGTGGATAGGCATCCATTTTGTGAGCAAGATAAAGGGGCCTTAAACTATGGAAAAACCCAAGATAAAGGGGTCTTAAACTGTGGAAAAACCCTTCCCTGACTGATCAGTAGTGGAGGCAGGGGTTGTCTCGACTGTAAGAGAAAATCCCCCAGTGCTTGAGGGGTTGGATGGTGGAGCAGACAGATTATGGGTTCGGGACTTTAAACTAAATGTGAGGGAGGTGGGGGGTGGGTTCCTGGAAAGGGGATACATAGGCAAACAAAGCAAAAGTATATGGCAGCATTGCAGGGCTGCTATTTAGGTATTGATACCCAGAATGTGACAGGAAGGGACAGAGTGTACAAACGTAAAATAAAAATCACCAAATAGGGTCAATGGGGAGAAAAATGGTAAAAAGGCAAACTTAATGGTTCTTTACTTAAATGTACTTAGTACTCAGAACAAAATAAATGAGTTATTGGCACAAATAGAGGCTAATGGGTATGATCTTATAGCCATCACAGAGACGTGGTTACAAAGAGATCAAAGCTGGGAACTAAATTTTCAGGAGTATGTGACTTTTCGAAAGGACAGGCAGGAAGGAGAGTGTGGTGGGGTAGCTTTGTTAGTACAAGATGGAATTAGTACGATAACAAGAAATGATTCTGGATCAGAAGATGTAGAATCCATATGGGTGGAGGCAAGAAATAAGGGGAAGAAGACACTGGTGGGAGAAGTCAATAGGCTCCCTAACAGTAGCTATACTGTAGGACAGAGAATAAATCAGGAGCTAATGAGGGCATATAAAAAAGGCAGTACATTAATCATGGGTGACTTTAATCATCATGTAGATTGGGAAAATCAAATTGGTGGAGGTAGCCACAAGCTAGAATTCATAGAGTGTATTCAGGACAGTTTCCCAGAACAATATGTTGTGGATCCAACTAGGGGTCAGGCTAACAAAAACGAAAATACCTGGAAAAACTTAGCAGGTCTGACAGCAGTACAGAGAAGGTTGGGCCTGTACTCATTGGAGTTTAGAAGAATGAGAGGCAGCCTTACTGAAACATATAAGATTCTTAGGAGGATTGACAGGGTAGATGCTGAGAGGTTATTTCCCCTTGCGGGAGAGTCTAGGACCAGAAGGCATAATCTCAGAGTAAGGAGCCATCCATTTAAATCAGATTAGGAGGAATTTCTCTTCTCAGAGGGTAATGAATCTGTGGAATCCTTTATCGCAGGGGGCTGTGGTGGCTGGGTTGTTAAGTATATCCAAGGCTGAGATAGACAGATTTTTTAATCAGTTAAGGGAATCAAGGGTCATGGGGAAAAGGCAGGAAAGTGGAGTTGAGGATTATCAGATAAGCCATAGTCTCACTGAATGGTGAAGCAGACTCGATGGGCCGAATGTCCTACTTCTGGTCCTACGTCTTATGATCTTGTGGGCTATGGGTTTGGCAACAATGTAGTTTGTTGGGCCCTGGAGGACACACTTCTGCCCTGTATTTGGCACTAATCTCATGGATTCAACCATCCACGGCTTCTTTAAACTGCCGGATTTCCCAACGTTCAGGAAACCTGGCTGCCTGTGATTTAAAATAGGATGACTGTCAGAATGAAGGCATGCAGCCTCATTAAAAGCTGAAGTGGATGTGTTTGAAGCCGGTCTCATTCCGCTTCCAGGTATTTTGCATTTTATCTCTGACACGACCCAACAGTCGCATATTTGGGAGTTAAGGTTCTGCCCTTTATCTCTAAATTATAACACGTAACATAATAAATACATTTTTAAAATATTAATGGTTTTGGAAAAAAGTCACAAAATCAGTTCAATCATATGGCACCTTCTCCCATCAGATTTCTCTTTCTCAGGGACCTTTAGGTTTGCTTAATGCCCCTTTCCCAGTGCTTCAAAATGGATTGTTTTGAAGTGAGGACCTTAAACCATGACATTTCCATGACTCAGCAAATGTACCATTTGAGGTCGCAGCAGGCTTATGACTGCTTTTTTAACCCCTCATTGACAGCACAAACGTGCTTATTAAATTTTCCTCTTTTTTAGGGAATTTCTGACTTCCAAGTATTTGTTAAATAATTGGATTATTGACTACATGCTGAAATAGCAAAACTTTTCAACTGCATCTGCTCTTAAACTAGAAAGAACCTTTGAGGAGATTAGAATACTAAAGAGGAAGGATCTGGCCATAGAAGAGTAGTCAGGAGTTGGCTAGAGAAATCTAGTAGACAGATCATTTTTAACATTTACGAAACTAAAAGTATTTTATGAAAGTGAGGGGATAGTTGCTGAATGAATTGATACTCAAAGATTTCTAATCTTTTTGGTGAAGGAAAGATAAACAACAATATGGAATGAATGAAAATGATGAAGCACTGTGCAAGCCACACTAACATAGCTGAAGCAGTGAGCACACCATATTCATTCTATTGCTCTGCTCCCACAGGTGCACTGGCATATATTAAAAATTCTGGTAGGTTGGAGAAAAATTTCCAATTTTTAACAGTTATGGAGCAGGTTATTCAGGAACTTTACAAAATGGAAAAGAATCACAGAATCAGAGTGCAGAAGAGGCCCTTTGACTCATCGAGTCTGCACCGACATGCGAGAAACACCTGACCTATCTACCTAATCCCATTTGCCAGCACTTGGCCCATAGCTTTGAATGTTATGACATTCCAAGTGCTCATCCAGGTACTTTCTAAAGTTTGTGAGGCAACCCACCTCCACCACCCTCCCAGGCAGCGCATTCCAGGCTGTCACCACCCTTTGGGTAAAAATATATTTTTATATTTCATATATCATATCCCCCCTAAACCTCCTGCCCCTCACCTTGAACTTATGCCCTCTTGTGACTGACCCTTCAACTAAGGGGAACAGTTGCTCCCTATCCACCCTGTCCATTCCCCTCATAATCTTGTACACCTCGATCAGGTCACCCCTCACTCTTCTCTGCTCCAATGAAAACAACCCAAGACTATCCAACCTCTCTTCATAACTTAAATGTTTCATCCCAGGCAACATCCTAGTGAATCTCCTCTGCACCCCCTCCTGTGCAATCACATCCTTCCTATAATGTGGTGACCAGAACTGCACACAGTACACTAGCTGTGGCCTCACTAAGGTTCTATACAACTCCAATATGACCTCCCTACTTTTGTAATCTATGCCTTGATTGATAAAGGCAAGTATCCCATATTCCTTTTTCACCACGCCACTAATGTGCCCCTCTACCTTCAGAGATCTATGGACACACACGCCAAGGTCCCTTTGTTCCTCAGAACTTTCTAGTGCCATGCCGTTCATTGAATACTTCCTTGTCAAATTACTCCTTCCAAAGTGTATCACCTTACACTTCTCATGGTTAAATTCCATCTGCCACTTATCTGCCCATTTGACCATCCCATCTATATCTTCCTGTAGCCCAAGACACTCAACCTCACTGTTAACCACCTGGCCAATCTTTGTGTCATCCACAAACTTACTAATCCTACCCCCCACATAGTCATCAGAAGCATTCTGTTGGAATTTCATAAGTATTTAGAGCAAAGATCACCATCCTCCCTTGCCCTAAATGATAATTCTCAATCTCTACTAATTTTAGTCCTAGCCATCACCCCCAATTTATGAATCCGATTCTGTTGACAATGTAAGTATTATTCATTGAAAGGTATGTGTAGTGCTTGATACCATCAATATAATGTAATCCTGGCTAATAGGAAAAATATGTACAATTTTCTTTTTGTTCCCTACATAAAAAAAATTCTGGTTACCACATTCAACTGGACATGAGCATCAATAAAATCTATCAGAAAATATCTCCACTGGATTGCCCAAGGGGCTACCACCCTGATTGAGAGGCATTCAGGCTCGTAACAATCAGCACTGGTCCAGTAAACAAGGAAATAAATGAGAAACCAAAATATGAATATATTTTACTAGATTGGCCCTTACATTGAATGTATTCCTCCTACTTACTTTCTCTTTTCAGTTCACACTTGTTCATTTCATTTTTACATTCTATATTAAAGTCTCTAGTACATTGCACACACCTTATATGGATTCTGTGATTCAGGGTGGGGATTTTATTTTTTAGGAAGCCAACTGTTGAAACATGTCAGTTGCCCAATGATTCTTGGGAGAAGAGCTGGAAACCGTCATGAGGTCTTGGCCTCATTTAAATGGAACTGCTAAGCTATGGGCTCTAAACAGGCTTCCCTATGTAGCTTGCCAATTTCAGGCTTGAGCAATTTTACTTCGCTCTTATGCCAAAGGCGGTCCACAAGAATGCCTTGTTGGGGAGGGGAGGGGGGTGGGGGGGGGGGGAGTGGGGGAGGTGGTGGTGGGAGGGTAGTGGGGTATAGTTGAAGTGTGTGTAATTGGGTGGGGGGGGGGGAAAGCGGGAAGAGATGATCCCGAGTCAGCAACAGCCCACACACTTTTGTAGATAAAGGGGCAGTAAGTGGTAAAAATTGTTATGTAGGCTTCTTCCTTGTAGGGAAATTCCCTGAAGAAGAAATAATCTTGAGGAAGAATTTAAAATGAAGTTAGAAGCATCCAAAATAAAGAACAAAAAATGTTGTCATGAGGTCAAACCAAAGTAATGAGTCCCTATGTAAAAACACAATGGAAAGCAACTATTCATCTTTAACATTTCTGTATTAGACTTCCATAGTTGGTGTTTTAAGTTATCACTGTATAATAGTGGCATAAGTTAGAGTGATGGAGTCTCAGGTGCAGATAACTAAATTTGGGACTAACAATACCATCTTGACGTGAACTAATCATTTGCATGGTTGCACCTTAGCTCAGGTCGATGTAACAGACAATGGTCTTCACTTCCAACAGACTTTAGGGCAGAACTTAAGCACAGTGTAATACTGGCAATGCTCTCTCTCCTCCCCAGTTCCATACACAAGTAGGTAATTCAGCTGGATTTCAGCTCTACCAAACCATTGACATTTAGAAACCAATTTCTGACACTTGTTGAGCATTCTGACTTCTCTATTCAAGAGTTAAAATGGATAGTTAATCACCACCTGCTGAACAGAGTTTTGTGCTAGGCTGTGTAAAACTTGTGACTTCCCAGTTGGCATGATGCCTACAACTGATTGAAGTTTTTTTTTGTTTTTGGTATTAAGTTTGTGAGTTACCTTTCTTAGAAATGTCCTTCCTGCCTTTGGTTATAGCATGTAATATTATTAACTTTCTGACTACTGATAGGAAACAACATTGCACAAATGCCATCTCCTGTTATCAGACCCCAGGAATTTTGTTGCAGTTCATGATTCACCCTAACATTTCAATTTTTCAATGCATATGCAGAGTATAGTGTCACCTGGAAGGTTGTGAGCAATGTGCAGCCAAGGATCACTTATGAGATAGTGTTACAGTTCATCACAAAAGTTCTCAGCATCATCATATGTGTAACAGGGAGGCCCAGTAATAAAAGCAAAAATATTTTTCACCATTGAATAATTAACTTATTCAGTATGTGTGTTAAACTATTTGATAATTGAAGCTTTATTTACAGGATTATTGTAAACACAACACCAACCTGATGTTTTTCAAATGGTGCAGAATGAGGGCCCCTGAGTTTCCTTTTGCAAGTATCTCCATGCTCACCAACTATCATGATGAAAACATCTACATCAGTGCTTGCTGCAGGAAGGTTCCCAGTTAACACACGTATTGAATACAAGATATCTGCAGGAAGCAGAAACAGTCAGTCCATTATAGTTTCTTCTAATGCATTGAGAGCTGTGAAAGAAAATAATAAGATAGTCACACATAATAACCTCAGGGATCACAGAATCTTTACAGTGCAAAAGGAGGCCATTCAGCCCATCAAGTCTGCACTGGGTCTCTGAAAAAACATTCTACCTAGTTCCATTCCCCTGCCTTATCCCTGTAACCTTGCACATTCTTTCTTTTCAGATAGCAATCCAGTCCTCTTTTGAATACCTTGATCAAACCTGCCTAAAAATCCATTCCAGCCAACAACCCTCTGGGTGAAAAAAGGTTTCCTCACATCAATTTTACTCCTTTTGTTGATTATTTTGAATTTATGCCCTCTAGTTCTTGATGCTCCCTTGAGTGGGAACGGTTTCTCACTACTGACCCTGTCCATACCCCTCAGGATCTTGGATACAGCTATCAAATCTCCCATCCTTCTTTTCTCCAGGGAAAACAGTCCCAACCTCTCTAATCTATCCTCGTGGCTATAGTTCTTTATCTCTGGAATCATTCTTGTGAACCTCTTCTGTACTCTCTCCAATGCATTCACATCTTCCTCAAGTGTGGTGCCCAGAATTGGACGCAGTAAGATGAGGCCTAACTAGTGCCTTATTCAAATTCAACATAACCTCCTTACTGTTGTACTCAATGCCCCTATTGATAATGCCTAAGATTCTATATGCTTTATTCGCTGGTCTGTCAACATGCTCTGTCACCTTCAATGATTTATGTACATACACACTGAGATCCCTCTGTTCTTGCACCTCCTTTAGAGTTTCTCCCTTTGTTTTATACTGTCTCTCCATATTCTTCCTGCCAAAATGAAGCACCTCACACTTCTCTGAATTGAACTTCATCTGCCACTTGTCTGCCTAATCCACCAACATGTCTATGTCCTTTTGAAGTTCAAGACTATTCTCATCACAATTGGCAATTATGGTTGTTAAATATGGCAGTGTCCACACCAACATCACCAATGACAACTCACGCCAGAGATCTCATTAGCATACACTTCAATGTACAAACCAGCATGAACCATGTATTTAGGAATAGCTAAAGTGCTGATGAGCCCTTGGAAATCTCAGCAGCAGAAATGTTGTTCTTCAGACTGGGGTTTGGGTTCACAGGTAACTGCACCACAGGCCTGGGTTTTAAATGTTCAAACGTACAGGCAATGGGGAAACGTGTCCAATCATATATGGGAAACCTGAAAGAATGTGAATTGTGTCCATCGTTGATTTTCTAAAAGATCAACTGCATAATATATGATTTCCTGGTTTTCTAGAAGTTCTGGGGGTTGCGAGAGCAAGGAAAAAGAAGCTGGTTGGGGACAATAAGAAGGTGCAGTTTGTAGGAACACAAGACGTGAGCAGCAGGATTGTTGTACCATGCTCCTGGAAACATTGCAGGAAGCAGTTCAATGACCCCAGCAGGTCAGGAGAGGCACATTAATCTAAATTCTTACACGTGTATCACACAAAGCCTCTCATTCTGCCTGCTCAAGTTTACTCCAACACACTATTCCTCACACCAATTTACTTTACAGGCTTTCTCATCCCTTTCTGTCTATGCACTTCCTCATATTTCCATCTTTGAATCTACCGCTGACATTGACACTCACCTTTATGATGCCTCACTCTCAGTCACTCGCGACAAATGTTCTCCATCCATTTGTTCAACACATTCCATTACCCTTACCTAAAGGCCTGTTCTTTCCCTCCTTGCAAGGGAAGAGTGCACAGGACATGAGAGAAAAGTAGAGAACTAGAGGTGCCCCTCCAGCCATCTCACAGTTAACAAGTGTAGGGTTGCTGCCACTGAAAAGTAATGGAGTCTCGGCATACTGGGCAGTCGAAGATAGGGGCCACTCAGCTAACCGGCGGTAGAATTAAATATCAGACATCAGATCATGCACCAACCACTCACGTTCACTTGATGTCAACAGCGAGTGAAATACCATCATGTGCATACGATAACATAGGAGCAGGAGTAGGCCGTTCAGTCCCTTGAGTCTGCTCTGCCATTCAGCAAGATCATGGCTGATTAACTACTTCAATGCCATTTTCTTGCTCTATCCCCATAATCTCTTGATGTCATTAATATCTAGAAATCTATCAATCTCTGTTTTGAACATACTCAATGACTGAGCTTTCACAAGCCTCTTGAGTACAGAATTCCAAAGATTCACTATCCTCTGAGTGATGAAATTCCACTTCTCACTCCTAAATGGCCTACCCTTTATCCTGACACTGTGTCCCGTGGTTCTAGACCTCCCCGCCTCTGTGCCCCCCCACACCCACCCACCCCCAACCAGGGAAAACATCCTTTCTGCATCTACCCTGTCTAGCCCCTTAAGAATTTTGTAAGCTTCAATGAGATCACCTCTCATTTTTCTAAACTTCAGAGAAAATGGGTCCAGGCTCCTCAATCTCTCCTTATAGGTCAATGCCACCATCCCAGGAATTAATCTGGTGAGCCTCAGTTGCACTCCCTCCATGGAAAGTATATCCTTCCTGAGGTTGGGAGACGAAAACTGTACACAATACTCCAGGTGCCGTCTAACCAAAGTTCTATATAATTGAAACAAGGTATCTTTATTCCTTCAAACATTCTTACCTTGCGTGAACTCATTCATGTCTTTTACCTCCCATAGGGTTTTCCTGTGTCTTGCAGGAGATGATTGAGGTCATCTCCTCCTCCTCCCTCCTTCTCCTTGTTTGCTTTCTCCTCCTTGGAATTATCTGAAGAGGTTTTGTGTTCTGCCTTGTTCCACCTGTGGATTCAAACCTTGCTGCTGTACAATGTTGTACAGAATGCAGCACATCATGATCTTTTTATTGACCCTGACTGGAGCATAGTAAAGGCACCTCCAGATCCATTTAAGCACCTGAAGTGCATCCAGATGGCCTGTTTAATCCCACAACTGGGTATGTGGCATTCATTAGATTGCTCCTGGGCCTCATTCCTCAGGTTTCTGAGAGGTGGCATCAGCCCCTTTAAAGTGGGGGTTCCTTGTCTCCGGTCATTCTGCTTCCAGGTATGAAGAAATCAAAGGAGGGCGGCCTGCGGTAGGACTAAAGCATCACGGAGGCTGCCCTGGAATCTTGTGCATGCCTGCAAATCATTTTGTCGCTGCACATCAGTTGTACTTTGGTGAAGTGCAAACCCTTGCGGTTGACTGGGTGATTTATGGGTGGCTTAATTGCCACACGTGTGCAGTCAATGATAACCTGCATCTGTGGGAAGCCAGTCAGAGCCACAAATCTGAGTGAGTGCCTGCTGATTCTGACTGACAAAATTGACATAATTGCTAGGTCTGACAAAGAAGCAATCAGTTATTTGTCTAATGCATTTGTTAGTCTCCAACTGCGAGATCCTACAAATGTCTCCGCAGAGCCCGGGAAAGAACCAAAGGCAAAGAAGCTGAGGGCGGTGGTGTTTTTGACAGCCAATGATAAAGCCTGGCCACCAGTTGGAGGTGGTAGCTAGCCTTGACTGCAAATGTATACCGTTAGCTGAGGTGACACACTGAGCTTCCTATTACTCTGGTGTTCCAAGAAGGCAAGGCAGCTTATCCTCTGCTTGTAGACCCAATGTGCCAGGATTGGTTCCTGTGAGCTGTAACTCACTGTTAATCCCCCTACTCCTGTGGAGCTGCAGGGCTGTATGCAGCAGGCAGCTGCTGCTACTCAACACCTTGGTCTTCATCTGAGCTCCAAAGTAACACATAAATCAAAGTTCCAAAGGTGTAGATCAAATCTCCGACCCTCCTTTATACACCTTAAAAATGTGTAAAGTGACCTTTCAGATCAAGTACTGTGAATGAACCCTTTCACATAAGTAGGTAAGAAGGCAGCTGTGAGTACTGAGTACTTAGCAGCATATTTCCCTGCCATGTGCTCATGCCCCACAGTTGCCACTTTCTTCTTGCCTCAGTTTCACAGGCAAGTGCCAGAAAGCCTAGGAAACATGTCAAGACAAAATTAAACTCCAAAACCAACATAGTGTAACTAATTTATTCATATATCGGAGTTGACAAGCTGCTGTCCCAGTGGGGGGTTGCTTGCAGGCAGGTTCATGTGGCCCATTAAATGTGGAACTCAGCAGGTTGGAGCTGCCTTCCCAAAATGCTCACTTTTTCATAGATTTCACCCACCAGGTTAACATTTCCATTGTTAACTCTGTTTCTCCCTCCAGAAATGCTGCCTGGCCTTTTGGTTGTTTTCCAGCATTTTCAGTTTCATCGATGAAAGGTTCAGCCTCAGACAGTTTCCAAGAATAGGGAAGAGGCTGAATTTTCCTAGCCCATTGGTCATGGATTAGGTTGTGGGAGGACTGGCAAAGTAACAGGGGGAGGCATCAGGAAGGGAGTCCAATGTCTTCATCTTGCCAATTGGTGGGAAACTTGGCAGCTTGGCCATCCACTGGTTGGCCAATTAAGCCATTTAATTGACCAATCAAGAGCCACTTCCCACCCAATGACCTCCCAGCAGATTCTATAGTTTGGGGGGAAGTGGAGGCAGGAAACGAGGCTCTCCTTGATGAGTACTCCTCATGGAAAGGCCCCTTGTATAAAACTTTCCACCGGTGCTCCATCACCACCCCTACACCAGGGCCTGGCAGCCCCCCACCCCACTAACCTGTCTTCGAGGGCACCCGGTTGTTGAGGTGCTCTCTCACTGGTGTTGCAGCCTTAGCAATGGTCACCATTCCCAGTGGAGCTGCTTAGGCTTTTGGGCTGCCAGCCATCTGATTGGGCTTATAGCTCTTGGG
This sequence comes from Carcharodon carcharias, assembly GCF_017639515.1. Taxonomy (NCBI): domain Eukaryota; kingdom Metazoa; phylum Chordata; class Chondrichthyes; order Lamniformes; family Lamnidae; genus Carcharodon; species Carcharodon carcharias. Next base: position 101,487,555 of record NC_054472.1, read on the forward strand.
GGTTGGGGCACCACTTAATTGGCCACCTGTCAAAATTTCACCTATGGGTTCCTGCTGCTGCTTGGAGTGGGGTTGGCTCTCACTTTTGGACCTGACAGATGGACTTCACTGTGGCCAACAAAATTCAGCCCATGGAGTCTGTGGCTAGGGAACAACATTTGTGCTGGAGACTGTGGATTCAATCTCCCCAATATTTAATTGGATAAAATTTATACTTATCCAGTACTGGAGGTCGGAAAAGCCATCTGATAATTTAGCAAAAGTGGAGAAGTCAAGGGAAGTGATGGTGAGGTAAAGATGGGCGTTGTCAGCGTACATGTGAAAACTGATGGATAATGTCACCAGGTGGCAGCATGTTGATGAGAAATAGAAGGGAGAGAAGGATAGATCCTTGGACAGCACCAGGGATAATGCAAGAATGAGAAGAGAAACTATTAATGATGATTCTCTGACTATAATTAGCTAGATAAGAGTGGAACCAGGTGGCTGCAGTTCCATCCAGCTGGATGATGGTGGAGAGGTGTTGGAGGAGGATGGTGTGATCAACCATGTCAAAGACTGTACACAGGGGCTTAAGAAGATGGTTTCTACTAGATAATAAAAGCTGGAGGCTATTTTTGCAGTACAGTGTAATGCTGGTATAGTGAGCAATTTTGGCAGACAATGAGCAGGACCCAATAGCACTTTATGTGGTCCAGCCAGATCTGGTAGTGAATGGCTAAACTAGTTATTCACAATATAAATTCAAGTCAGTGTCCCTTGGACCTACAAGATGAGGGCTGTACTGGGGGAACAACCTGGGCTAAATTGGTTTATAAGGCAAAAAATTTGTCTGTGTCATTAATTGGGCGCAAGGAGGGGTGTCACAATTCAAGTAGGGGTGGGTTGCATGCAAATTTGGTGCTGCCACCTCACTTACATAACAGGAGCACTGGGCTGAGTGGCTCCAGCACTGTTGGCTGCCTCTGCACTCAGCTAGAGGTTGAACAGTGTGTGCTAATAGTACATGGTGCAGCCAGCCTTCCTTTCTTAAAGGCAGTCTGTCCCTCTCAAGGGGGATATGCATGGAAGGACAGGAGTCTGCTGCTGCACACTGTTGATGCAATTCTGAGCAAACAAAATTGAACACTAGGGCATAGGTGACAGCGTGGATCTATAGTCACCAATGCAATTCTGGAGGCATTGGTGGTAGAGGTAGATAGGAGGTCAGAGGTTATGGTACTATAGAGAGCCAAGGGAACTTCAAAGACACTCTAAGTAAAAATTGGGAGCAGGTGGCCAGGGAGATCAATTTTAGGTGTCCGGACCTGAGGACTTGGCAGTAGTGCCACAGTAAGTCTATTGACCTCATGTGAAGATGCATTCACTGACCTTGACCATCCACATGATATCTTTTACATACTGCTCTCACACCATTCAATGCACCACAGCCCCATGATGACCCCATCTTCAGCCTGTGGCGCTCAGGACTCATGCCTAATATCTAGAAACTCCATCTCATCCTCACACAGTAAAAAATTATGCCAGCCTCACATCCATTTCTTGCTGGCTCCACAAAGTTCCAGCTATTTAGCAATGGCAATCACATCACCTTACACAATCACTGATCTTTGTCCTCCACTGTTGCACATCAAGGCGGCACACAACTGAAAGGAGCAGAGGAGAGACAGCAGGGCCCATGGTGCCTGTATCTCTAATGCTTTATAGAAAGATGGTTCTCTGATTCATGGCACTAGTTGTGATAGATGCCATAGCACCTGGAGTGGCCATAATTTTCCAGGAAATTCCACACCATTGTTTAAAATTATGATTACATTGACATTTAAATAGTACCCATTAATCTTGCACACCTTATTTAGTAAAGGTAAAAAAAAATCAATGTACAGTACCCATGCCTGAATTAAATACTCAAATATATATGCAAATAAGAGGCTTAATGTCTGTTTCAAGCCAACTGCAAGACTGGCTTGCTTCAAGGCAGTCAGGCTCCTGACTCGGAAAAGTGTGCTTGTTTTTAGCAACTGGTCAGAGGTAAAGGAGCACAAACAGCAGAGAGTAGTAAAAACACTTAGGGCAGGATTTTTAGGTTGGCATGTGGGTGCGTTCGGCAGGCCCAGGAGTGACCGAGGAACGGAACGCCACCCGTGATAGGCCCTCGACTGTGATTTCACGCTGGCTGGCTAATTAATGGCCAGACAGCATGAAGGGCATGCTAAAATGCTCAGCACCGCCGGAGTGAGGGCGGGAGGAGGGTGGGTGCTGACATAAGCACAGGTGAATACTGAACAAAAGCTCCCTGAAGGCAGAGAGCTGCCTCAGGGAGCTGAAGACTTTAAAACCAATAAATAAAATTTTTTAAATCTGGAAAAAAATGTCCACGCATTGCAATCAGTCACCTAAACATATACATAATGAAAATTCTGTCCATACATTTTCATTATTTTTTTTATTAAATAACGGAAACCTCATCCCGCCCTTGGCTGAGGTTTCACGAAAAATGTAGAGTCCGCCTGGCCAATTTGTCCATCTGCCAACCATAAGGTTGGATGGACCATGAAAAATTGAAGACAATTACAACTTTAATTGCACTAATTGGCCGATTAATTGTCGGCAGGCACACTTCCAACTTTTGCACGCACCGCCAACTGAAATATCTTGCGCGATTTTGAATCCGATCGGGTCGGGTGCATGCCTGCACATTGACCTAAAAATTCTGCTCTTAGACTGACATTAATATGAGGGGAAGGACTGATTGGTGAGTGGCTGGTAAGTGTTTCCTTTATTCATCTTAATTTTATTTCTGTTAAGTTAGTTACAGCCTAATAAATAGAATGATGACAGGGCACTCCAATCCTGTGGAATGTACATCCTGTTTCATGTGGGAATTTCAGGATGTTTCTCCTGTCCTAGGTAACCACATGTGCAGGAAGTGTCATCAGCTGGAGCTTGAACAGCAACTGGTGTCACTGCAGTCCATTAGTAAGGATGAGTGCTACATGGATAGCATATTTCTGGAGTGGTTATACTGCAGCTTAAGAGTGTGAAGGCTGAGAGGAAATAAGTGACCTCCAGCTAGTCAAGCAGTACCATGTAGGTAGTGCAGGAGGTCTCTGAGTGCATCATGCTCTTCAACCAGTATTCAATTCTGAATAAAGATGAGGGTGACAATCCCTCTGGGGAGTAGAGCCAGAGCCAAGTGGGTACCATGGGTGGATCAGCTGTACAGGGGGAGAGGAGGAAGATCAGGAAAAGAACAGAGGTAGGGACTCAAGAGTTAAGGAAACAGACAAGTGTTTTTGTGGACGGGGACATGACTCCAGGATGGTATGTTGCCTCCCTGATGCCAGGGACAAGAATGTCTCTGAGATGCTGCAGAATACTCTGAGGAAGGAGGGCGAACAGCCAAAGATCATGTTCCATACTGATACTAATGATATAGGTGGAAGAGGAATCAGGTTCTAGTGGCAGATTTGAAGGAGCTTGGGAATACATTAAAAAGTAAGCCTTCAAATGTAGTAAACTCCAGATTACTCCGAGTGCCATGCACTACTGAGTGAAGATCTAGGAGGATATGGCTGAATGCATGGCTGAAGAGATGGTGCAGGAAGTAGTGCTTTAGATTTATAGGGCATAAGGACCGGTTTTGAGGGAGTTGGGACCTGTGCCAGCTGGATGGGTTGCACTTTACTGGGCCAAGGCCAATATCTTGGTGTGGGAGATAGGCTGGTGCTATTGGGAAGGGTTTATATTAGCTTGGCTGGGGATGGAAAACTGACTAAGTTCTGAAGGAAGAGAAAGAAACCTGGAAATTGAAACCAGGCAATTAGTAAGTGAGTATGGAAGGTTGAGGAAAGAAAGGCTAGAAAATAGATAAGGGAATGGATCAGTGATTATCTGCGCATACTTCAAAGCAAGGAGTCCAGTCAATTAAGCGGATGAGCAGAGGGCACAGGCAGACACCTGGAAGAATGATATCAGTCAATAGTGAACTGTGGCTTAAAGAAGGGCCTGAAGACAGCTGAACTTTCCTGGTTCCATGGTCTTCAGACAGGATAGAGCGAAGGATTAAAAAAAACAGATGGGGTTTGCAATATTGATTAAAGAAACAATCACAGCTCTGAGGAGGAAAGATAATCTGGAAGGATCATCAAATGAGACCAAAGGCATTAAACAAAGGAGCAAACAATAGACAATCACACTGAAGGAGTACAGAATAGGCCTCCAAACAGCCACAGGAAGGTAGAAAAGCAAATATGTAGGCAAGTACTGAAAAGTGCATAAACAAAAGGGCAGTAATGGTAAGAGATTTCAACTACCCTAATATTAATTGAGACAAATTCATTGTGAAAGGTACAGATGGTACAGAAGTCTTAAAATATATTCAGGAGAACTTTTTTAATCAATATAACAAGCTCAACAAGAGAAGGGTCAGTTCTAGACTTAGTTTTAGGAAATGAATCTGGGCAGGTGGGAAGGTTAGGAATAAGAGACCACTGTAGTGGTGGTGATCATGATTCAGTTAGATTTAGTGTAGTTGTGGAAAAGGGTAAAAATATACCAAGGGTAAAAGTTTCAAATTGGGGAAAGACCAATTTTTCAAAGCTGAGAAGCGAATTGGCAAAAGTGGACTGGAAACTACTACTTGGTAGTAAATCAGTGTGCAAGCGGTGGGAGGCATCCAAGGAGAACCTAAAGAGGATTCAGAACAAATATGTTCCCCTAAAGAAGGAAGGTGGGACTCACAAATCTAGACACCTCCCACACCTTACTTTCCTACACTTCCCTCCACCACCACTCCCACAGATGTCAAAGAGAATGCAGAATTGAAAATGCAAAAAAAAAGAAAACTTACGTCAGATACTAAGGGCTAGATTTTCGCTACTGAGGCAGATAGCTCGAGTAGGGAAATTTCCCAACTCACCAGGCCCATCTTGATAAAAGTACCCTGAATCGCACCGTTTTCTCTTGGTGGAGAGGGCGCAGAATGGAGCTGGATCCACTGACCACAAAACAGAGCATAGGCGGCCAAAGGGGTGTGTGAGTGCAAGGTGGGCTGATTAGAAGGCATTAGTGCCTGACCTGGTCACTCCACCCTTCTTCACTGTGATGTCCAATTTTGAATCATGCCTCACCAGCAAGTTGCCTGTTCTTGGCAACATAGCAGCTTGATGCAAGTGAAGCTTGAGGCCCAGTTGCTGGTGGTCTCAGGCCTTATGGTTCAGGAACTAGAAAATATTCCTGCACCGGCTTCATCCTAATTTCTAGGTCAACAGCTCTTACAGAAGAGAACAAAAACACATCTGAGTTGGGAAAATATCAAGTTATCGTAAGACAGGTCCTAATCAGATGAAAGTTTCACAGTTAAGTGATATGAAACTAAATTATATTCAGAAACAATTTTTGGAATGCTTACTAACCCTTTGATAAATACTTATTATATTTACCTCTCAGTGGTCGTCGGTCTGGTCGAATAGCTGCCAGTTCTGTCACAGTTTCAGTTCCACGTTCTTTGAACAACCAACAATGTGCAGTGTTAAATCCCAGCTCCTGTTTTGTTTTTAGGTTCTTCATACGTAGCTGGGATAATACAGATTTATTGTACATGTCTAGATCTATAGCCAGCAACAGTTAAATAATGCATTTTTTTCTTTTAAGCACAAAGCAATAATATTTTTTCAAGAAGTTGCTTCAAAATGTTCCCATAAATCTCTTACCTTAAATAGTCTTATCCCCTTACTCAGGTAAGGGTTTAGTAACACAAAGGAAACTTTCTCTATTTCACCAATCCCTTCAAGGCTTATCTATAAAAAGGCAATAAAGTACACAAGATTCTAGCATCAATAAGCCAAATCTACTGAGCAGTAATCACAAACAAATTGGATTATTTTCAGCAAAAAGCTGAAATTACTAGAATGCAGCATTGGTTTCTTACAGAAAGAGAAAATGTTGGAAATATTCAGCTGGTCATGCAGCAACTGTGGATGAGAAACAAAGTTAACGTTTCAGGTCGATGACCTTTCATCAAGACTGGGAAAAATCAGAGATGTAATAGATTCTTTGATAGGATGAAAGAGAGAAGAGATTGAATGGCAGAAAATTTAGCCTTACAGTATCAAATGGAATGGTGATGAGGCAAGAAAAGAGACAAAGAAACAATATGTGTGCCTCGTGCTGCTGTCCTACTGTATGAAAGTAAATTTAAGAGAAAAAACAAAACTTGCAAACAAAAGGAAACAAAATGACCGTAAACTCTGTTCCCTGCCCACCCTTCTTATTCTGGGGACAGAAGATCAGGAGGCAGGCCTCCCAACCACAATAGGGCAATCAGATGAGCACAAGAAAAGCTGCAGGCAATAGGTGCACAACTGTCAGATTTGGGGCTCAGTGGCAATAAGGGGCAACACCCCTTGCAGGGAAGATGAAACCCTGAGCTGCAGAAGAGGAAAAAGGGCAGGAAGCAACAGAGGCCAAACCTTCACCACAGGATGTATCGCCAAACCCTGAAGCTACCTGTAGGTGACCGAGACCGAGAGCTGTGGGAGATTGTGACCCTCCAGGCAGATGTTCACAGAGATCCGTGTCCTCGTCCCTGAAGACCTTGCACCTCGCAGCACTGCTGGGTGGCCATGCCCTGCCAGTAGCCATCAACGTCATAGTGACTTTGAACTTCTTCATTTCCAAGGATCTGCTGTGGACCTTAGCGACATCTCATAAATGGCAGCGCACTGCATCTCGCAGGCCACTAATACCCTTTTTGCCAGAGTTGGACAGTACACTAATTTCATGACAGATGTTTTCTCATAGACACAGGGGGCAGAAATGATATAAATATGTTAGAAGCAGTTCGGAGAAGGTTCACTCGATTGAAACCCTGCGATGGGGTGGTTATCTTATGAGGAAAGGTTGGACAGGCTGGGCCCCTATCCATTGGAGTTCAGAAGAATGAGAGGTGATCTTATTGAAATGTAGATATCCTGAGAGGACTTGACAAGATGGATGCAGAGAGGATGTTTCCGCTTGTGGCAGAGACTAGAACTAGGGGACACAGTTTAAAAATAAGGGGTCTCCCATTTAAGATGGACATAAGGGGAAATGTTTTATTTAAAAGGGTTGGGAGTCTTTGCAACTCTCTTCTTCAGAGAGCAGTGGTGGCAGGGTGATTGAATATTTTTAAGGCAGAGGTAGATAGATTCTTGACTAACAAGTGGGTCAAAGGATATCGGTGGTAGGTGGGAATGTGGAGTTGAGGCCACAATCAGATCAGCTGTGATTTTATTGAATGGTGGAGCAGATTCAAGGGACTGAAAAGCCAACTCCTGCCTGCCTAATTCAAACTGATTGGAGATTTGTATTTTTGTATTCAATTAAAAGAAAAGGGTTATAGCATGGCAAAGAATGGCAGTAAGCATAAGTAATGGTTACAACGTGCAAAAGACCACCAAAAAGTTGATAAAAATGGGAATAAAGAAAATGAGAGTAAACTAGCAGGAATATGAAAACAGAGCTTTTTATAAGTGTATAAAGAGGAGGAGAGTAGCTAAAGTAAACCTTGGTCCCTTGGAGCCAGAAATTATCATGCGGAATGAGAAAATTGTAGAGGCATTGAACACATTTTTTTTGTCAGCACCAGAAATTAAAAAGAGTGAAGAACTTAAGGTAATTATTATCAGTAGAGAAAATTATTGAAAAAAATTAAGCGATTCAAATCCAAAAATTCCTCAGGACCTGATGGCCTTGTTTCTAAAAGAGGTAGCTGCAAAGATGGTAAATGCACTGGTTATGATTTTCCAAAATTCCCTAGATGCTGGAATGGTCCCAGCAGAATGAAAGTTAGCAAACCTCCACTATTCAAGAAAGGAGGGAGAGAGAAAACAGTGAACTATAGGCTAGTTAGCCTGACATCAGTTGTCAGGAAAATGCTGGAATCTTTAAATAAGGAAGGCTTAACAAATCATTTAGAAAATCATAAAGATGTCAGACAAAGTCAACATGGTTTACGAAAGGGAAACTGTGTTCGACAAATTTATTAGAACTTTTTGAGGATGTAACTAGTAGGGTATATAAAGGAGAACCAGTAGACATAGTATACTTGGATTTACAAAAGGTATTTGATAAGGTGCTGCACAAATGGTTAATACACAGGATAAGGGTTCATGGAGTTGGAGATAATATGTTAGTATGGATAGAGGATTAGTCAATGGACAGGAAGCAGAGAGTAGGGCTGTGACTAGTGGAGTGCTGCAAGGATCAGTGCTGGGGCCTCAGCCATTTACAATCTATATTAATGACTTAGCTGAAGAGACCAAGGATAATGTAATGTAAAATTTCCTGATGATACAAGGCTAGGTGAGAATGTAAGCTGTGAAGAGAATACAAAGAGGCTCCAAATGGATATAGACAGGTTAAATGAGTGGACAATAAGGTGGGAGATGGAATGTAACGTGGGGAAGTATGAGCATTTTCACTTTGGTTGTAAGAATAAAAATGTAGAATATCTTTTAGAAGGTGATAAACTTGTAAATGTTGATGTTCAGAGGGACTTGGATATACTTGTACAAGGAACACACAAAGTTAGCATGCAAATGCAGCAAGTAATGAGAAAGGCAAATAGCATGCTGGCCTTTATTGCAAGGGTATTGGAGTACAAGAACAAAGAAATCTTACTACAATTGTGCAGGACTTCAATGAGACTACAGCTGGAGTAATGTTTGCAGTTTGGGTCTCCATATTTAAAGGGAGAGTACACTTGCATTGGAGTGATCGCTTAATAGATTAGCACCTGGGATGAGAGATTGAATAAATTGGCCTATATTCTCTGGATTTTAGAAGAATAAGAGGTGATCTCATTGAAACATGCAAGATTCTGAAAGGGCTTGAAAGTAGAGGCTGAGAGGCTGTTTCCCCTGGCTGGGAGATTGAGAACATAGGAGCACAGTCTCAGGAGAAGAAGTTGATCATTTAGGACTAAGATGAGGAGAAATATCTCCAATCAAAGGGTGATGAATCTTTGGAATTCTCCATCACAGAGGGTTTTGGATACTCCAATGTTCAGTATATTTGAGGCTGAGAGAGACAGGTTTTTGGTCTGTCAGGGAATCGCGGAATATGGGGAGCAGGTAGAAAAAATAGTACTCTGCTTATAGAACTTGAGGAAGTAAAGAATAGGTAGAAAGACTACATCTAACACCTGTCTGACAAAGATGGCAAAGCAACAGAACAATGCTTCTTCCACAACACTCTGATCACTTCTATAGCCTCACCAGCTCCACAACCCTTCCTGAAACCAAATTGATCACAGCTAATGTAATAGCTTGATTTGGCTTTCAATCTATTTGCTAAGGTCTTTAAAATTACTTTGGAAGCCTGTGTAATCAGAGTTATTGTGCAATACTCTTCACATTTCATGGGATTTGCCTTCTTCTCCAATGGGACCATTGTGCTCCTCAAAAAGTCTTCCAGCCATTCTCCCTTAGCGTACACCTCCTTACATAAGTTAATCAATTATCTTATTGCCTTCTCTTCAAGTCCTTTTATCATTTCAGCAGGGATTTGCTTTTCTTGGCTTCATATATGGTGTTAAATATTTCACACTCCAGAAGAACGTCCTAAATCATCCTGGGAAATGCATTCTTCATTCTCTTTTCATCAAGCAGCTCTAGCTGCATTGGTGGCAAGAGGACATTGAAGGGTGCATCACAATGACCTTCACTCAGAGGTCTCCTCAATGATTGCTTCAGGGGGTAACAGAACTCTGCTGAAGTATTCTCTTTAACATCAGCAATTTTTGACATCAGTGCCTTTCCTCCTTCCCCCCTATCTTAAAATAAAGGGCCAAACCTTCAATCTAGTAGCATTGTAGGGCATCACAACATATTATCCCACTTACCTCTACATGACTTTGCTAAAAATTATCATCAGATTAAATAAGTCAGCAACAACTAAGCGCATCCTTTCCTGTGTGACTCTAATCTCAAGGAACAACAAAGCACAATGTAACTATACATTTCTAATTTAATACTACAAACTTCAAAATGAACAGAAGTCAAACTAATCTTGCCTAATACTATACTTAACCTTGGGAAGCTAAACATGCCTATATTTCACCTACTCTAGTGTTTGTCTTGGGTGCAATCTAAGGGTCAATAGCACAAGAGGTAATAAGCTGCTTATTTCTAAAAAAAAAGTTCACGGGACTGAGGTCATCCTCATACCATTGCTACTGATTGGAAGTCACTTCTGACACCTTCTGTGAAAGTCTCATATTATTTCCTACATTGCAATTGTTAGAGCTCTGAGTGAGAAGGTAGAGGCACTGAACATGCAGTTCTTCTGAGAGTTGTAAGACACAATTCCTGAACTGAAAAGAGAACTTTATTGATCTTGATATTTTAGCACAATTAGGAAGGTAGTAGTGTTGGATCTACTTCTGGGGAATAAAATGTAGCAAATGCAGCATATTTCAATTGGAAAACAGCTGTGAAACAGTGATTATAATATCATCAGGTTTAGAGTATTTCTGGTAAGGGACAAGGAACAATCAAAAATGAAAATGCTCAATTGGAAAAGGGTTAATTTAAATGAGCTGAAATGGGATCTGCCCCAAGTGGATTTGAAACAAAGATTATCAGGCAAAACAGTAAATGAGCAATGTGAGGTCTGCAAGGAGATCACTCATGAATTGACTAAACACATTCCTGTGAGAGGAAGGAAGGACAGCCAAAGCTACAGCTCCTTTGACTAAAACACTGAGACTAAAATGAGTTAGAAAAAAAGACTAATGATAAATTTTAGGTTCAAAATATGGTAAGAATCAAGCAGAATAGAGAAAACTGAGGGAAACAAAAAATGGGAATAAGAGGAACAAAGAGAGCATATGGGAAAATATTAGTAGGTAATATAAAAGGGAACAATAAAGACTCTTATAAGCATATAAAGAGTAAAGGGATAGTCAAAGGAGAGGTGGGGCCAATTAGGGATTGTAAAGGAGATTGTCTTGTGGAGGCAGGGGGCATGGCTGAGGTACTAAGTAAGTATTTTGCATCTGTCTTTACTAAAGAAGAGGATACTTCCAATGTCACAGTATAGGAAGAGTAGCAGATAAACTGGATAAGATAAAAATAAAGAAGATAGTGCAGCAGGTGATATTTACATGAACTTTCAAAAATCATTTGATAGAGTACAACAAAATAGACTTATCAAAATTGAATCCCATGCAATTAAAGGGGCAGTGGCTGCAGGGATATGAAATTGGCTAAAGGCAGAGAGTGGAGAGTAGTGATGAACAGTTATTTTTCAGACTGGAGGGAAGTATGTTGTGGTGTTCCTAGGTGCCAGTGTTGGGACCATTTCTCTTTTCGTTATATGTTAATGCCTTGGATATTGGTGTACAGGAAATAATTTCAAAGTGTGCAAATGGCACAACACTTGGAAATGTAAGCAATGAGGAGGGTAGTAACAGACTTTAAGTGAACATAGAATGATGAATTGGACAGACAAATGGCATTGAAATTTAATGTGAAAAGGTGTGAAATGATGGATTTTGGGAGAAAGAAATTGAATGGTGCAATTTTCAAAGGGTGCTGGAACAGAGAAACCTTAAGTAATCAGATTGAAGTGGAATTGAAATGGATATAGATAGTTGAGTGAGTGGGCAAAGATCTGGCAAATGGAGTTTAATGTGGGAAAATGTGAAGTTGTTCACGTTGGCAGGAAGAACATAAAAGCAGAGTATTACATAAAAGGAGAATGGCTGCATAATTCTGAGGTGCAGAGGGATCTAGGTGTTCCAGTACATGAATCACAAAAGGTTAGTATGCAGGTACAGCAAGTAATTAAGAAGACTAGTGGAATGCTATCCTTTAATAGGAGAGGGATTGAGCATAAAAGTAAGGATGCTATGCTTCAGTTATATAGGCCATTGGTAAGACCACACCTTGAATACTAAGTGCAGTTTTAATCTCCTTATTTAAGGAAGGATGTAAATGCATTGGAGGCGGTTGAAAGGAGGTTTACTAAATTGATACCTGGAATGAATGGGTTGTCTCATGAGGAAAGATTGGACAGACTGGGCTTGTTTCCACTGGAGTTTAGAAGAGTGAGGGGTGATTTGATTGAAGTATACAAGACTTTGAATGGCCTTGACAAGGTGGATGTCAAAAGGATGTTTCCTCTTGTGGATGAGTCCAGAACTAGGGGTCATTGTTTTAAAATTAGGGGTCACCCTTTTAGGACAGAGAAGAGGAGAATTTTTTTCTCTGAGGGTTGTGTGACTTTGGAACATTCTGCCTTAGAGGTAGATAGGTTCTTGTTAGGCAAGGGAGTCAAAGGTTATCGGGGTTAGATGGGAATTTGGGAATTGAAACACAAGAAGATCAGCCATGATTGGCGGTAATATACTGGCATGGACTGAGAATTGTTGACAGGCCAGAAAGAGAGAGTGGGAATAAATGGCTCTTTTTCTGAGTGGCAGGCAGTGACTAGTTCTGTACCGCAGGGATCAGTGCCTGGGCTATTCACGATATATATAAATGACTTGAATGGGGAATCCAAATGCATATTTCCAAGTTTGCTGATGACACAAAACTGGGTGGGGTTATGAATTGTGAGGAGGATGCAAGGAGGCTTCAGGACAATTTAGACAAATTGTGTGTGTGGGCAAACAAATGGCAGATGCAGTATAACGTGGATAAATGTGAAGTTATACACTTTGGTGTGAAAAACAGAAATGCAGAATATTATTTAAATGGTGATATATTGGGAAATGTGGATGTACAAATGGATTTAGGTGTCCTTGTACACCAGTCAATGAAAGTAAACAGGCAGGTGCAGCAAGCAATTAGGAAGGCAAATGATACGTTGGCCTTCATTGTAAGAGGATTTGGGTTCAGGAGTAGGGATGTCTTACTGCAGTTATACAAGGCCTTGGTGAGACCACACCTGGAGTACTGCGTGCAGTTTTGGTCTCCCTTCCTAAGAAAGGATATATTTGCCATAGAGGGAGTGCAGTGAAGGTTCACTTGGCTGATACCAGGGATGGCAGGACTGTTGTATGAGGGGAGATTGGTTCAACTGGGCCGATATTCACTAGAGTTCAGAAGAATGAGAGGGGATCTGATTGAAACATATAAAATTCTAACAGGGCTGGGCAGACTGGATGCAAGGAGGATGTTTCCGCTGGTTGGGGTGTCTAGAACCAGGGGCCACAGTCTCAGGGTAAGGGGTAAGCCATTTAGGACTGAGATGAGGAAAGATTTCTTCACTCAGAGAGTGGTCAACCTGTGGAATTCTCTACCACAGATGGCTGTGGAAGCTGGGTCACTGAGCATATTCAAGAAAGAAATTGATAATTTTTTGGATATTAGAGGCATCAAGGGGTATGGAAAGAAAGTGGGACTATAGCATTGAGAAAGAGGATCAGCCATGATCTTATTGAATGCTGGAGCAAGCTCAAGGGGCTGAATGGTCTACCCCTGTTCCTTTTTCCTATTTCTTAAGTTATCAACATAACGGGTTACCATTAACCAGAAAATAGATTGGACTAGCCATATAAACACTGTGGCTACAAGAGCAGGTCAGAGGCTAGGAATTGTGTGATGAGTAACTCGCCTCCTGACTCCCCAAAGTTTGTCCACCATCTACAAGGCACAAGTCAGGACTCTGATGGAATATTCGCCACTTGCCTGGATGAGTACAACTCCAACAATATTCAAGATGATTCACACCATCCAGGACAAAGCAGTTTGCTTGACTGGCACCCCATCCAACACCTTCAACATTCACTCCCTCCGCCACTGATGCATAGTGGCAGCAGTGTGTACCATCTACTGAATACACTGCAGCAACTCACAACGGCTCCTTCGACAGCACCTTCCAAACCTGCAACCTCTATCATCTAGAAGGACAAAGGCAGCAGATGCAAGGGAACGCTACCACCTGCAAACTCCACTCCAAGCCGCACACAATCCTGACTTGGGACTGTATCGTATTGCTGTTCCTTAACTGTCGCTGGGTCAAATCTAGGAGCTCTCTTCCTAATGGCACTGTGGGTGCAGCAGTTCAAGAAGCTGGCTCACACCACCTTCTCAAGGGCAATTCTGGATGGGCAATAAATGCTGGCCTAGCCAGAGATGCCCACATCCAATGAATGAATACATTTAAAAAAACAAATGAAACTAATGTTTGTAGATCATTGATTAGGCTCAGCTAACATATTGTCTCCAATTCTGGCCACCACACCTCAAGAATGATATCAAGATCTTAGAAAGGGTGCACAGGAGATTCACCAAAGTGGATACCAGAGATGAAGGACTTCAGTTATGTAGCGAGAGTAGAGAAGCTGGGGTTATTCTTTTCAGAGAGAGGAGGTTAAGGAGAAATTTAAGATATTTCAATATTATGAGGGATTTTGATAAAGTAAGTGAAGAGAAACAGTTTACACTGAAAGTAGTGGCGATGGGAGTGGGGAGGGGAGGTTGTTGGCTGGGAGATATACAGAGGTTACAGAATTAAGAGAATTGGCAAAGTATTAGAGGGGAGTTGAGAATAATTTTTTATGCACCGAGTTGTGATGATTTGGAATGCACTGCCTGAAAGGGTGATGGCAGTAGATTCAATAGCAACTTTCAAAAGGAAATTGAATAAATATTTGAAATAGCCATTTGGTAATACAGAACTTGAGTATTTCTAAAAAAAAGAGACATTTTTTGTCAAAACTTTTCATCCTTTACTCATTAGGACAACTCGCAAGAAAATACCAATGTCAGGAGAAATGAGCAACAGGTGAAGCTAGCTGTTTCATGCTGCTACTATGTAGTAGCAACATGATTGGCATTTGCCACTAACAGGATACTGCTGTCAAGCCAAAGAGATGCTCTGTCTATCACACAAATGAGTGATGTGGTGTATTAATTTCAGTGCCAGTATGATGCTGGGTATGTAGGCAATACGTCTCAAAGACAGACGGATCATATCAAACAGCATGTCTCAGCTGCTGTTTGCAACAGGCAAGGTACAGACTGCACCCAACCAGCCCATGCTTGTAAAACTCAAAACAGGGTGTTCAACATTAGATGTAATTCCGTGATTGGGCATTATTTGTTAAATAATCCTCAATGTGCTAAGAATTATGCTGAGAACCAATTTCAGATTGTCAGCTGGGCTTGCAGTGTGGCACATTTGCATGTACTGGAAGCTATATATACTAAAACACAGGGCCCTGTACTTTGCTGACAGAAAGGACATGTACACATATTGCGCCTGTTTCAGCTAAACAAAACAAGTGACAACCATTCACTGGTTCATTCCTCAGGGCAACATCTTGACCAATCAGAGTCAAGCTGCCTGATTTAAATTTCAAACAATGCTTGGCAGTTAACTGTCAGTCACCATCTAATGGTACATTCTCCATGGAAACACCTCTACCAATCAGAGTCTACTTGCCAACCAAACAGCACTATCTTCTCATACAGTATAAATATGTTGTTTCACCCTGACATTAGTGTTCTGTTGCAAATTGTCCTGATGAGTGCAAGACAAAAAGCTTCTATAAACAAAACTCAAATATTGGAAAAGCACAGCACTATGGCAAAAGAGCAGAGGAGTGAGACTAAATGGTTGGCTCTTTTAAGTAGCCTCTTTCACAAGCATAATGGGTCAAGGGGCAGCATCTCTGCTGTTTGATTATGATTCTACATATTTCTCATTACTTAGAAACTATATCATATGAAGCTACCACAGGGCTGGTCCTAAGTTCACATGGGTCTTGTGGGGAGGGTGGATGCAGGAATGTTACAGGCTGTGTATCCATGACTTCCCAACATGTGCTCCTATTCCTACATGGGGTGCAGTGGCATGGATGGTCATATGGTTATTTCCCAGTCTCTCACTAAATGTACATTTGTCATCCTGAACAAAAATCAACAGCAAAAAAGAATAAAATAATTGTTTATGATAATAATTTGTCCACTAATGACTTTTGAAAGAGTGTTGTTATGCTTGAAAAAAAATTGCATGACTATCGGGAAAGTGTAGATGAGTGGCACTAATAGGATAGTTTTTTCAAGGAGCCAGCACAGACACAGTGGACCAAAGCACCAACTTCTACACTGTATGACATTTTCTTCTACTTTGGAAAAGAAAAAGGAAATGTTTATAAGTTTTGGGATAGAGCAGGGAAGTAGGACTAATTGGACAGCTCTTTCAAAGAGCTCAGTCCAGGCAGGATTTTGCAGACATGAACCTGCACTAGAAGATTGGAAACTAACAACCTTCAAAGAATATATAGCTCACACATAGAACTCAAAATTCAGTCCCAAATGTGAAGCAGGTGCCATTTGTGATTTAATTTCCATAAAATACAAGCTTAAAATAAGCCAGACATTCATTTTCTTCATGAATTCTTCCACAACAATTACTCCCAAAAACTGGTTAAGCTGCACAAAATGGCTACCCTATTTATCTGCATAACTACAATAATCACTACATTTCAAGCAAGGAATTGCATGTGAAGTGCTCTGAGATGATTCCGAGCTGTGATTACGTGCCATGTGAATAATAGTCATCCAATCATTTGTAAAGAAAAATACTGGAAATACTCAACAGGTAAGGCAGAATCTGTGGAGAGAGAAAAAATGCTTAGGGACTGAATAGTGGAAACCCAGCAGAGATGGAACAGAGCCTGATAAGCCCCGAAATTCCTGCTGCTGGCTGGGGGTTTTCCAGCACAGTTCTGCTTCGTGGCCATTTTCAAGGAGGCCAGGTCAGAGTGAGGCCATTAAAGGGCCTATTAAGACCCCCCCCCCCGCCCTTTCAGATTGAAATGGCAGTGTTTGTTAAGCATCTACCATACTGTTGTCAATGCAGAAAAATGGCCACAGCTGCGGCCACAAGATTTTCCTTCCACAATGGCAGTTTGGCAGCTGTGGCATTGTTATTCTCAATTGACTAACTCAACAAAAATCACGTTGGTTGTGTCACGCCTATGCTTTGTAGAATCAGGACCTGGAAACGATCCCGACATTGGGGTCCTCATCCTAAAGCAAAAATCCTGCCTAATGTTTCAATGATCTTTTGTCAGAACTGGAAAATTTTTAGAGAAGTAAGGGATTCTAAGCAAATAGACTGGCAGAGAAAGAAGCAGGGAATGGAAGGAAAGAACAAAATGGAAGGTCTGTAATTGCATGGAAGGCAGGAGAGATAAAATGATAGAAAGGATGATCAAGCAGGGCAAAAGATGATGGTAATGGGTGTGGTTTCCCATGAAATTATGCCCCTTGCCCATTTAGTGTCGATGGTATGTTGTGCTATATGTTTCTGGAAGTGTGGGATGGAAATGGCACAGAGCCCTCTTCAAGGCATCTGAGATCTAACTGAACAGATCCACAACTGTGTATCCCCTTAACCAGTCAGATTGAAGCATTTTGAAATTAATAGCTCAAGTACTGAGAAGGAAATGTAAGTTAGAATGGGTGAATTCAATGTCAAATCAGGTACAGAAAGACAATAAAGGAGATGGAAAGAAAGATTGGATTAAGAGAGAGTGAAAAAAAAACAGACAGAAGTAAAGGAGTAAAAAACAAATTTGATTTTAAGTTCTAAATAAAATGGTAATGTGTAATTTTCAGTGTCACAGAGGTTGAACGGCAGTGGTTAATATAACTTCATTAAAACAGTAATTAGACTTGAAACAACTTAATTTACTATGGCAAGCTTATTTTATATTTACCGTGCAAGTACAGGGCCATTGCCGCTCAATGTATTTGAATGGGGAGCAAACAGCAAGATGTTGTTTTCACAAAGGTAATGACAGAGTAACACATCTGTGAGAGCAACGTTTTGATTTCCACATTTAACTGAGCATCAGCCCTCACATAAAGTTTCTATGGTATTTGCGTATAAATAACACTGAGCGCTATATCAGTCTCACCTGTTATTTTGACAACAAATTTTGAGCCAATGTGTAATGAAATTACTGTGGGAAGAATACCATTTTAACTGCTCAGAGGAGCTTAACATTTTAGGTAGATATTATAGTAATGAAGTTGAAGTACGAAAAGGGTAATAGTATACTATTTATGCCAAGCTTACAATCAGAAGATGTCATCGGAAGAAAAAATAGATAAACATTCAAAATATTTTTTAAAATTAACTTACTTCAAATGGGAGATTTTTCATATTTGCAATTTCCAGCAAAGGGGTTTTACCCTTTGTTCCAAATACTATCATGGAAATTTCTGGTTTGTGTAATAATTCCTTACTGTCAGGCAAGCTAAGTACCCACACGCACCACCGTTCTTTACGGTCAATTGTAACATGCTTCAACGGGTTAGTGAAAATGTCAGCAGATTCTGAATAAAAACAAACAAACAAGGCTGTTATAAAAATAATAAATACTAATCAGTCTTGCATGTACTGAAAACAGAGTCATGAACAAGTATAGTCCTCATGTGACACCAGTTAAAGGGTGGAAGATAATTGGTTCAGAAGTGTTCAGACATAATTAATTTGTTATTTTAAAGTTGATCAAACATTTATTTTCAGTGACATATTTCTATGCCAATATTAATAATGGAAAATGCCTAATAAATGTATAATGTAGCAATTAACTTCCCTGGAAAATTCTGACAGGAGGTTTGTTCAGAGGTAAGACCTTAATATGTTATAGATATATACAGCACATTCAAACAATATTCAAACATTGTTTCAGAAAAGCATTTTCTTTTGTTTACTTCTAAAGAAAGCTGAGGGAACAATGGAGGGAAATGAAACCAAATAATTGTTTCCTGTCAGACAATACATAATACCATTATTTTATAAAGAAACATGATTAAAGTTTTACAACAATATTACAGACAGTTCATTTATTTAAAAAGATCATTGAACAAATACAAATGTCCTTCCTTTGGTTTTTCCTATAAATACTTGCAGCTAAGACAATGGAACCTATTATCAGGGTTAACTTGTATTTTGTGCATAAAGTTAATGATTATAATTAGTTGGGTAGGCTATATTAATGATTTGTATACCTTCAAGATGGATGATTACTTCAGAGAATTCATTGCCCTTCTGATGTTTTCCAATCCAGTTATTGTGGATAAATATATAGCTAGAAACAGGCATTTCCCCCTCTGTTATCATAACTTTCTCCAGGAACCATTCATCTAATTATGAAATATAAATAAAAATAATTAAAACCAAAGTAAAATCAGTCTACATCAGCTGGAATAAAACATAAAGGGATGATTTTCAATTTGTAGTGGAAAACAGGTGGGAGATAGGCTTGCCAAGAGCAACCATCACTCGGAGGAGTCGCCGGAAGCATATACCCTTATTTGCATGGTTGTGGCAAGCTGCCGGCATGAAATATGCTCCCCAAGTGCTTGTGGAAATCGGGTACAACTGCAGGTTCTTGAGGGCCTTCAGTACCTTAAACACACAATAAATAAACATTCCCTAACACATTTAATTTTTTCTGGCCATAACAAGAAAATATCACCGTAGATCTGCAGGAATATGCCAATGGTCAAGACTAGTTCCACCAGGCTCCTGAACTTTTAGAAACAGCCATGGAGATGCTTATGGAGCAAGGTCACAATAAAAAGGAGCTCCTTTAATGACAAATTGGTGAATGAGCTAGCTGAGAGCCGGCAGAACATGTAGACTCATAGAACAAAAACAGAATTACCTGGAAAAACTCAGCAGGTCTGGCAGCATCGGTGGAGAAGAAAAGAGTTGACGTTTCGAGTCCTCATGACCCTTCGACAGAACTTGAGTTCGAGTACAAGAAAGAGTTGAAATATAAGCTGGTTTAAGGTGTGTGTGGGGGGGGGGGGGGGGGGGGGGCGGAGAGAGAGAGAGAGCGAGAAGTGGAGGGGGTTGGTGTGGTTGTAGGGACAAACAAGCAGTGATAGAAGCAGATCATCAAAAGATGTCAACAACAATAGAACAAAAGAACACATAGGTGTTAAAGTTGGTGATATTATCTAAACAAATGTGCTAATTAAGAATGGATGGTAGGGCACTCAAGGTATAGCTCTAGTGGGGGTGGGGAGAGCATAAAAGATTTTAAAATATTTAAAAATAATGGAAATAGGTGGGAAAAGAAAAATCTATATAATTTATTGGGAAAAAAAAGGGAAGGGGGAAACAGAAAGGGGGTGGGGATGGGGGAGGGAGCTCAAGACCTAAAGTTATTGAATTCAATATTCAGTCCGGAAGGCTGTAAAGTGCCTAGTCGGAAGATGAGGTGTTGTTCCTCCGGTTTGCGTTGGGCTTCACTGGAACAATGCAGCAAGCCAAGGACAGACATGTGGGCAAGAGAGCAAGGTGGAGTGTTAAAATGGCAAGTGACAGGGAGGTTTGGGTCATTCTTGCGGACAGACCGCAGGTGTTCTGCAAAGCGGTCGCCCAGTTTACGTTTGGTCTCTCCAATGTAGAGGAGACCACATTGGGAGCAACGAATGCAGTAGACTAAGCTGGGGGAAATGCAAGTGAAATGCTGCTTCACTTGAAAGGAGTGTTTGGACCCTTGGACGGTGAGGAGAGAGGAGTGGACCAGGGTATCCCGGAGGGAGCGAACCCTACGGAATGCCGATGGGGGGGTGAAGGGAAGATGTGTTTGGTGGTGGCATCATGCTGGAGTTGGCGGAAATGGCGGAGGATGATCCTTTGAATGCGGAGGCTGGTGGGGTGATAAGTGAGGATGCTACCTTCAAAAACAGTTCCTCTGACATGTCCTCCTTCTTCCTTAACCGAGGTTTTCCACCCACGGTCGTTGACAGGGCCCTCAACCGTGTCCGGCCCATCTCCCGCGCATCCGCCCTCATGCCTTCTCCTCCCACCCAGAAACATGATAGGGTCCCCCTTGTCCTCACTTATCACCACTCCTCCATCACCGCCTACTCCTCAACCCCCTCCTATGGCACCACCCCATGCCCACACAAAAGATGCAACACCTGCCCCTTCACTTCCTCTCTCCTCACCGTCCAAGGGCCCAAACACTCCTTTCAAGTGAAGCAGCATTTCACTTGCATTTCCTCCAACTTAGTCTACTGCATTCGTTGCTCCCAATGTGGTCTCCTCTACATTGGAGAGACCAAACGTAAACTGGGCAACCGCTTTGCAGAACACCTGCGGTCTGTCCGCAAGAATGACCCAAACCTCCCTGTCGCTTGCCATTTTAACACTCCACCCTGCTCTCTTGCCCACATGTCTGTCCTTGGCTTGCTGCATTGTTCCAGTGAAGCCCAACGCAAACTGGAGGAACAACACCTCATCTTCCGACTAGGCACTTTACAGCCTTCTGGACTGAATATTGAATTCAACAACTTTAGGTCTTGAGCTCCCTCCCCCATCCCCACCCCCTTTCTGTTTCCCCCTTCCCTTTTTTTTCCCAATAAATTATATAGATTTTTCTTTTCCCACCTATTTCCATTATTTTTAAATATTTTAAAATCTTTTATGCTCTCCCCACCCCCACTAGAGCTATACCTTGAGTGTCCTACCATCCATTCTTAATTAGCACATTTGTTTAGATAATATCACCAACTTTAACACCTATGTGTTCTTTTGTTCTATTGTTGTTGACATCTTTTGATGATCTGCTTCTATCACTGCTTGTTTGTCCCTACAACCACACCAACCCCCTCCACTTCTCGCTCTCTCTCTCTCTCCGCCACCCCCCCCACACACCTTAAACCAGCTTATATTTCAACTCTTTCTTGTACTCGAACTCAAGTTCTGTCGAAGGGTCATGAGGACTCGAAACGTCAACTCTTTTCTTCTCCGCCGATGCTGCCAGACCTGCTGAGTTTTTCCAGGTAATTCTGTTTTTGTTTTGGATTTCCAACATCCGCAGTTTTTTTGTTTTTATCTATGTAGAATCATAGAATGGTTACAGCACAGAAAGCGATCATTTGGCCTGTTATGTCTGTGTTGGCCCTTTGAAGAGCAATTCACCTAGTGCTACTGGCCTGCCTTTGCCCTGTAGCCCTGCAAATACTTCCTTTCTAGATAATAACAATCCAATACCCTTTTGGAAGCTTCAATTGACCCTGCCTCCACCACACTCTCAGGCAGTACATTCCAGATCCTAAACACTCGTTGCGTGAAAAAGATTTTCCTCATGTCACAATTGCTTCTTTTGTCAATTAAATTAAATCACTGCCCTTTGGTTCTTGATCCTTCCACCAGGAGCAGTTTCTCCCTACCTACTCTGTCCAGACCCCTCATGATTTTGAATACTTCTATCAAATCTCCTCTCAACCTTCTCTTCTTCAAAAAGAACAGTCCCAATTTCTCCAGTCTTTCTACATAAATGAAGTTCCTTATGTGTGGAACCATTGTCATGAATCTTTTCTGCACCCTCTCTAATGCCTTCACATCCTTCCTAAAGTAAGGTGCACAAAACTGGACACAATACTCCAGTTGAGACCAAACCAGAGTTTTATATGGGTTTATCAAAACGTCCTTGATTTTGTTCTCTATGCCCCTATGGATAAAGCCCAGGATGCTGTATGCTTTATTAATTGCTCTCTGAACTTGTCCTGCCACTTTCAATGATTTGTGCACATACACGCCCATGTCCCTTTGCTCCTACACCCACTTTAGATTGGACCCTTTATTTTATATTGTCTCCCTGCATTCTTCAAAATAAAATGAATCAAGTTCACACTTCTCTGCATTAAATTTAATCTGCCACTAGTCCGCTCATTCCACTAACCTGTTGATGAAGTTCTACACTTTCTTCTTTGTGGTTCACAATACTACCAAGTTTTGTACCATCCACAGATTTTGAAATTGTGCCCTGTACACCAAGGTCCAGGTGATTAACAGAAACCAGGAATGGATCTCTTAGGCCAGAAGTTCAGTACATGGCCTGACTTGGCTATCATCACAATTCGGGCTGTTCCTCATGTCCTACTTGTGGAGCAGGTGGCCATGTCTTTCCTGGCCAGTCCCCAAGCAGTTGAGGGTTGTCAGATTTTGCATGGAAGGTTGAAACCTGGACTTCACCATCTGGGTAAATCAGATAACTACCACTGATAGAGGATAGCTGCAGAGTCGTTATGAGGTGATTACTAAGGGAGTGCTGCACTATTGGAGGTGCCATATTTTGGATACGATGTTAAATTGAGGCACCATCTGCCTGCTCTATTGTATGTAAAGATCCCCTTGCACTATTTCAAAAGAGACAGAGGAATTATCCCTGGTGCCTTGATCAATATTTATCCCTCAATCAACATGGGAAAAACAGATTATCTAGTCATTACCATATTGCTTTGTGTGGGAGTATGCTGTGTGCAAAATTGGCTGCTAAGTTTCCTGCACTACAACAGTTAATACAATTTAAAAGTACTACATTTGCTGTAAAGCACTTGAGATGTCTGGTGGTCATGGATGGTGCAACTCTTTCTTTTTGTGTTCTTATCTGTTCCTGGCCATTTGAAACAGAGAACATCATAGGAGCAGAAGGATACCATTCAGTCCCTCTAGCCTGTTTGACCATTCAATTAGATTATGGCTGATCTGTACCTTAATTTGCTCTGCCAAGAATCAGCACAGAAATCAGCACCCCAAATAACTTAGGTAATGGGCCTACTGGCATCGGGCATGTTCAGTGGCGTGAGTGGACAATATGCAGAGAAGGCCAAAAATCATTTTCACAATGTTGTGAAACTAGTTTGTGATCGTCTGCCCAGCCCGTCAATGATGGGCTAGGTTCCCCACCACTGGACATTGGGAACCTCATTGTAGTACATCTGCATGTTATTATAAGGCCAGCCTGCCAGGCTCACCCCCACCCCCACCCCCACTGGATCGTCGGCTTATGTCAGTGGGAAAACACGCCAGCGTACAACATGTCTTGACAACTGTGATGTGCAGAAGTCAGGACTTATCGCCAGGACCTTGCTCACATCACGGGCATCCGAGGAGCAGGACATGCTAGAGCCTGACAGTAATGGCACACTGGAGGAATGTCCACAGCATGCTGGGTGGATTCTCATGGACGTGGCTCAGCCGCGAAGCAGCTCACAGAAGTTGGAAAATTACCGTTGATGCTCACAGTGGATGATAGTTGAGTGGTTGGGAGAGGAAGGTCTAGGATCAACTGGGAGAGGAAGAGATGTCAGGGGGGACGGTGAGATTGGGAGGGGGGAATGAAGGTGTCAGCGAGGGTGAGGTTGGGAGGGGGGAAGGAATATGGGGAGAGCAAGCGGTAATGGGGGAGAAGATGGCAACTGGGGAGGTAGGTGTAATGGGGGGTGGAAGGTGTAATGGAAGGAGTTTGGAGGGGAGAAAGAGTGCGGAGAGTGGAAGGAGTCCAGAGGGAGGAAGGAGTGTGGAGAGGGGAGGAAGTCCTAGGGATGGGGTGGGGGGGATGAAGATGTAAGGGTGGAGGAAAAAGTCAAGAAGGGGGAAGGAATAAAGCTAGAGGAAGTAGTGGGGGTGTCTGAGGGAGTCCGGAAGACAGAAGGAGTAAGGCTGGAGGAAGAAGCGAGGCTGGAGGAAGAGGTAAGGCTGGAGGAAGGAGTCAGAAGGGGGGAAGGACTAAGGGTAGTGGAGGAAGTAACGGTGTCTGAGGGAGGGAAGGGGATCCGGGGGAAGGGATCCGGAAGGAGGAAAGGGGTTCCAGAGTGGGGGAAGGGGTTCTGGTGGGGGTGGGGGGGAAGGGGTTCCATGGGGGGGCGGGGTCTGGAGAGGGGAAGGGGTTCCAGAGGGAAAGGGTTTCTGGGGGGAGGGTGTCTGGGAGGGTGGAAGTTGGCTCTGGGGAGGAAGGAGTCTGGAGGGGGGAAGGTGGTCCGTGGACAAAGGGGTCCAGAGAGGGGAAAGGGGTTCTGCGGGGGAAGGGGTCCGCAGTGGGTGGGGATGTCCAGATGACCATGCAAAGGAGAGGTCTGATGGGTCCATGATTGCCTCCTGGGCAGCAAACTGAGGGTGGGTGTGGTATGAGGGAACGGTGAGAATGACCAAGTACAGAGTGAGGTGGTAGGGTGCTAGGATGAGAGTTTGATGATCGTTGTAGAAGAGACGGTGAGGGTGGTATGTGGGTATTTGAAGGCAGACATGGACCCTGGGGGTGGGAAGGAGGATGTTGGAGAGCTGAATGTGGAAGGGGATGGGATTTTTGGGAAGGAAGAGAACGTGAATGTTCATCTGGACATCCCTGAAGGAAAAGAGTTGTGGCTGGTAGGTCATGGAGGGGAAGTGGAAGGTGATGCCAGGGGGGTCAACTGTGATGGGGGAAAGGAAATAGGTGACTGGGGGAGGAGAATAGATGGTGGAGCTGACAAAAAAGCGAATCCAGACCATGCTGTCCAAATCGAAAGTGAAACGACAGTCATGATGGGTGAGGTCAGGTGCTGCATGGGAATGCGATCAATGGGTGGGCAGAGATGCAGGTTGGCTCAGAGGGACAACTGAGAGTGAACCCCAGCAGGCAGCACTGAAAATGCTCAAGACATTGAGATGAGTGTGACGAATGAAAGCTCCGTGTGTGTGGAGAGTGCTTGCATGAGGCTCAGGAAGGCCATGCCACGCACACACACTTCTCCCTCTAGAATCACTCATTGGCCAGCTGCTCCCTCTGCAGTGACAGGTGATGAAGTTGAGGGGGTCACAGACAAAGGGGACTCGGAGGGAGAGGACAGCCTCAGAGATTCTTGAATGGATGACCCAGGGGTGTCCAGCTGCAGTGTGCCCGGGGGCCCTGGCCGGACTCCTTGAGGAGAAAGAGCACCTGGAGGGACATCAAGGTGCCCAGTTTCCCTCTCATGTTGCCACAGCAGGAACTCACCCATGGCTTCTGCAATGGAGTGCAGATCTGCATGCATCTCCGCGTTCTGCTGGACCAGGGTCTCCATGGTGTCCGCCATTGTCCCCATGGGGACCACCATATGCGCACATGTGGGTATCACTTCATCAGAGAGCAGGCGAACGCACTCCTCTGACTCACCATGCCACTCTACTGACGGCTTCTAACAGCTCTGCATGATGTTCCCACGCCTTCTGCTGACTCTCCAGGATGAGTTGGAAGGCCAAATCTAGAGGCTCATCATTTGACTCGGACCTCACAGATGCCTGATCCCCAATCCTCCGAGTGCTGGGGAGCTCAGCCAAACCTGCCTTCTCCTGCTCCAGACACATGCCCACGCGGTGACCACCAGACTGTGAACCCGAGCCTGCCCTAGATGTAGGTCCCACTGAGGTGTGTGTCTCTGCGCTGGTGGAGGGTGTGGGTAAGAACTGTGATAGGTCTTCCAGGCTGCTTATTTCCAGCTCTTCAATGGAGGAGGTATCCTTTGGCTGGAGGTGAGGACATGGATGGAGCTGAGGGACCGGCTGGCTGAGGGTATTGGTTGCTTGACAGAGCTCCCTGTGAACCAAAGTAGAGATAATTAGTGCATGGCAGCAGAATCAAAAGCAGGAGAGCGAGCATTCACAGTTGCTTTGAGAGAGGGATGATGTGGTGCAGGATCCTCATGAGGGTGTTTGCTACCAACCTCACCGTTGTCGCAGGCAGGGTCCATGTCCTCACCAGACAGCGCAATGGCATGCTCCTTAAAGAGAGTGAGGGGCCTAATGTGGGCCATTCCACCCCCAGTCTGGGACCCCTTCCTGCTGATGTGTCCAGGCTTCTCCTGCATGCAAACAGATGGAGTGAGTGTGAGCAGGACACATGGCACTGCATGGAATGTTTGTGTGGTGAGTGGAGCCATGGACGGGATGAAGACGTGCGCTTGAGAGGATATGAGCCTGATGAAGGTGTGAGGGTGTGTGTGAGAGTTAGTGGTGTTGTCCCTTCAGGTGTGAGATCCCTCTGGATGTGGGGTGGGTTTGTGAGTGTGTGAGCTGATAGTGATGAGAAGAGAGAGTTACCATGGTGGAATGGATGAGACCATTCATCCTGTAGTGGCACTGGGTAGGCTGTCCTCTTTTGCAGGACATTGGCGCTGACCACCGCTGCCACTGCCTCCCATGCTGAATTGTTGATGCTGCTGCCTCTCCTGCGGCCAGAATGGGGGTACAGAACATCATGGCGGGCCTCCACTGCATCCAAAAAGTGCTCGAGTGACATGCCATTAAACCTCGGGGCTGGAATCTTTTTGCCTTTCGGGGCCATCCTGTCTTCTGTGCAGCAGTCATGGGCTGGAAGCACGAAGAGATGTTTGCGTGGCTGGACTTTAAATATGGCGTCCAGCATGAAGAATTGGCGAGATGATGGCGTGCCGGGTGAATGAAAGCCTGCTCACCATGGAAACAGCGTGTTTCCCAGGAATGCATAATTAATGTGGCAGGTTTGGGATGACATGACGTGTAAAGCCACCCTCTACCACATCTCATGCAAATCTGGGACGATTCCCTCCAATGAATTTAAGGGGATTGTATTGGGAGATTCACCAAGCACAAGTGAGGAACAGCAACTACAAGTGGCAAAGCAAGTCAATAAAAGAACTCATAGGAGGCAAGCCCAAATCTTATATCTGCTGAAGAGGACAGAGGCACTGGCTTCAAGGCTCCAGAATCTGAAGCGATTGTTGAATGCATTTGACTGTCTGCCAGGGAGCTTCGGTGGCCTGCTGGAGAATGTGGAGGACTCTACTACTGCCAAATTGTGCGGGATTCTATTCACTCTTTACAGTCAAAAATTGTACGTACACCTCAATGGCCACTGTAGCTCTCTGCAGGAGGTATGGCAACAGAAACAGCATCTCTGAGAGATGTTCATACTGGGACAAAGGAGATTCTGGTTGGACAGGCCTTGGACAGTCTGGAAGAGTGAATACATTATGGCTTTATTTGGATCACAGATTTCCTGAAGGCTGCAATCCTGCAGATAAATAGATGTGCTGAACTGCATCCTGATAACATGGGTTGTAATACAATGGGAATGGGAACATGATGTATAACAAAAGCAAAGGGCAACAGGTTCTAGAAATCTGAAATAAAAACAGAACATTCTGGAAATGCTCAGCAAGTCAGGCAGAATCCTTGGGGAGTAAAACAGAATTAATGTTTCAGGTCTGTGACCTTTCATTAGAATTGAGGAAAGTTACAAATGTAATAGGTTTTGAGAACGTGAAAGGGGAGAGGTCAGGGAGGACAAGCCAAAGGGAAAGTCTATGGTAGGGTGGAGGGCAGGTGAGATTAAAAAACACAGGGTTTCATGGTTCACGTGATGAGGAGTGGTGATGGAAAAGAAGTAAAAGATCTGTCTAGATGAGGTGTGAATGACTGGATAGCAGCCATCCAAATTCAAAGTAAAGGGATTAAGAAGAAAACAAGAGGAAAAATTAATGAGCAAAAAAAAAACACCCCAAAAAAAGGACTCTTTGCTTGGAAGCTGCCCAAAGGCAGCTGCATAGGGGTCAGAGGTTATGATCACACATTGCTGAATTCAGTGTCGAGTGCAGAAGACTGTAGAGTGCCGAACAAATGTCTGGGAGCTCCTGGATGCCGGGTGATCCAGGGCAAACAAGTCTGTAATATGTGTCTGTGGCTTGGGGAGCTTCGGCTCAGAGTCATTGAGTTGGAGGTCAAGCTACAGGCATTATAACACATCAGCTAGAGGAAAAGTTACCTGGATGCTTTGTACCAGGAGGAAGCTGCATCCCTCTGGATAGTGTCTTCTGATTTGATCAGTGGTCAGGGATAGGAGATTGTGACTACAAGTGAGGCAGGTATGGGGATGTAGAACATAGAAGTGGAGCAGCCTCAGCCTTTGTAATTGTCCAACAGGTTTGAGGTGCTTGCAACCTGTATGGATAAAAATGGGGCTGTAAGGTGCTTGAGCAAACTGCCCTTTCAAGCAGAGGAGTAAGTCGGAATTTAGTGCTAGTAGAAGACAATATAGTCAGGGAGATAGACACCATTTTCTAGGAATAAAGTTCTGCATAGGGAGAATGAGCAGGTAGATGCTAAATTAAGAAGCAGAACCTCAAGGGTAATAATTTTTGGATTATTACCTGAGCCACAGTCAAATTGGCACAGGGTAAATAAGATTACAGAGATGAATGCATGACTCAAAGATTGGTGTGGGGGAAATGGGTTTCAATTCATGGAGCACTGGCACCAGTAATGAGGAAAGTAGGAGCTGTTATGTTGGGATGGTCTTCATCTGAATCGTGTTGGGATCAGTGTTCTGGTGAGTCATATAACTAGGGCTTTAAACTAAATAGTGTGGATAAGGGAACAAGTGTGGGAAGATGTGACCAATTAAAGAGAGAGGACAAACCAAGACAACAAGGTTGCAATAAGAGAAGTGATAATCAGTGCATGGCAGGAAGGGACAGATCAAACAACCTTTAGAGTGCACTAACAGATAAGGTCAGTGAAGGCAAAAGTGGTAAAAAAACAGAGTTAAAGGCTCTGTACATGAATGTATGTAGCATTCATAACAAAATAGATGAATTGGCAGCTCAAATAGAAATAAATGTGTATGATCTGATAGGCATGACAGAGATATGGTTGCAAGATTACAAAGGCTGGGCCCTGAATATTTAAGGGTACATGACATTTTAGAAGGACAGGAAGCTAGAAAAAGGTAGGGGGATAGCTCTATTAGGTAAGGATGACCATTATGAAAAGGAGAGAGAGGAGAAAATTGAACTCCTTCATTTCCCTCACCATCTGTCCGTAAGTAGAGGTATTTTAATTTGTAAAACAGGCTATGGCATGTTTCAACAATCCCTCTTTGTGAAATCAATTTAAAATTACTTGCAGCAAACTCTCCTTAGGGTTAAATCAGGAGTATAATTTACTCATACATTCAAACCTAGGGTATGGTTGCAATTTCATGCACACACATAAGCACACAAAAAGAATTAGGAAAGAGGAGTTTTTACAACAATGAATAACTTAAAAGGAAAGAACTACAGTTAAAAATATTAGTTCATGTGATTGCCAGAGTCCAGGAAGTCAGAGTCCAGTGAAGTTTCATTCATGTAGGAGTTACGGTTCAGACGGGTTTAGTTAGCTAGAAGCAGGAGTTACAGTAATCCTTTAAAGTTGATGGCAACACAGGGAGGTGAGGTTGGTCATACAGAGACTGGTCTTTCTGGCACACGACAGTAGGAATAAGAACAAAGAACAAAGAAAAGTACAGCACAGGGACAGGACCTTTGGCCCTCCAAGTCTGCGCCAATCATATCGTCCGTCATAACAACTAAAACATTTTGCACTTTCGGAGTCCATATCACTCTATTCCCATCCTATTCATGTATTTGTCAAGCTGCCTCTTAAACACCACTATCGTACCTGCTTCCACCACCTCCTCTGGCAGCGAATTCCAGACACTCACTACCCTCTGCGTAAAAAACTTACCCTGCACATCTCCTCTATAGTTTTCTCCTCTCACCTTAAGTCTATGTCCCCTAGTAATTGACTCTTCCAACTTGGGAAAAAGCTTCTGACTATCTACTCTGTCCATGCCACTCATAATTTTGTAAACTTCTATCAAGTCGCCCCTCAATCTCCGTCATTCTACTGAAAACAATCCGAGTTTCTCCAACGTCTCCACATAGCTAATAATCTCCAGACCAGGTAGCATCCTGGTAAATCTCCTCTGCACCATCTTTCAGAATCTTTCAGAAAACCAGGCTTTGAGGAGGCTAAGACTTGACGCAGGCTATTGGTCAGCTTGGGAGTCCTGCTTTGGTGTTTGCAGGCTGGAGGTTAAACAGCAGACTGAGTTGCGAGTCTAGAAATGTAATAATAACTTTCCAAAGGTCCAGAAGCCTAGGTCATGTGATGTTGCCCATTAATGAGTCAGTGGCAGGTTAACAAACAGTTTCTACCATTGTTTACCTTAGGAGATAGATGGTGGCTATTAGCATCCCTGCAGGTATAATGAGTTTCAGTGGTTCTCCCTTTGCTATAGTCCATGCTGGGGAGACAAGTTGTCTTTTGATCCCTGTCTTCGTTGATTGTAATGTGTCCTCACAATGAGAGGTGTGAGGCTCCACAAGACTGAGTGTTGAGTTTTTGTCCTATAATTACTGTTGGATGTTTCCAGAAACTGTAGCAGACTTGAAAATCAAGTGACCTGTAGTAGCCATCTTTTGGTTCAGCAAAGTCAGTTTTTTTAAATAGGCAAGAAGTAAGGTTTGATTTAGAAAACTTCTGATCTTTCATGTCTTATGGCCATGACAATGACATTACTACAAGACATAGAGATAATCTTTGTTCTAAAGATCAAGATGTGGAATCAATGCTGGTAGAAATAAGAAATAGTAAGTCAATTGTGGAAGTAGTTTATAGGCCCCCTAATAGTAACCACACTGTAGGACAGGGAATACAGGATGAAATAATCAGGGCTTGTGAGAAAGGCATAGCAAATTCATGAGTGATTTTAATCTACATTTAGATTGGATGAATCAGATTGGCAAAGGTAGTCAGGAAGATGAGTTCAGAGAGTGTTTTTTGGGATAATTTCTTAGAGCAGGACATGGTAGAACCAACCAGAGAGCAGGTTATACTAGATCTGGTAATATGCAATGAGCCAAGATTAATTAGTGACCTCATAGTGAAGGCACACCTAGGTAACAAGAATCATAATATGATAGAATTTCATATTCAGTTTGAGGGAAAGATAGCCTCCAAGACTAATGTTTTGAATTTAAATAAGGGCAGTAATGAGGGTATGAAGACAGAATTGGTTAAAGTGAACTATGAAATTAAGTTAAGGGATAGGTCAGTAGAGATGCAGTGGCAGACATTTAAAGAGATATTTCATAACACTCAGCAACTATACTTCCCAGCAAGAAAGAAAGTCTCTTGGGGAAGGATGTACCATTCATGGCTAACTAAGGCAGTTAAAGGTAGCATCAAACTGAAAGAAAAAGTGTACAATTCTGCAAAGATTAGAGGCAGGTTAGAAAATTGGAAAGAATATGAAGAACAGCAAAGCATGACTAAAAGATTAATAAGGAGAGGGGGAAATTAAAGTATGAGAGAAAGCTAGCTAGAAATATAAAAACAGATAGTAAGAGCTTCTAAAGGTATTTAAAAAGGAAAAGAATAAATAAAGTGAACATTGGTCCTCTACAGAATGTGGGAAATTAACAATAGAAAATAAGGAAATGGTGGATGAATTGAACAGATATTTTGCATCTGTTTTTACTGTAGAGTATAGAAATAACATCCCAGAAATAAGTGTGAAAGGAAGGGAGGAACTGAAAACGTTTACAATCACTAAGCAAAGAGTATTGAGAAAATTATTAGAACTAAAAGCTGACAAGTCCACAGGTCCTGATGGACTTTGTCCTAGGATATTAAAATAAATGGTTGCTGAGATAGTGGATGCATTGGTTTCAATTTTCCAAAATTCTGTAGATTCTGGATAGGTCCCAGCAGATTGGAAATTAGCAAATGTAACTCCTCTATTCAAGCTAGGAGGGAGACAGAAAGCAGGAAAGTAAAGACTAATTAGCTGAACATCCGTCACAGGAAAAATGCTGGAATCTATTATTAAGGAGGCTGTTTTGAGGCGCTTAGAAAATATCAATGCAATCAGGCAAAGTCAACATGGTTTTGTGAAAGGGAAATTGTGTTTGACTAACTAATAGGTTCTTCAAGGAAATAACAAGAAATGTATAAAAAGGGGAATCTGTGAATGTGGTGTACTTAGTTTTCCAGAAGGCATTTGACAAGGCGCCACATCAAAGGTTACAATACAAAATAAGAAATCATGGTGTAGGGAATAATATGTTAGCATGGATAGAAGATTGGTTAGCTAAGAAGAAACTGAGAGTAGGCATAAATGGTTAATTTTCAGGTTGGTAAGATGTAACGAGTGGAGTGCCACAGGAATCAGTGCTGAGGCCTCAACTTTTTACAATCTGTATTAATGACTTAGATGACAGTACCGAATGTATGGTTGCTAAATTTGTTGATGATAGAAAGATAGTTAGGAAAGTATGTTGTGAGAAGGACATTAGGAATCTGCAAAGAGATATAGATAGGTTAAGTGAGTGGGCAAAAATTTGGCAGATGAAGTATGATATGGGAAAATGTGAAATTGTCCATTTTGGTAGGAAGAATTAAAAAAGCAACATATTATTTAAATGGTGAGAGATTCCAGAATTCTCAGGTACAAAGGGATCTGGGTGTCCAGGTACATGAATCACAAAAAGTTATTATGCAGGTACAGCATGTGATTAGGAAGGCAAATGGATTGTTGTCATTTATTGCAAGGAGGATGGAATATAAAAGTAGGCATGTTTTGCTACAATTGTATAAGGTATTAGTGAGATCAAACCTGGAATACTGTGTACAGTTCTGGTCTCCTTATTTAAGAAAGGATATAATTGCATTAGAAGCAGTCCAGAGAAGGTTCACTAAACTCCCTCATTCCAGGAATCAGTCATCTTATGAGGAAAGATTGGACAGGTTGGGCCTGTATCCATTGGAGTTTAGAAGAATGAGAGGTGATCTTATTGAAATGTATAAGATCTTGAGGGGACTTAATAAGATGGATACTAAGAGGATGTTTCCCTTGTGGGAGAAACTAGAATTAGAGGTCACAGTTTAAAAATAAGAGGTCTCTCATTTAAATGGAGATAAGGAGAATTTTCTTCTCTCACAGGGTCTTGAGTTAGTGGAACTCACTTTCCCAGATAGCAGTGGAGGCAGGGTTGTTGAATATTTTTAAGGCTGAGTTAGATATCTTCTTGATTGACAAGGATTAAAAGGGTATTATGGAGTAGGAAGGACAGTGGAGTTGAGGCCACAATCAGGTCAGCCATGATCTTATTGAAAGGCGGAACAGGCTCAAGTGGCCGACTGGTCTACTCCTGCTCCTGATTCGAATGTTCATATGTCTGGCCTGGCACCTAAAAGCCAGCTGGGCAAGACCACCCTAACTGCTGCTGAACTGTTGCAATTTGAAGCCTACTCTCTGAAATGGGAGTATCATAGGAACAGTAATAGGCCATTTAGTCTCTCAAGCCTGTTTAACCATTGAATTAAATTATCACTGATCTGTATCTTAACTCAATCTACTTGCCTTGGTTCTTCTCCTTGAGTTCTCTGCCTAAAGGCAGGTCCACCTCACAGTTCCACAACCTCCACCACAGGTAGGGCAAGGAGACAGGTCCTAAATCCACCCCAGCTAGAACAGGGATCAAACCCCATGTTGTTGGCACCAATCTGATCCACAATGGCTATCCAGCCAACCTAGCCAGCCACCCTCCCCAACCCAAACCCAAGGATCTCAAGTTGCTGTGGTGACCTACACTTTTACATGCACATTGTAGCTTGGAGCTATGGATAGTGATGGTTGAGGCTCCATTTTCTTTCCACCACATGGCTGACCAAGAATCTTTCCATGTTTCCTGCCTGCCAGGTATGTTGAAACATTTACAAGTTGATACTCAACCTGTTTGGCTGTGTTATGCATGCACCCTCCTTGGCCATCGAGTCCTGGGGTGGGGCTTGAACCCAAAGCTTCTGGCTCAGAGGCAGGATTGATACCACTGCATCACAACACCTCTGTTTCACTTTGGTTCCAAACCTGAATTCTTTGATGCCAACAACCATGAACATCTCTAGAGATCTTGAATGAGCCACAGCAGACCCTCATCTGCCATGTTGAAACACTGGGGGGGCAACTCACAGAAGAACTGAATAAATTAAAGACAAATACTATGAGCTCATTATGAGTAGAATTATAACCCTTTTTTTAAAACTCTTTTTGCTTTACCTAACCCATTTAAATAGTTTTTGAAATGGCCAGCTAGGAACTTGTATCATTCAAGTTTGGTGGGACAAGCAGGAAATGGTGTTAGTCAGGCAATGCATTTGGAAATGGCATTTGGGACTCTTCTTTCTGATTTAAATGTAATCATGATGTCAAAAAACCTCTTCACATAAATGTTAGAGGGAATCAGGAAATGTCACCCCAGAGAAACTGTTGAGGCTTGATAAATTGAAAATCTCAAAACTGAGATTGATTGATTTTGTTGTCAAATAAGGATACTAAGGGTTATAGAACCAATACAGATTAATAGGGCTGAATGTTACTGCCTCCCGCCAGCGTAATTGAAAGTGGGAGTGCTTGTAAAATAAAGTGAGTGGCCTTCCCATTGTCTTTCTGCCTACTCCCAACTTGAGTCCCATTTATGGTGGGTGGTGGAAGCGTTAGGCAGCCCACTCAGCCTCAGGTCTATTGAGGCCCTTAATTGGCCAATTAATGAGCTTTTAAAGGCCTCATTCCATTTCCGCCACCATTTTACATGCAACAGGGAGAGCAGAGCCAAATGGAGAGCCCAGCAGCTTTCACTGTGTGGGCTGCTTTGAGCAAGAAGGTGGGGTGTACCTTCTTGGTCCAATCAGAGTTCCACCCAACCCCTCCCAAGACTGTACCCTCTCATTAACCATTACTCTGGCCTCCAAAACTCAGACCCCCAACCCCGTCCATCCTAGCTGGGATCTGCCTGCCAGGCCTGTCCAAATTTCCATATTTACTTTGAAGTTCGGGCTCCATCACTTCTTCGCAAGAACTATCTGTAGTCCCAGCAGTGGCCACTGCTCAATCTTGATGCTACTTGGACTACAGAGCTGTTGGCCAATCTAATTAACCAGCACCTCTCTAGGGCAGGACTTTCTCCCAGGTGGGTGCGGAAGTCCCAACCTGAAACAATTAAGGTTGCTCCCAGCATAAAATCACTAGGGTGCAGCGGGGTTTTGGGTGGGCAGGTTGATGATTGACTTTTCAGTTGGGAGGGGATAAGAATATAGCGCTCTATAAAAGGTTACTAGAAAAGATAAGAGCTTGTGGTGTTTGGGGCTGACATTTTCGCATACATAGATGGTTGGTTAGCTAACGGGAAGCAGAAAGTCAGAAAAAATGGATCATTTTTGGGTTTTCAAAATGTAATTGGTGCAGTGCCACATGGCTCAATGCTGGGGCTTCAACTATTTACGATTTATATTCATAACATGGATAAAGGGACAGGCTGCATTCTAGCCAAATTTGCTGATAATACCAAGATAGATAGGAAATCAAGTTGCGAGTGGGATACAAATAGTCTGCAAATGAAGCCTTTAAACAGTCATTAATTGGCCAAGATAGGTTAAATGAGTCAGCAACAAATTTGGCCAACGGAGTATAATGTGGGAAAATGTGAAAGAATAGAAAAACAGAATATTATTTAAATGGAAGAGACTACAGAATGCTGGAGTACAGAGGGATCAGGGTGTCCATGTGCATGAATCACAAAAGTTAACAGGCAGGTACAGCAAGTAATTAGGAAGGCAAATGGAATGTTGGCCTTTACTGTATGGGGGTTGGAGTATTAAAGTAGGCAGTCTTGGTACAGCTGTACAGGACATTGGTGACTGCACCTGGAGTACTGTGTAGAGTTTTGATCTCCTTACTTAAGGTAGGATATACTTGCATTGGAAGCAGTTCAGGGAAGGTTCAGTAGGCTGACTCAGCAAGTTGGTCTATATTCATTTCAGTTTAAAAGAATGGGGTGATCTTATTGAAACATGTAAGATTCTGTGGGGACTTGACAGGGTGGAAGCTGGGAGGATGTTTCCTACCATGAAAGAAATCTAGAACTATGGGACACAGTTTAAAAATAGGGGCTAGCTTATTTAAAATGGAGGGTTTTCTTCCAACAGAGGGTTGTTAGTCTTTGGAATTCTCTTTCACAGACAGCAGTGGAGGCTGGACCATTGAATATATTCAAGGCTGAGTTAGACAGATTTTTGATTGGCAGGGGAGTTAAAGGTTATCGGGGACAGGAGAGAAAATGGAGTTAAGACCACAAACAGATCAGCCATGATGTTATCAAATGGCGGAGAAGGCTCAGTGGGCTGAATGGCCCACTACTGCTCATATTTCTTATGATTTCATGGAGAAGAGATGGTTGAGAGGAAATTTGATAGAGGTATTCAAAATCATGGGGGGGAAATTTTATATCCTGTGGGCAGGTGCACAGCTGACCCAATCGGGCGTAAAATAGCGCGCGATGATATCAGGTGAGCGCCCTGATGGCATTGCGCACACGTGCGATATTTCAGTCAGTGGGCATGAGCGGGTGCTTGAGCTGCGCCCACCATTAATTAAGAGGCCACTTAAGGCCATTAAAAAGCCAATTAATGCTGATTTTTTTGTTGCCCGTGCAATTTCGCACTCGTCACATGGGCAAAATGGACAGGCAGCCAGCCGACATTTTCAAAAGCCTCATCCACAGGCGGGATAAAACGTGTGAGCAGCATCGCCAGTGTCAATCGTGGGGAGTTTGGTACATTGTTTGCTGCTGGTAACTTATTGGTACTTGGCAGCTTCATCTCTGTTTGGGGCTTCATTCTTAGCATTTCAGCTTCATTTCAGGACTCATTGATGTCTGCAAGGCCCCAGGAGGATTCAGACTATGTGGACCCTTCCCTGCAAGGCCCCAGGAGGATTCAGACTATGTGGACCCTTCCAGTCTTCCGTTACTCTGGTAATGGGGATTGTGGTCTCCGCTGGAGGCACTTCCTCTGAGGAGGAAGAGAGGGGCAGAAGGCAGAGGAGGCCAGGTGTCCCAGTACAGCTTCCATGGGAGGGAGCGGTGGGAGGAGAGGCACAGACACAATGGGTGCAGCGTCAGCAGGTAGTCCAAGGCAGAAGGGGCCACAGAAGACGTCACTATCCTGCTGCCAAGGTTTACAGGTGGTGATGCAGCTACCTCAATATGTCTAAGGTGCAATGCCGAAGGAGGGTCTGTCTCTCAAGGGAGGCAGTGACCTCCATTTGCCAGATGATTGGGCCTGAGATCAGCTCCGACTGTGTGGGTGGACGCCCGAGGCCAGTGGCTCTGGAGATCACAGCTGCTCTCAACTTCTATTCCTCTGGCTCCTTCCAGAGGTTGGTGGGGGATCTTTGTGGAGTGTCACAATCAGCTGGCCACAGTTGCGTCAAGCTTTTTTAAACTCATTCATGGGATGTGGGCATTGCTGGCTAGACCAGCATTTATTGTTCATCCCGAGTTGCCCTTGTTCAGAGGGCATTTAAGAGTCAACCATATTGCTGTGGATCTGGAGTCACTTGGAGGCCACACCAGGTAAGGACAGCAGATTTCCTTCCCTAAAGGACATTAGTGAACCAAATATGTTTTTACAATAGACCATGGTTTTATGATCACCATTAGACTTTTTAATTCCTGTTTTTTTTTTAATTCAAATTCCAGCATCTGCCATGGCAGGATTCTAGAGCATTACCCTTGGTCTCTGGATTACCAGTCCAGTGACAATAACACTACGTCATTGCCTCCTCCAAGCTGGTGACAGAAGATTTGTTCATGTGGGTAATGACCTTTATTCTTTACCATACCGACGGGGCCAGCCAGGCTAAGCAAGCTAGAGGTTTCGCAGCAGTTGCTGGGTTCCCCTACGCAAGGGTGTAATCAACTGCACACACGTGGCCATCAAGGCTCCAGTGGGTCAGCCAGGTGCCTTCGTCAACAGGAAGGGCTTCTACTCCATGAACATTCAGATAGTGTGTGACCACAGGGTGCAGATTCTGCAAGTCTATGCAAGGCACCCTGGAATCTCCCATGATGCTTATATCCTGAGACACTTCTAGATGCCGAGGCTCTTCTGTGCTCCAGCCTGACTGAATGGATGGCTTCTGGGTGACAAGGACTATCCGTTGAAGAAGTGACTCATGGCACCTCTCCGCCACCCAAGAAGAGGGGAAGAGAGACTTAACAATGCGAGTCATACAAGGGCGGTGATAGAGAAGACCATAGGTTTTCTCAAGATGCGCTTCCAATGCCTGGACCATTCAGGGGGCACACTACAATACCCCCCAGATCAGGTGTCACTGATGGTGGTTGCATGCTGCGCTCAGCACAATCTGGCACTGGCAAAGGGGGACCCACTGGAGGAAGAGGATCTTGACACAGTTGCACAGGCCACAGATGATAAGTCTGGTAGTTGAGTCAAAAAAGCATGATGAGGAGAACGCCGAGGGTGTGGAGGCAGACCTCAGTAGCCTCCAGAGAGGCGGGAACAATAGGGATGCCTTGACCCAATGCTCCTTCAGTTAGGCTACCAAAGATCAGCTTCAACCACATGCCAGGGCTGCCATTTCCATCCCGGATGTCTGAAAGGACCCTTTCATTTGAACCCAAAGTCCACTCAGTGCCTGTGCAATAAAATTTAGAGCCACTTGTGTCCAGCATTACATACCGGCGTACCCTGTATCAAAAGCTAAAAAGGTGAAGCACACAGAGGCTATTGCAACAAAAACAAAATTTATCTCATTTTGATAAACCAAAAAAATTAACATAATATTCTCTGGTCTTCATTCCCAGGCCAGTAAAGATAAATGAACAGAAAATCACCCGTGAACTGTCCCTTTTATGCTCATGATGCCTTAACTTACGTTTGCAAGTGCTACCTCTTGGTGTGTGTGTGTTCCTGTCCCCACTGGCATTGGAGACAGCCTACTGACTCTGCTGTCTTGTTGGCCTTGATGACCTTGGCGGTCGACCTCAGGCTAGTGGAGCCTCTGCTGGCCCCACCTGGGAGGGAGCGGCCAGTGCCATGGTTGGAAAATCTGCAGTTACCACAGCCTCATCAGATCCCATGGTTACTGGTAGAGGAACTGCTGGCATCATCCAGAGCTACCTGAGAGGAGCCCATAGAGACGATAAGCAGCTCGTGTGCCAATGTGAGTTTGCTCTGGGCTTCCCTGCTCACCATTGGTGGATGGGCACTTAACTGGGGACAGTGGGTCCCCATCTCCCACACTGACACTGACCACCTGAGGTAATTGCCTGTGTGAGGGCTTACAGGTCGGAGCACAACCCCAGGAACCCCTCATTCTGTTCCTGGAGCTGCCTCTCCATGAGTGTTGCCACTCTCTGAATGGAGGAGGCAGTGTGCTGGGCCATGAGGGTCCATGCAGTGCTCATACTCCACACAGACTCCTCCACAATAGAGACTATGGCATGCATTCCCTCATGGATCTTCCCCAGATTCTCACACACATCTCGCTGGACATACGGTATCTGCCGCCTAATGGATGACTCCAGAAGCTCAGCATTAGCCTTCGACTGAGCATCTCTTGGCCCCCAGCAGTCCTTCAACTGTCATTTCCCTGGGTACTCTCTGCCTCCGCCTGCATCTCAAGTGATTGTAAAGTGCCCTCCCTAATGTGCACTGACATTCTAGCTGCCGATCTAATGCCCATCTGAATGCTGGTATCTGCACTAGTGCCTGCTTCAGAGAGCGACTGTGATGCAGAACCAAGTGAAGCTTGGTGGTCCTCTGGCATCAGGGGTGGCCCTTTGGGGTTTGCAGAGCAAACGCCTGCTGGTGAACCTAAAAATGAGAAGAAGGACATGTCATTACTTAAAGTTACCAAATGTCACTGTGCATGCCAGGCACCCTGGTGAGACAATGGAAATCTGCATCATGGTGCCATTATTTTTCAATGATCAATGGGGACTCCAGGTTCGAGGCTCCCATCAATGAAGGGACTACACTAGAAAGGTTGCACAATCT
Organism: Carcharodon carcharias; assembly: GCF_017639515.1. Taxonomy (NCBI): domain Eukaryota; kingdom Metazoa; phylum Chordata; class Chondrichthyes; order Lamniformes; family Lamnidae; genus Carcharodon; species Carcharodon carcharias. The sequence continues at coordinate 101,528,052 of NC_054472.1, forward strand.
GAAACTCTCACCTCTGTGCACTGTGCTCTTACCTTTGTCTGGCACCCCTGCCTCTCCACACCCGTTTGCACAGGGAGCATGCTGGATCTCGAGCTCGAGGGCATCCACCTCAAACCTGCCTAGCAGCAGGAGGTTGGGCGGGCCTCCGCTTGTATGTGACGTCTCTGCTTGGTTATGGTTCATCTTCTCCTTAAAGGACAGAGGAGCATTGATTAGTCCACTCTCTACTTGCAGTGCCATTGCAGCCTGGCCAACCTCAGCTGAGGAACACCTTGCAGGGCACATCCGAGTTGTGGCCCTCGAGCCGCAAGGTACTCAGTCCAAACAGCCAGGGCTCACCCCCTTGGCCAGCTCCAGCATCACTGACAGTTGGTTCTCAGACTCTAGCTCCCCTGAGGTCCATGGGGGGACAGCCACATCTTAACACTTCTGCAGATTGATCCATGCCAACACTGTACTCACCCTTCCTGAGTGCAGCAGGTCATTGAAGCGCTTCTGGCACTGCACCCATGTGCATTGCACCATGTCATGGCTGCTGCTCACCAGCGGGGCCACATCCTCCCATGCCCTCTTGGTGAGGTGCGGTGGCCTCCTCCTCCCATCCCTGGGGACAATGGTGTCTTTCCTGGCAGCCACCTCCTCCAGCAGGATGGCGAGGCACTCATCTGAAAAGCGGGGGGCCGAGCGCCCACCTGACCTGCCCTCCCACCTGGCGTCTCCAGCCGTACTCGACTCCATAATTTGACTGTTGAAGATGCAAAACAGACATCCCTCGGTGCCAGCCTTCCTGGGGCTGCTTGGATTGTTTTTAAACCGGCCACCAAGTTGCCATTAGATCAGGCAGCCGGCAGGCACTCACCACCCACCACTTCCCCTTGGCCCTTCCCGACCAATGACGAACGGCGTTTCATGTTGGGTGGGCCTTCATTGGCCCACCAGCGTGAAATCCCGGTCTGGGGCTGATCACAGGCGGCGGACCATTTCCTGGCCATTCCCGGACCCCCCACTGCACCCACCCGATGACTTCAAATTCTGCTCAAGTGGTCTGGACAAAATAGACAGGGAGAAACTGTCCCCATTGGTGGAAGGATTAACAACCAGAGGGCACTGATTTAAGTTAATTGGCAAAAGAAACAGTGGCGACATGAGGAAATTCTTTTCATGCAGCGAGTGTTTAGGATCTAGAATGTGCCTGAGAAAGTGATGAAGGTAAGGTCAACTGAAGCTTCCAAAAGGGGATTGGATCATTATCTGAAAGGTAAAAATTTGGAGGGCTACGGGGAAAAGGCAGAGAAGTTGAACGAGGTGAATTGATCCTTCAGAGGCCCAATGCGGACATGACGGGCCAAATGGCCTCCTTCTATTCTGCAAAATACAATACATTCAACCTTGCAGAAAAGTAGAACAAAAAAGTGCTTAATATCCAAAACAAAAATAAAAATAATAGAGATAAAAACAAAAATATAAAAACAAAAAAACTGCGGATGTTGGAAATCCAAAACAAAAACAGAATTACTTGGAAAAACTCAGCAGGTCTGGCAGCATCGGTGGAGAAGAAAAGATTTGACGTTTCGAGTCCTCATGACCCTTCAACAGGACTTGAGTTAATCCAAGAAAGGGGTGAAATATAAACTGGTTTAAGGTGTGTGGGGGGGAGGGGGGGTTTGGGTGGGGGAGAGAATTGGAGGGGGTTGGTGTGGTTGTAGGGACAAACAAGCAAAAATAAAAATACCTGGAAAAACTCAGCAGGTCTGGCAGCATCTGCGGAGAGGAACACAGTTAACGTTTCGAGTCCATATGACTCTTCAACAGAACTAAGTAAAAATAGAAAAGAGGTGAAATATAAGCTGGTTTAAAGGGTGGGGAGAGCTGTGGGACAGGTAGAGCTGGATAGAGGGCCAGTGATAGATGGATATAGCCAAAAGATGTCATAGACAAAAGGACAAAGAGGTGTTAAAGGTGGTGATACTATCTAAGGAACGTGCTAATTAAGCGTAGAAAGCAGGATAAGCAAGGTACAGATAGCCCTAGTGGGGGTGGGGTGGGATGAAGGGAAGGGGTCAAAATAGGGTAAAAGGTAGAGATAAAACAATGGATGGAAATACATTTAAAAGTAATGGAAATAGGTGGGACAAGAAAAACCTATACAAATTATTGGAAAAAAAGGGGGTGCGATCAGAAATGGGGTGGGGATGGAGGAGAGAGTTCATGATCTAAAATTGTTGAACTCAATATTCAGTCCGGAAGGCTATAAAGTGCCTAGTTGGAAGATGAGGTGCTGTTCCTCCAGTTTGAGTTGAGCTTCACTGGAACAATGCAGCAGGCCAGGATGGACATGTGGGCATGAGAGCAGTGTTGAAATGGCAAGCGACAGGGAGGTCTGGGTCATGCTTGTGGACAGACCGAAGGTGTTCTGCAAAGTGGTCACCCAGTCTGCAACGAATGCAGTAGACTAATGCTGCTTCGCTTGAAAGGAGTGTTTGGGCCCTTGGACAGTGAGGAGAGGGGAAGTAAAGGGCAGGTGTTGCGCCTTCTGCGGTTGCATGGGAAGGTATCATGGGAGGGGGTTAAGGTGTAGAGGGTGATGGAGGAGTGGACCAGGGTATCCCGGAGGGAATGATGAACACTGCTTTCAATTGAAGCAGCATTTCACTTGCACTTCCCTCAATTTAGTCTACTGCATTCGTTGCTCCCAATGCAGTTTCCTCTACATTGGAGAGACCAAACGCAGACTGGGTGACCGCTTTGCAGAACACCTTAGGTCTGTCCGAAAACATGACCCAGACCTCCCTGTCGCTTGCCATTTCAACACCCCACCCTGCTCTCATGCCCACATGTCCGTCCTTGGCCTGCTGCATTGTTCCAGTGAAGCTCAATGCAAACTGGACGAACAGCCACCTCATCTACCGACTACGCACTTTACAGCCTTCTGGACTGAATATTGAGTTCAACAATTTTAGATCATGAACTCTCTCCTCCCTTCCCACTCCCTTTCTGATCCCCCCCCCCCTTTTTATTCCAATAATTTATATAGATTTTTCTTTTCCCACCTATTTCCATTATTTTTAAATGTATTTCCATCCATTGTTTTATCTCTACCTTTTAGCCTATTTCGATCCCTTCCCTTCACCCCACCCCACCCCCCCCCAGGGCTATCTGTACCTTGCTTATCCTGCTTTCCACCCTTAATTAGCACATTCCTTAGATAATATCACCACCTTCAACACCTCTTTGTCCTTTTGTCTGTGACATCTTTTGGCTATATCCACCTATCACTGGCCCTCTATCCAGCTCTACCTGTCCCACAGCACCCCCACCCCCCCTTTAAACCAGCTTATATTTCACCTCTTTTCTATTTTTACTTAGTTCTGTTGAAGAGTCATACGGACTCGAAACGTTAACTGTGTTCCTCTCCACAGATGCTGCCAGACCTGCTGAGTTTTTCCAGGTATTTTTATTTTTGTCTTGGATTTCCAGCATCCGCAGTTTTTTGCTTTTATCTTAGTGCTTAAAATCCATATCATATCAATGCTGCTAATGTGATGTTAAAGTTAAAGACTGTGATTAAAAATACCTTTTTTCTGGCTACTGTATCCAATAATAATATGGTATAATTTCCCGAGGCAAACTGCATTAAATTTGAATATGTTCACCTGAAAGTACAGACAATTAGTAATTGTGTAAATACTCTTTATCTTCTGTATGTTACACAAAGGACAAATTGAAGCTGGTTAATTGGATTATCTGCTGGAAATGAGGTCACTTCAATTTTCTGATGGCTGCTTAATCCAAACTCCATCAAGACTAATTTAGATACACAGAGAGAAAATTTCTCCCTCATTGCAGAGTGTTTCAATTAACCAGCACCATTTCTAAAAGATTTTTCTAAAATGTTGCACAATTAAAATAAAGTATAAAGTAAATATTTTTGCTGACTACTTTTTTCACATTATATTATTTGCGTTCTATTTGTAAATGATATAGGAAGAATTGTTTCTCATGCACAGTATGTAGCAAATATGTAAACAAATTGCTGAGAAATGCAGAAATCAAATGGCAGTAAGATACAGGGATTTTGCCTACCCTAATATTAACTGGGATAAATTCAATGGTAAAGGTATAGAAGACACAGAATTTAAAATGAACTCAGGAGAACTTTTTTTTAGAAAGTACATAGCAAGCCCAATAAGAGAAGGGGCAACTGAAGACATAGTTTTAGGGAATTAATCTGGGTAGGTGCAGAAGGGGTACCAGTGAGAGCATTTTAGTTGTAGTCTTCAGAATTTAGATAGACTTCGAGAAGCTATGAAAAAGGATAATGGTAAAAGTTTTAAATTAGGGAAAGGCCAGTTTTACTAACCTCTTGTGATTTGTTAAAAATGGACTGGAAACAGCGATCTCAAGGTAAATCAGTGTCAGAATAGTGGGAGACATTTAAGGAAGAGCTGAAGAAGGTTCAGAATAATGGCCGGGATTTTCTGTGCCCGCTGGCGTTGGGCGTGTTCAGTGGCGTGAGCGGACAACATGGCGAGAAGGCAGTTTCACGATGTCATGAAATCAATTTGTGATCATCCGCTCTGCCCGCCGAGGGCGGCCGTATTTCCCCCCATCGGACTTTGGGAAACTTATTGTAATACATCAGCATATCATTATAAGGCCAGCCTGCCAGAATCATTCCCCCCCCCACCGCTGGATCGTCCACCCACGTTGATGTGATTGCACGCTGACATGTTTCACAACAGCATTTAAAAGGTGTGCACTTGGGGGGCTGCACTTTGAGGGAAACATGGAGGTGAGTGCACAGTAACGTTGCAGAGCGCTCGTCCAGGAGCGCTCATCCAGGAGCGCTCGCCAATTCTCTCAGTTCCTTCGCTTCCGCGCATCTGTTCTGATGATGCCACTTTTCAGGGCAGTTCTTCTGACGTGTCTTCCTTCTTCCTTAACTGAGGTTTTCCACCCACAGTGTTTGGCGGGGCCCTCGGCCGTGTCCGGCCCATCTCCCGCGCACCCACCCTCATACCTTCCTCTCCCTCCTGGAGCCATGGAGGAGCCCCCTTGTCCTCACTTGTCACCCCATCAGCCTCCGCATTCAGAGGATCATCCTCCGCCATTTCCGCCAACTCCAGCGCGATGCCACCACCAAACACATCTTCCCTTCAACCCCCTGTTGGCATTCCGTAGTGACCATTCCCTCTGGGATGCCCTGGTCCACTCCTCCATCACCCCCAACACCTCAACCTCCTCCCACCGCACCTTCTCATACAACCGCAGAAGGTGCAACACCTGCCCTTTTATTTCCCCCCTCCTGACTGCCCAGGTGCTCAAACACTCCTTTCAAGTGAAGCAGCACTTTACTTGCACTTCCCTCAATTTAGTCTACTGCATTTGCTGCTCCCAATGCGGTCTCCTCTACATTGGAGAGACCAAACGCAGACTGGGTGACCACTTTGTGGAATATCTTTGGTCTGTCCACAAGCATGACCCAGGCCTCCCTGTCGCTTGCCATTTCAACACTCCACCCTGCTCTCATGCCCACATGTCCTTCCTTGGGCTGCTTCAATGTTCCAGTGAAGCTCAGCGCAAACTGGAGGAACAGCACCTCATCTTTCAACTAGGAATTTTACAGCCTTCCGGACTCGACATTGAGTTTGACAACTTCAGATCATGAACTCTCTCCTCCATCCTCACTCCCTTTTTGATTCCTTTTTTCTTAATAATTATTATATATTTTTCATATATATTTTTTTCTTTTCCCACCTATTTCTATTACTTTTTAAAAAAATTATTGCCATCCATTGTTTTATCTCCACCTTTTAGCCTATTTCAATCCCTCCCCCCACCCAACCCCCACTAGGGCCGTCTGTCACTTGCTCATCCTGCTTTCTACCTTTAATGTCACCATTAGCACCTCCTTTAGCCAGTATCGTCACTGCCCTTTGTCCTTTTGTCTATGACATCTTTGGCAATCTCTCCTTTGCCTCTACCTATCACTGGCCCTCTATCCAGCAACACCTGTCCCACCTCCTTAAACAGCTTATATTTCACCACATTTCTATTCCTCTTTAGTTCTGATGAAGAGTCATAACGACTTGATAATGTTAACTCTGTCTTCCTCTCCACAGATGCTGTCGAACCTACTGAGTTTTTCCAGTAATTTTTGTTTTCACCCAGGTTGCTTGTTGGACTTCATGGTTGAGGCACGTTGGAGGGTTGGAGGAGGGGGTGGGTGTGGCGAGGGCTGCCCTGTAATTGAGGTGCCTTGGGGGGCAGGGGACAAGTGATGCCCTGTAGTTGAAGGGCACTTGAGGGGTGGGGGGACCGGGACGATGGCGAGGAAAGGGGCCACGCAGTTGGGTAGCGGGGGTTTTACCTCCCTATGCGTGCCCAAGGGCACCTGGCTGACTCCATGAACAGAAGGGGTAGCTGAAGTGAGATCAAGCTGCCCAGCACCCCTTTCGCAAACACACTGTTGGAGACCAACTATGGCATTAGCGATGGAGTTCAGCCTGCGCAGCAGTGCAGGAGCGATGTCCTGGATCAAGGTCTCCATGGCAGCCGCCATCCTGCCAGTATTGATCTCAGTGCATTGCAATGCCGGCACCAACACCTCAGATTGAAGGCAGATGGACTCCTCCATCATGCCTTGCAATCTGAGGAGTGCAGTGGACATCCCTTGCTGATGTTCCCTAGCTTGGCATTGCAGCTCCAGCAACTGTGACATGATCGAGACCAGAGGCTCATCATCTGACTTGAACTCAGCAAATTTCTAACCTCCAGCAGTCCTACGAGTGACGGACATCTGGGAAGTCCCTGCACCCACCTGTTATGGATCGGAAGGTGCGATGTGCTCACCACATTGTGATCCTGACACTACTCTAAAGTTAGTTGCCACTGAGGTGTGTGTCTTTAGCAAGGAGAGATAATTAGTGCATGTCAGTGGCCTGTGAAATAGGATACATTGCTCACGGCATGGCTGTCTGATGAATGTTGCACTAATGGATCTTCACTTGGTTGAGCACCGCCCACCTCACTGTCAGCAGAGGACCGGTCCAGATCATCGCCAGCCAGCTGGATGGCTCTGTTTTCAAAGTCCACGAGGAGATTGATTTCAGCCATTCCTCCACCGGCCTGCGACTTCTCCCTCTTGTTGTGTGCCAGCTTGACCTGCATGAATAAAGATGGAGAGAGTGTAAGCAGGACACCTGCCAAGCCAGAGGATAAGTATGCCTGGCATGTGTGGGTGGTGTGTGGTCCCATGGATGGGATGAGGACAATGAATTTGTGTGTGAGAGAGTGAGTGGTGATACCCCTTGAACTGACAGTGAGTAAGAGCCCTATGGATGTTTGATGGGTTTGTGAGAGTGTGAGTTAAGCGTGATGAAAAGAGTGACTTATGCTGGCAGAACAGAGGAGATCATTCATCCTCTTGTGGCACTGGGTGGCTGTCCTCTTTTGAAAGGCATTGGTGCAGACCACCGCTGCCACTGCCTCCCAAGCCTGGTTGGTCATGCCCCTGTCCATCCTGTGGCCAAAGTGAGGATAGAGGACATCGCAGTGGGCCTCCACTGCGCCCAAAAGTCGTTCCACTGATGCATCATTAAACCTGGAGGCTGCAGTCTTTATGCCTTTTGTGGACGTCTTCCCTGCAGTAGTCCTGAGCTGGAAGCACTGAGTGCATGTGGCGGAACTTTAAATATGGCACCCAGCGAGATGAAATGGCGAGGTGATGGCATGGCAGGTGAATGAGAGCTCGCCTGCCATGGAAACGGTGTGTTTCCTGGGAATGTGTAATTAATGCGGCAGGTTTGGGACAATACAACATGAAAAGCTGCCATTGCGGCCAGCAGGTTAAATGTCGTTTTACCTGCCCGCTACAACACTTAGTGCAAATCTGGGACCATTCTGCCCAATATACTCCCACAAAGGAAAAGGGTTGTACTCACAAATCTGAACCAACCCTGGATGTCAAATAATAAGGCCAAAAAAGAAAGATTCTGCTAATTGCCAAAATGTAATACTGCAGAAAGCCTGGAGAGTATAAAAAGTGCAGGGGTGAAATTGAAAAGAAAATTAGGGAAACAAAAAGAGAAAGTAAAAAAAAATTGGCAAGTAACATCAAGGAAAACCCAAGGATATTTTATAAGTGCATTAACAGAAAGAGGATAATTAAAGAAAGACTAGAAGCAATTAGATTCCAAAGAGGAAACTTGTGTGTGGAGGTGCAAGATGTGGACATGCTTCTTAATGAATGTTTTGTATCTATTTTCACAAAAAACATTATTGTTGAGGAATGCGAAATACTGAATGGGATAAACATAGGGTGTTTAGCATCTTTGAAAGTGGATTAAGCCATAGGCCTGGAAGAAATGTATCCCTGGCTGCTAAGGAAACAAGAGAAGAAATAGCGGAGGCTCTGACCATTATTTTTCAATCCACTCTAGCTCCTGGAATGGTGCCAGAGGACTGCTGACATTGTACTATTGCTTATAAAGAGAGGAAGTGAGTGAGGGCACTGCGGAAGGGTAATTGGTTGGTAGTGTGTGGGTTGAGAATGATGAGAAGAGTGACTTACTCTGGTGGAACAAAGGAGATCATTCATCCTTTTGCGGCACTGGGTGGCTGTCCTCTTTTGAAGGGCGATGGTGCAGACCACTGCTGCCACCGCCTCCCATGCCTGGTTGGTCACGCTGCTGCCCATCCTGTGGCCAGAGCAAGGATAGAGGACATCGCAGCGGGCCTCCACTATGTCCGAAAGGCATTCCGCTGAAGCATCATTAAACCTGGAGGCTGCAGTCTTTTTGCCTTTTGTGAACATATTCCTTGCAGTAGTCCTGGGCTGGAAGCACTGAGATGTGTGCATGTGCCGGGAATTTAAATATGGCACCCAGCATGATAAAGCGGCGAGGTGATGGCGTGGCGGGTGAATGAGAGCCAGCCTGCCATGGAAAAGATATGTTTCCTGGGAATGCATAAATAATGCGGCAGGTTTGGGATAATACAGCGTGAAAAGCCGCCATTGCGGTCGGCTTACATGCCAGTCAGTCTAATCTCGGTGATGAGCAAACTACTGGAAGAAGTTTTGAGAGGCAGTATAATTCATCTTTTGGATAACCACAGATTAATCAAGATCAGTTAGCATGGATACGTTAAAGGAAAGTTGTGATTGAAAAAAAATGATTGAATATTTTGAGGAAGTAACAAGGAGTGTTGATGTAGTCCAGATGGATTTTAGCAAAGTTTCTGTAAAGGTCCTATGTGACATACAGGTCAAAAAGATAAATGCTTGTGAGATCCAATGGAAAGTGGCAAATTGGAAGCAAAATTATTCCAGTGGCAGGAAGCAAAGGTTATGGTTGGTGGGCAATTTTGTGGCTGCTAGTTGTTTTCAGTGGCGTTCCATGGGGCTCAGTACCAGGTCTCATGCTGTTCATAGTACATATCAATAATTTACACTAATATGGGGCCATGATTAAGTAGTTTGCAGATGATATGAACAATAGCTGTGTGTTTGATAGTGAGGGAGGAAGCTGTTGACTATTGGAAGATATCAATGGACTGGTCAGGTGGGCAGAAAAGTGGTAAATGGAATTTAATTTGCAAAAGTTGAGGTAATGTGCTTAGGGAGGACAAGGGCCGGGAGGACAAGAGTATAAGGGCAGGGAATTAATACTAGAAGTATATAAAACACTAGTCAGACCACAGCAAAAGTACTGTGTACAATTAACTACGCATTGCAGAAAAAATGTAATCATGGCTCCACATAAGCGTAAGTTATGCTATGAAGGGTCCAGAAGAGATTTACATGGGTATTGTTACATGTCAGCCAGATTTCCTTCCCTAAAAGACATAAGTGAACCAGATGAGTTTTTACAACAATTGACAACGGTTTCACGGTCATCACCAGACTTTTAATTCTAGATTTTTATTGAATTCAAATTTCACCATCAGCCATAGTGGGATTTGAACCTGGGCCCCCAGAGCATGACCCTGGGTTTCTGGAATACCAGTCCAGTGACAATACCACTATACACCACCTCCCCTAATTAAGGTGCATAAAATTATGAGGGGCCCAGGTGGAGTGGATAGAAGGACCTATTTATGTTAGTATCGTGATCAATAGCCAAGGGGTTTATATTTAACACATTTAGTAGAAGGATTAAAGAGGAGATGATGAGTAACTTTTTCACCCAGAGGTTGTTGGAGGTCTAGAACTCACCGCATGAAAGGGTGGTGGAGGCAGAAAGTCTTGTTAATTTAAAAAAAAAACTTGAATCTGCAATTGAGATGCTGTAACCTACAAGGCGATGGGCCTAGAGCTTCTTTTCGGCAGGCATGGACATGATGGGCCAAATGGCCTCCTTTGTGCCATAACCTTTCTATGTTTCTATAACAATCTACATTAACCCCATCATTCCTGAAGTGAATAGAATTTGAATTAAACAATTTCTTTGGAAAACAAATTTATCACAATTGTCATTTTCAGTGTCTACATCATTTTTTTTTGCAATTGGCTTTCAGAACAAGAATTAAAATGTCACTTAGAATGATATAAATTTTGGAAAATTAACTCAAAGTGGCCTTTAAAATAAATACACTAAAACTAGAGAATTGTGTGACGTTTTAAACTTGGAAATTGAACAGTGATAACACATTGAAAAATACAATCTTTTAAGCTGTTTTATATTCATTTTGACAAATTCTCTCCATTTCAAAAATATTTGTTTTTATTTTTTTCCCTCTCTTTAAGTCACTCTGTTAATAAAAGGACAGCTAGCCATATCCCTTGAGTTTGTCTAGGCATTTAAGCAGCCAAAGGTACGCCATCCTTCACTATGACCTTCCTCCCAATAAGGATGCATGGGGCTCTTTGCTCTGTTGGAATAAATAAATTTGGGAACTTGCTTTATGAAGATCTTCCTTGGTTCCATAGATGTTCATAAAATCTATTCCAAGAGCACCTCTGTTTGCTATATCTCCATTATGTATGTGACTGCTATATTCCACAACTATCTAATGGGCTACAATACAGTTTGATAACTGTTAAAATATGTAAGGTAGGAATATTCTCCTCAAAAGACATGTTAACAATGGATTCAAAGCTACTTCCTGCTTCTCAGATGGAATTCTGCAGCAAGATTATAATTCTGTCACATATTTTCAGCATGCTTTTGTAAAATATTTATATAAAATATGATGCAGTTTGGAATCAAAAATAACTATGGCATCACTATTAATTTTGCTTCAAGTCTTATTTTTTTCTCATAATTATGGGAATCAGAAGATTACTTTACATATCTACTTGAGCAAGTCTTTCATCCTTTAATGGTTGTGGTGTGCTAATTAGAATAGTTGAAGTTGTTCAATAATACATGCAGAGAAGTTCCATCAAAGGGATATGGATATTGGACATTTCAATGCTTTAGCATGTTTATTAATGTCAGAGAAACCACGCTAGAAGGAAGAGCAGGCAACACAGACTGGAGCATTAGTAAGAATTATAAAGTGAGAGGCTAAATCTATGGTCCATTTATAATTCTGCACATATAAAAGGTGCTGAATAAAATCAACTTATTAACTAACTTCAATCTATAATATCTACTTATGAGTATATCTAAATCAATACTCATATAATTTTTACCATACAATCAAAAGCAAAAGAAAACTACATTGTTGTTGGTCTGATGATGAAAACTGGATTGATTTGCAGAAATCATACAACTTAGAAAAAAATAAAAATGTGGTAACAACTGTACCATTATAGCCAGAACACTGAGTACCTCATCTACTCAAACTTACCTTCCCTTTATCAAAAGTAACAAGTTCTGAATTAGAATCTGTCAGCCATTGTTTTCCAGAGTCTCCTTTGTCTCCATGGACAATAATAAAAACTGATCCAACAGCACCTGCTTTGGCTTTATCTCCAGTATATATGTGAACACTGTATTCCACAACTAAATTATAAGTAACAATGCAGTTAGATAGCTCTTAAACATGAAACAATTATAAAACATTCATAATGCTGATTTAAGATACAGATTTTTATAGAACCATTAGAAAATTTTCACCTGAATTTTACTTTTATATCCGCTCTGCTGGATTGGTAATCATTATGTATGCAGGGCAGTGTTTCGTCAGGGTATGTTCAGGGTCTAGATGGGGTTCTTCTGGGTTTCTCCAAATGTAAGCTGCTTGAGATTGTAGTTTGTTAAAACTATTACTCTTTATTGACAGCTACAATATACATGTTGGGATCTCTGCCCGATGTTGGAACCTCTGATCCCTCCAGATCTCTGTTACTCAATCATATGATGTTACATCATCATTACATCAGCATAATGTACTTCTTGTGTTAACCCTTTACACTACATCTCCCCCCCAAATCTTTATCCCAATTATATACATCTCCTTACATCTCCTCACAAAGTCTCAGACTACACAGAGTTAGTCTCTGAGGTGCCTTGACCAATCTCCCTGATCTTGTTCTGATGTTGGGGACATGCCACACCTTCCCTTCTGTCAGTATGAGTGTCCTTCTCCAGGGTGACAGTAGAGCTTTGTCTTGTTACTTTAGCTTTATCTCCTTCAGGAACTGACTAGTAAGCCCAAGTTTCTCTTGGCTTTCTTTCCAAGGTTATTAAGGCACTGCGGTTCCTTGTGGTTCCCTGATTTGTCTCAATCCCATATGATCTCGATTATGGAACTCTTTCAATTATTACACCATCTTTCTGTTGGCCTCATGCCCATACTCACTCCATGGTCTTCAGCACTCATAAGTCTCATGCTCTGTGCCTGAAGTTAAAGTTGGGAGCCAGTTTGTTCCCTTGTTCTTCCTCACACTGTTTTACCTTCTCATGCTCAGTCACAGTAATATTAGCGTTTAGTTTCTGTTGCAGAGCTGAAAGTTGTGCTCTGTCTCCTTCCCATTAACAACTCTGATGGTGAGAAGCCATTTTGCTGTGGTGAGGTTTGGTAACTGAGAAGCACTGAATTATGTTCTTCATTCTTCTTCATTAAGTCTTTGATGGTTCATACACTTCTCTCAGCTTCTCCATTAGCCTGAGGATAATGAGATGGACTGGTTACGTGAATTAATCCATATTCTTTTGCAAAATTTTGGAATAACTCATGAGCAAATTGCTGCCTATTGTCTGACATCACAATGTCTGGAATGCTATGTGTTGCATAAGCTCTCTTCAATGATTGAATGACTGCTTTCACTGTGATGCTGTGCAATCTGTTCAGTTCAATCCACCTTGAGTAGTAATCAATGATAATAAGGAATATCTTGCCTTTAAAATTAAATAAATCCATTCTCAGGCCCTCCCACAGCCTTGATGGAAAAGTAGAAGGTGATAGTGGTTCTTTTTGCTTTTGGCTGTTCACTGCACACATAAAACAATCAGAAGATTGGAAGATATTTGATTCTGGATAACATACAGAGGTTCAATGATTTCTCTATCAAAATATTCTCAATTTTGCCATGTGTTGGTCTATGATTTTCAGTATGCTCCCACCTGGACTCTATAATCTGATAGATGAAGAATGATGTGTAATCTGCTTAAGCCATTTTACTTTGTTGGAAAAGACAGAAACTCCTATCCCCATGTCTAATTTATACTCTGTGGGGTGTCCATCCACTTCAAGTTTAATGCTCCAGTATTTATTTTCCAATTCATTTACTTCTCCTAGGAAAGTTATTTCCCTTCTTCATGGTTCTTGCACTTCTTCTCCATGAACAAATGCTTTATTTTGTTTCCTGAGCTCAGTTTGTTTTGAAATTTGTACTGCCTTGACTGGAGTTAGTTCCTCTCTCATCTGCAAGAGATCTGGTAGAGCTTCATCTAAGACCATAACTACTATTTGATCATGAATCAATTCATCCCTCAATATTCTGTAGTTGCAATTTTCTGCCAGGCTATATAGATTGTTGATGAATGAATCTATGCTCTAGCCTGGTCTTTGCTTTTGCTTGTTAAATTTTGTACTTTCTATAACTAAATATTTGTGAATGCTAAAATATGTATCAGATGCTTGCAGGACTACTTCGTAAGAAGTTGAAGTCTCAATGACTCCCTGCCTCGCTATTACATCATCAGCAATAGTTCCAATTGCATAGAGTAATGTACTGACCTGATCCTTTTGTTCTTTCTTGTGCAAATCAGAAGTGATTCTATAACGGGAAAACATCTTTCTCCAATTATCCCAGTGTTGGGTCTGTTGCAAGGCTCCAGAGCTCCGGAATGATTCTGGGAGTGGTAGCATGGATTCTACTCTTGTACCAAGCCCTGGAATTGCTGCAGCTTCATTGATGCTGCTTGTTGCTTTGGATCTGTCCAGAGTCCAGGTCTGTGTCTCAGCTTCCATCTGCTGTCCCTGTGATGCTCTGACTTTTCGGTGAGTTTTGAATCTGTTCCTTTCGTCCTCCTTTCAAGGATATCTTGACTTGCCAGGTCTGTAGCTGCTTCTTGAAGTTTTTTTTGAGTTTTTTACTCACTGTCTGCTGTCACAATGTTTCATTGTGTGTTCAGTGTATAACCAGGTTCTTTGGAGCTTGCCCCTTCTCTTAAAGTAAGCTGCTCAAGATTGGAGTTTGTTAAAACCACTACTCTTTATTTACAGCTACTATATACATATTGGGACCTCTACACAAGTTTGAAACTTCTGCTCCCTCCACATCACTGTTACTCAATCATGTGATGTTATATCATCATTACATCAGCATCATGCGCTTCTGATGTTAATCCTTTACTCTACTGGAAAGCTCCTTGCCTAATATAAGGGAACTTCCATAAGTACTTCAGTGCGACCACCTACTATGGCACAGAGGCCACACACCATGACAGATAACTGGTGGATTCAGCTGCTGAGGCATCCCAATGGGGACCTCAAGATTGGGCTAGGCACGATCACAGCAGGGAAATGGTAAGCTTTCCTTGTCGAGCTTGGAGCAGCTCTCCTGCTCTTCCTGATTGCACAAAGAAGCTTAAAAAAAATTGAAAATGTACCTTAATACAAAAGCAAATACTTGGATGCTGGAAATCTGAAATAAAAGCAAAAAACGTTAGAAATACTCAGCAGGTGAGGACTTACCTATGGAGAGAGAAAGGAAGTTAACGGGAAACGTTTGCCAGGATTTACTGACAGGGCAAATCCTGAGAAATATAGGTCTTGAGCCTGTGCAAGTGGGTGGTGACACTGTTGCAGCAATCTACTCAGCAGCTACCTCTTCATTGCCCTCCACTGGGATCCATGTCCAATTAAGAATGGCAGGTTGACTCTCCTCGTTATCCAGTGAGAGGGCCAGCAGTTCTGCAGCTTCAGCAGTGCCGCCGAGGTGGGTGGCTGCTGCTGGAGCTGCAAGGTTGAGAGGGCGTCTCCATTTTCAGATGCCTTCAGAGTTAACTTTTTTTCTCTGCCGAGGCCAGGCAGGCAAGCCCCAGCAATCAGAGGGGTAACCCCACAAGCAGCCACGTCAGGCCTGCAGGGCTGGGCTTCACCACCAGGGTCCCCTCCTGAGCCTTCGAATGCAATATTCTACTCCACGGATGCAAGATGCTGGGAGGCTGCCTCCATGTAGCTGGATGCCTTCCCATGTTTTTTTATTCTTTCATTGGATGTGAGCATCACTGGCAAGGCCAGCATTTGTTGCCCATCCCTAACTGCCCTTGAACCAAGTGGTTTGCTAGGTCATTTCAGCCGGTAGTTAAGAGTCAATCACATTGCTGTGTGTCTGGAGTCACATGTAGGCCAGACCAGATAAGGATGGCAGATTTCCTTCCCTAAAGGTCTTTAGTGAACCAGGTGGATTTGTTTGACAATCGATGATAGTTTCATGGTCACCACTACTAAGACTAGCTTTATATTCAAGGTTTCTTAATTGAATTCAAATTCCACTAGCTGCTGCCATGGTGGTATTTGAACCCATGTTCCCATTAGCATGGTTCTCTGGTTTACTGGTCCAGCAACATTGCCATTATACCACCATCTCTGTGCCGCGGGGCTGATCTGCTACTGGAAGGGCCAGAGAAATAGCCCCTAAGTGGGCCTTTATTGCCTAAATTAGCCAGCCACCTCTGGTTGGTAGCATCTGTCAGTCCTACGGTGCTAAAGTGGCTTAATGCTGGGACTGCATCAGGAAGCCCTCCCATTGTGGCTCCCCTGCCTACCAGCCCATCACATGGGGGCCAGTGAAATCAGATCCTTTAACTCTGCTTCTCTCTCCACGGATGCTGCCTGACCCGTTCAATAGTTCCAGCACTTCTTATTTTTTTTCAGGTTTCCAGCATCCGCAGTATTTTGCTTTTCTTTTAGATTTAAACTATTGTGTGACTAGGCAATTTTTTCAAAAAAGGTTTTTGTATGTTAAAGTAAAGTTGTTGGATAGAGGATGTTTATAGTTTTCTTTTACTGTTACACTTTACCTCTGAAAGTATTCTCATGACTTGCATTATAATAAAATGAGCAGGTGTTTTATAGCCAAGCCTAGATTCTTTCCAGCTGTTCATGTAGGCTGAACTCAGTAATGTACTGACCCTGAGCTGAGCTTTGAACATTATGTATGTTCTAGCTGGAATGCTGAAGACCTGTGCTCCAGATCTAGCTGTACATTTGTCTTAGCTGTTTTAATTCAACTATAACTGTGCCATTTATATGGAAAATGGTTCACAAACATCCCACCCAAGAAAAGCAGACTAATCCAACTCAAAAAATTACTGCCCCATCAGTCTACTCCCAATCATCTGCAAAATGATTCTAGGAGATGTCAACAATGCTATCAACTAACTTTTACGCATGAATAACTTATTCAATGGGTTATGCCTGAACTATTTTGTTCCAAACCTGATTATAACTTTGTTCCAAACATGGACACAAGAGGTGATGTGAGAGGACTGCTTTGTGTAGGACATTGCTGAGTTTCTTCAGTGTTGATGGACAGCAACCAAGTGCAGAGCATTTCACCACACTCCTCACTTGTGCATTCCCCGCCTCCCCCACTCCCCTAATTCCCACTGGCTTCAGTTTTGCTAGTGTTCCTTGGTGACACACTCAGATAAAATGCTGCCTTGAACAGCACCCCACCCACTGTCTTAAACATTCACTCACTACACCATCAGTATGCCGTGTATACTATCTCAAAGGTACATTGCAAGAACTTGCCAAAGCTTCTTCAGCGGCATCTCTCAAATCCATTTTTTCTACTACTTAGAAAGACAGGCACAGCGCTTGCATGGGAATACCATAACCTCAATGTTCCCCTCCAAGTCACACACCATTTTGACCTCAACATATATCACTGTTCCTTCATTGTTACTATGTCAAAGTTCTAAAATTCCCTCCTTAACAGTATTGTAAGAGTACCTCCATTACGTACACTGCAGTTGTTTGCAAAGGCCAACTATAATCTCAACTACTTCTATTCCCACCACTGCTGAAGCTCTTGTCCTTGCCTCATCCCTTACAGCCTCAGCTTCTTCAAAGCTCTCTTCACTCACTCCACAAGCTTCTTCTAATGCAATCAACATTATTCAGAGCTCTACTCCCCACTCCCCTGTATCCTATCCCCAGAGTTCTGCTAATATATCATATTATCCCCCAAGAATATTGATTTCAAAATCATCATCTTCATTTACAATCCCTCCATGCCCTCGCTTCCCCCATATCTGCAACTTCTTCCTGTCCTACATTTCAGATCATACCCTCCACGCTCTGAAGTCCTCTCCTTCCATTGCACCATTACACCTTTCCAAGTTGAAATTCTGCTCTTAAGTCACTACGCCTTCCTGAACCTCTTCAAAATTGATTTTTTCAACTTCATCACTTATCTTTCCTCACACTTCTCCCAACATTTTTGCAGTTTCTGCTTCTGGATTCTTCTGAATATTTCTCTATTGAATGCAAGCTGTTATCTATAGAACTGCTCATCAATATACATGCAAGAGTGCCACACATACACCAACTGTCGTTTCTTTTCCTAAGAATTGGCCTCTTAAAACTCAACTTAGAATGCATGTGAAAACATAAGGAAGAATTTTGACCTCGATAGATGGACTCGGTGGGGGCAGGCGGGGGTGGTCGGGAGGCTGACCGCTACCCAGGATTGAGGCTGGAAGGCGATTTCACGCTGACAGGCCAATTAAGGCCCGCCCAGCATGAAATGCAAGTGGCAGCGCTCATCGCTGCATGTGCGGGGGAGGGGAGGAGGTTGAGTGGGGCGAGCACAGAGCTGCCTCAGGGAGATTAAGAGTTTTTAAAAAAAATAATAAAGATTTGAAAAATGTTATAAAACATGTCCTGTCATGTGACTGTCACATGAGTAGGGACACGTTATAAGTGAAATTTTTTAAATTTTATTTTATTTTTATTTAATGTTGGAAACATCATCCCATCTGTGGATGAAGCTTCCAAAAAATCGCAAAGGCTGCTTGGCCTTTTCACCTGCCTGTCAATTGTAAGGTTGGACGGGCAATGAAAAATTTAAGTTAATTGATACTTTAGTGGCCTTAACAGGCCTTTTAATTATCAGCGGGCGTGCTGCCGATTCCCAAGTACAACCGCTGACCGAACTATTGCCTGACTGCGCCTTGACATTGGGATTCTCACCCAACATCTACGTGCATCATTTCATGCTTGAGCAGGATGAGCATGCACCCACTGAGGTGAAAATTCTGCCCATAATTCCAGTGAAGCAGATGTCACCTTAGGGTTAGCTTTCTCGGTTTTCAGTATCAACAGAAAGCTTTTACACTGAGCCATTCATATTGATATAGTGAACGTACACTCCCCATGACTTTCCATCCGTGAACACAATACAGAGTCCATGGTTTCCTGAATTCTCCAGGTGCCAGGCAAGGCTCCCACAAGCAGTATGAATTCAAAATAATTGGCTCTATTATATAATCTGCAATCAACAGTGATATCAACAAGAAATATTTCATGGCTCAAAGAAACCAATGGAAATTACTTCGTTTCTACTACTATGAAAAAAGTGCAGTCAAAAGGCACGTTAATTAGCCAATATAAAATGCAGTACAGGAGCAGGTTGAGAAGCCTGAAAGGTAAACTCCCAGTCAACAAAATATCAACCAAATACATTCAAAGGCAAACTGACCAATGTCTGGCTGATATTCGACATTTCTACTTTTTGGATTTGCCATATGTGTGCTTGATTAAAATGAATGAATCCTATGCACTCTTACTTCAGTTTGTCACTTTGCTAGTATACTCAAATAAATAAAAACAGTATTTAAAACAATCTGCTTGTATGTACTGGGTATTGGTTAGCAACAACATGTAAATCATTATGGAAATAAAAAGTTTGGTGGCTTGTCAATGCTGAAAACCTGGGATGGATTAACAAATAGTCTTTCCTTTTTATTTATGTCTTACTCTATTTCTCCCTCTCTTCTAGGAATTTCTAATGTTCATTTTATGACAATTCTCTGGAACACATAAATTTATATGAACAGAAAAGAACTTTGATGATCTGCAGAACCCTTTTGACTCATTTTCCTCGACTAAATGCATGAAAAATTTCAAATTTCTAGCACTTTTTTTATTCCTTCTGGGGAAATTTGAACTGTATAATAAGGGATGGTTGTTGTTCTTAGGGAAATTTTCAACTGTCAACCTCCCACTTTTTGCCTGAAAAACAGGGCATGAACACAGGAAAATTCCATGGGTACCCTGGACATCCATTTTTTCTCACTTACTTCATTTTCAGTCAAGTCTTTAAACTGGCATTTGGCTGCAAACAGGGCTAACCTTTTCTTGCTGTGGTACAGGAATGAACAATTATTTGGATTATTCATGTTTGGAAGCATCCTTTAAGGTGTAGAAATGTGGATATGGTTTGAATTAAAATTATTGTTGGGTTACCTAGAGACTGTTTGAGGCAACAGTGTTGAATCAGAAACAGAAATACCTGGAAAAACTCAGCAGGTCTGGCAGCATCGGCGGAGGAGAGCACAGTTGACATTTCGAGTCTGAATCAGCTTTGTCTACAGTAATCCAGGTCTCCCCAAGACCATGGTACTTTCTTGCATTTGGAGGTGTATATGTATGAAGCGCAGGGCCCCAGTTTAGATATCCTTTTTAGCTCTTTACATAATTCCATTAGATGCTCTTGAAACCAATGAAATTGCTTAAACTAATATTTTGGACAGATAGTGAGAGGTTAGTGCTTCCTGACATCATTATGAAAACTTAGGAGGCTGTTTAGCCAATGAAAAACAGACACTGTGTGGTCATGATCTAGGTCAGTATGTGATTATGAATATAAATAATTAACATCACCCAGAACAGTATTATAAAACTGTGAATTTCTTTTTTCTTCACAGAGAAGTAACGAGAAGTAGGTGTGGCTACCTTCCCTTTTAATTAATGGTTTTGGTTTGAATAGTAAAACTGACTTGAGGGCAAAACTGAATTAAATTATTTTCATGAAAGATTATGGAAATAATTCAGATTCAATTTTTTTCTTCAATTTATTACAGGCTTTCTGCTAAAGCTTGACCTTTTAATTCATTGTCAGAGTGAAGGACTACTTAGAACCTATTGTAGCATATATAACTACTCGAGGCAGCATTTTGTTTCCTGAGTTCAAAATCTCCAATGACAATAATTTTTAAAATGATTGATATGTTGCTTTCATAATTTTCGGAAGGCAATTGAATGGCTGTTATTCTATTATGTTTATTGAGATGAAGTGCATTTGGTGCAGAAACTCAAACATTTTACAGCAAATGGGAGCATTGTTAACTGAAGATTAGATATAATGTGGCCAAATGCTGTGTAAAGCTGTGTGCTCTTCTTTTAAATCCAAACCTTAAAGGAACATTCTTTATTATGAGTGTGATTTTTTTCCCCCATTTTTTACAGCCCTATATAGGAACACAGGGACATAGGATCAAGAGTAGGTCATTCAGCCCATTGAGCCTGATTTGTCATTCAATACAATCATGGCTGATCATCGACTTCAAGACTTTTTCCCACACTATCTCCGTATGTCATTGTCAGCATTTATGATTGTGATTGCTAGTTTCGTGCAAATTCCACCAAACTATCATTGTTCCATATAGATAAAAACAAAAAACTGTGGATGCTGGAAATCCAAAACAAAAACAGAATTACCTGGAAAAACTCAGCAGGTCTGGCAGCATCGGCGGAAAAGAAAAGAGTTGATGTTTCGAGTCCTCATGACCTGTTCTGTTGAAGGGTCATGAGGACTCGAAACATCAACTCTTTTCTTCTCCGCCGATGCTGCCAGACCTGCTGAGTTTTTCCAGGTAATTCTGTTTTTGTTTTTATTATTGTTCCATGTTGTGAAACCACACTATTACAAACTGAGGACACTCTGTGTCATGTTGTGTGGTACTACCACCATGCTAAACAGGATAGATACAGAACAGATCTAGCAGCTCAAAACTGCGCATCCACTAGGTACTATGGACCATCAGCAACAGCTATATTGTATTCAATCACAACCTGTAATCTCATGGTCTGGCATATTCCTCACTGTACCATTATCATTAAGCCAGGAAATCAACCCTGGTTCAATGAGGGGAGTAGGAATAGATGCCAGGAGCAGCACCAGGCATACCTAGAGTAAAAAAGAAGTACCATCCTGCTGAAGCTACAACACAGGACTGCATGCATGCTAAAATGTGGATAGACAGAGCAAAGCAATCCCACAACCAATGGATCAGATCAAAGCTACGCAGTCCTGTAACATCCAGTTGTGAATGGTGGTGTACAATTAAACAACTAACCGGAGGAGGAGTCTCCACAGAAAATCTCTATCCTCAATAATGGGGAAGCCTAGCATGTCGGTGGAAAAGAAAAGACTGTAACATTTTCAACAATCTTCAGTCAGAAGTACTGAATGAATGATTTACCTCGGCCACTTCCTGGAGGTCTCCAGCATCACAGATACCAGTCTTCATGCAATTCAATTCAATCCATATGATATCAAGAAATGGCTGAAGACACTGGATTCAGCAAAGGAGCTGAGCTCTGACAACATTCCAGCTGTTATCCTGAAGACTTGTGCTCCAGAACTAACTTTGCCTATAGCCAAGCTGTTCCAGTACAGTGCCAACACTGGCATTTACCCAATAATGTGGAAAATTGTCCAGCTCTGTCCTGGCCACAGAGTAGATCAATTCCAATCTGGCCAATTAACACTCCTGCAGTCAATTCAGTCATCAGTAAAGTAATGCAAGGTGTTCTCGACAGGGCTATCAAGCGTGAAGGGTTCTCAAAATTCCCACATTTTTCATATCATCAACAAGGATATGACTTTTGGACTTTTAAACTGCTGAGTTAAGTGTAAAACCCTGCAGACAGGAGGCTGGGCCCATGAAGGCCTGGGGCTGCACATGCCTGGGCTTATTGAGTGCAGTGTGGATTGTTTTGCCTGAAACCAGACAATGAGAGGAGATAGAATACGCATTCTTCCCTTTAATACAATCAGCCCAGAGAAAGGCTTCACCTCACACGAAACTGAAGCCCATCAAAATCTTGCATAAAAAATTGCTACTAACTACTAAGGCAGGAAGGCACAATCAATTCAATTATGCGAACCCATTAATACTCCACACATACAATGGCTTTCAGTTCAAAACTAGTTACTAGGACAGGAAGACAACAATAAACATCATGCGAGCCCATTAAAAACAATGAGACTACAATCACCTAAGGCCTTCCGTGCTCGGTGGGCACCGCGGGGACTGGGGTGCTTCATCGACCCCTTTAATCACATTTTAATTTAAAGTTTGTAAGCTTCCTTTAAACTTTGTTCTTGGTTTTACAGCTGACCTGAATTAGGGGCTGTGCCTGAGTTATCCCAATTTTGTTAATTTGGTTTTATTGGTTTTAACTCGAAAGAGTTACAATCACCTAAGGAAGCCCACCAAAGTCAAACAAAGAACTAACCTTGATTTGGATTCCGATAAGAAATTCAAAAGACAGTATAACTGCCCAGTCATTTGCGAAGGAGAGAGACGGAAACCAGCTAGCAGGCAGTGAGCAGTTGGGAGCGGTTGAAACAGAGTTTAAGCAAGAAGATTTTGAGGTTTTGCAGGCCCGCAGGCAACATCACGGCGAGGGGCACGGGGTTGCAGGCTCAACCGAAGTTCGACCACCCACAACCGCGTCCTCCACTCAACTGAAGAACCTTCGCAGATTCCACAGACCAGGACCGCATGGGGACGGCAGGACCCAGAGGACACAAAGAGCGTACCCCAAAACTGCAACCGGCTTACCTGGCTGAATTTCGAACTGTCAAGGTACCCTGGGTTGGTGAGCATGATCCTTGACCTCTCCTAGTTCAATTTAGTTAGGTTCTGGGGGTGTGACAAGGGTAAGGGGATCAGTAGCATGATTTTTCCCTCGTTATGCCGTGTGTTTCTCATTCTTAACTAAGTGTACTTTGTAAATCTGTATAATCTCAGTGTAATTCTAATGTTATAAGTTCATTTGTAACTTCAATAAACTCAGTTTTTCTTGCACCAAAACCAGTTATCTGCTGCACTTTGTCACAACCCCCAAGTAAGTCCAAGGTCTAGAACTCAGGGAGTAGGAGTGATTCGAACCGCTCAAAAGTCAGAGGTAATACTGACACACACCACCACCCCCTACAGTGGCACCTACACAGAAATAACCTGCTCACTCCTGCTCAGCATTGGAACCACCAGGGCTGCTCAGCTTCAGGCCTCATAACAAGCTTGGGTCCAAACATTGGACAAATAACCTGAATTCCAGAGGTCATGTGAGAGTGACATCAAGGCAGCATTTGACTGAGTGGGGCATCAAGGAGCCCTAGCAAAACTTAAGTTAATGAGAATCAAGGGGAAAACTCTCCACTGGTCGGGGTCATACCTAGCACAATGGAAAATGGTTGTAGTTGTTTGAGGTCAATCATCTCAGCTGCAGGGCATCACTGCAGTGTTCCTCAAGATAGACTCCTTTGATTAACCATCTTCAGCTGCTTCATCAATGACCTTCCCTCCATCATGAGGTCAGAAGTGGGAATGTTCAATGACGATTTCAGTGTGTTCAGGAATATTTGCAATTCCTCAGATGCTGAAACAGCCCATGCCCATATGCAACAAAATCTGGACAACATTCAAATTTGGGCTGATAAATGACAAATAACACCCAAACCATAATAATGCCAAGCAATGAGCATTTCTAACAGGAGAGGATCTAATGTCTTCCCTTGACATTCAACAGCATTACCATTGGTTACCATTGAACAGAAATTTAACTGGATCAGCCATATAAATACTGTGATTACAAGAATAGATCGGAGGCTGGGAATTCTAGAGCGACTACTTGTCTAGGTGCATGCAGCTTCAACAACACTCGAGAAGTGCAACACCAACCAGGACAAAACAGCCCACTTGATTGGCACCCATCCATCAATTTAAACACTCATCCCCGCCAAGACCAGCACACAGTGGCAAGAATGTATACCATCTAAAAGATGTGCTGCAACAACTTGTCAAGGTTCCTTTGACAGCAACTTCCAAACCCAAGACCTCTACCACCTAGAAGGATCAGGGCAGCAGACGTATGGGAACACCAGCACAACCTGCAAGTTACCCATGGTTACACAGTATACTGACTTGGAACTATATCACTGTCCCTTCACTGTCACTGGGTTAAAAACCTGGAACTTCCTTCCTAACAGCACGCTGGGTGTACCTACACCACTTGGGCAGCAGAGGTTCATTAAAGTAGCTCACCACCACCTTCCCAGGGGTCCCAGTTTGCACGCAGAGTGTGTGGTTGGCTAGTCTCAGGTTTGGCAGCAATTGAGGTGCTGTAATAAATTTCAACACCTAGGCATTAAAGAGACAAAAAACCTTGCCTCATCCCCATCACCACTGAACTTTCTTTTACACTAACAACCTCATCTTCTCAATCTCTCACCATCAGCATCATGAGTTTCACCCCAAATAAAATCCAACTTGTCCAAAACTCTATCATCCACACCTGTCTTTCACAAAGTCCCTGTGCCTATTCTTGTTCACCTTCTTTGGCTCACTGTTTCTAAAAAACTGACCTTAAAATCCCTCCACTGCTACCCTATTCCATCTCTGCAACATATTTCAACCTTATATCCCACCTACACCAACAACACTTCTGACTCTGGCCTACTGTACTAGACTGTGATATTTCCATGATTGAATAATTTACCTGTACTGTAAGGGATTAGTAAAAATAGTCAATTATTTGATGCACCTTAGAATGACTGATGCTCATGGAACTAATCCACTGCAGGGACTGAAAGGCTTAAAAATGAAAGAAAACTGAAGAGATTAAACAGGTTTGTGACAAGTGTTGGAGGAGAGTTTATAGGCCTTATGAGCATCCAAAATACTGTTCAGCCACTGCATCTTTCCTAGGATCCTCACTGGAGCACTTTATGCTTAAAACTGATTTTCTTATAAACAAGTGGAGCCATGCTTCTTAGAAGAAGCCACGCTCAAGGAGCTTCATTTTCCTTTCAATTACCACTTTTTTTTGGAGTATGCAGTGATGATGGTTGAGAGCCACTGCTCAACCTGTACTAAAATTATCCCATCAGAAAATAGCCAGTCTTCTTTAAGTCCTAATGGAAGTCCTAAATGGGGTTAAACAGGACTAAATTTCTTCCCAAACGCAACCCAAGTTATTACTGCCTCTATATAAGTAGTATCATCTATATATCTTTCAGTTGGCTACTGTACTGAGGATGCCATTTTGTTAGCCACAACTGATGGATGGTGTTAACTTGCCTCATTTGTTTGATACTTTGGAAGTCAGGACTTCCAATTTATTTTTGTTAGTTCTGTAAATAATACAGTTTTGGACATAGAACAGAAATTTATCAATGATAATCCTTCTAATCCTGTTTTATGTGGAGGAGGAGGAGGACAAGATGGAGTCAGCTAGAATCAGTTATTATGGAAGTTCTATCTTCTCCATGCATTCTATCTGATCACAATAGACAATAGATCAAGAAAGTCTTATTCACTGCCTCAGAAGGTTGCACTGGCTGAAGAACTGGAGCCACTTCTACTAGGAGACCAGTACTGCTTATACCAGTCAAAGTCACCACCGATAATTTAAGCATTGTTCATTCTAGGTAACATCTGGTGACCCTTGCCACATTTGTAAGACAGCTGCTCACCAATACATCAAGTAGGTTGCTATTATTCCATTTAGGGAGCCCATACAATTCATATCCTTCCCATGAGAATCAGAGAAATAAGGAGTGAAAGCGCTATCCAGTTCTAAAGTCAGACAGATTTTGCCAGTGACAAGGAGAATTGATAGATACATGCACCAAAGAAAGCATCACATAACAACTTGCTCTACTCTTATGAACAGGAAAGGCTTTCATTCTCTTATTGTGCAACTGATGTGCAATGCCAATGCCACGTGAATGACCCACACCAAGGAAACTGTCACACAACTGTCAGCTTTGATGATTCTGAACATTATAAGAATATATTTGATTGGCAAAGCAGTCGTGCTTTTAAAACTGGTAAGGCTTCCATAAACAGAAGACTGAAAAATGTGTCTGTGAAGGAGGATTTAAACTGGCAACAGTGCCCAATTGTTTTTGCCTTTACAGCAACCCTTCCATGGATGCATCAGAGAATTTGGGAACCCTTCCTGCTGCTGATCCCCTCAGGCTGCTGCTCTTTCACATATATTTTACTCCCTATTGCTCAAAACATAATGCCTGCCTTTTGAAGGCTACACCAGTAATGAAGTTCCTTCCCTCCCAGCAGTGGTAACCCCATGAGTAGACGTTTTACTGCTTCAAACTCACCCAGCATATCAAGAATGAGCACTGGGCGGAAACATCAGTAGATTAGTGACAGAGTCGTATGAGCAGGTGGTAGTTTCACTCAACCACTAACTTGCCCAAACAAATCCCAGGTCTGGAAGTATTGAGTTTATGGAATATCATCAGTGGAGTAGATTTCAATTGGAATAGACAATCATAATGTGTCATTCTAGCTGAATTTGGAACTTTCACAGGGAAGAGTCGGTGACATTAAACTCTCATTCTAAAAATGGTTTGTTTCTTTACTTGTCCCATTACCACCCCCTTTTGTCATTTAATGTCTTCTGCTCTCTACCCCAACACATATCTTCCCTTTTGTTCTTTCCTTCCCTCTCCCCTTTCCCTGACTCTTTCCTTACTTAAAAGCTGTTACCTCTCTAACATCTTCCAGTTCTGAAAAAAGGTCATTGATCGGAAATGTTAATTGTGTTTCTCTCTCTACAGGTTCCACCTGACCTGCTGAGAATTTCCAGTATTTTCAGTTTTTATCTCAAAAGGGGCGGTGTGATTGACTGGATGCCAAAGTTGAAATGACTAGATGGTTGTATCCAAGGCAGTCCTGAATAGACTCATACTGAGGTACAAAAAATAGCAAAGTGTGGTTCAGCAAGAAAGATGGTGTTCATTCCATACATTATACATGCACGCTGCACAAACAAGGAACAATGTATAAAATGCTTATTGGGCTCCAAAATGTTGAAGCCTACTTGTAACTGCTTTCTGTGCAAGTCATCCGTTGGTGGGAACAGGTTACACTTGGGAAAAACTGACATAATTTTGATTGCTTCATTACATATATGCAACCTAAATAAAGAAAGTTACCATCTAGGTCTCCAATCTGACAGTCAGTACTTGTCACAGACAGACAATTAGCTCGACTGACAGCCAAAAAAGTACGGTTTGCTGCTGGTTAATGACTCTAAGTTCAGTTTCATAAGATGTGCAGAAATAGTGATTGTGGAAGATAACTGCACATATATGAAATACTGCTGCTAATAAATAACAATGAATTAATAAAATGAAACCCAATAAAATTATCAACTGCTAATAATATGATAGCACAGAAAGTTAGATTGATTTTTGCTTACCAGGAAGAGGATCTTCCAAAGGATTCAGTGCAGGGAGCTCCCTGCCTTGAATGTCAGTTGGTTTAACCCACCAATTAAATGTAAACCATAGCTCCTCCTTAGTAGCAGTGCGTTTCATATTGATCGAATCTAATTTCCATGGCTGCCTCAGGCCATTATGTTTGGGAGTGACATGAAGCTTGTAAACTAACCCCACACCTGCCAATTCAGCCTACAAGGTAAAATGGTAATTAATTCATATCTTAAATAGAATTAATGTGAATTACTATCAAGCAGTAGGAACACATAAATGCCTTATAAATAGAAAGCATGTATTTTCCCTTTGGCTCAGCAGGTTTATCATGAGTGCAATTTTACGCTAGTGGGATTTTACGTTTGTGCCGAAGTCAATGGTGTTTAGAATGGCTTGCTGCATTTTACGGCCCCGTCCCTGCTGAAACAGTGCCGTAAAATTCCGGCCCATAAATAGCTGAGCTAGAGACGAGGTTTGATCTGGCCCATGTTGAATTAGCTGATCTCAGTGTAGGTAGTGGTAAGGGTTCTAAGTTTGGTGTTGGTGCCTCTGGATGAGGGAGGGGAAAAGATAACCAAAGCTTTTGATCTTGATTGTTATTGCATACTCCCTACTTATATGCTCACAGTAAATGAGACACGGATGTGTATAGCTCTCATGGATGAACACACCGCTGAGGTTCACACATGGATAACAGCAACCTGTGCCAGGTATTGCTGAATGACTAACCTGTGATTGTGGATATGTGTCACCGTTAGGAATCAACAGCTTCAGGAAAGAAGCATGGGAAGAAAATATAAGAGGGAAAAATGTATATTTCACCTTAACTTGTGTTATTTCATCTGCAATTCCAACCGTGAACTTCCTCTGACCATCTTTCCCATAAACAGTAATTAATATCTGCACTAGGCCAGGATTACTTTTCACATCTGAACTTAAGATGTTCATCATCCATATATCTGATGAATACTGCAATGCACCCTTGGGGCTGAGAGTAATTCTTTCACCTACAGGCAAATTCAAATATAATTAGCAAACAGTTTTCCAATGCCAATTTCTTGAAATGAGGTTTAATTTAATTTAACTTCATCTGATTTAACCAGAATTAAATAAGAGCTCTGCCCAAAACATTAATTGCTTTCAGCTGTTAATTCATTGCATTTTATTTTTAACTTCAGATTTTCAGGCTTGCCATTTTTCCTTTTCATCTTTCCTCTGTTCACTATTTTTTGTGAGTGCTTACTCACATTGAATTTTCAATGTACCTTTATTGTTAAAGTTATTAAATAGAAGAATATAAATTCCCAGAAACCTTTGTACAATTTGTGTGGCTCAGAGTTTAACTTAATAGGCAAAAAATGGGGCATATTCTAACCAGATGCCTAATTTATACTTTGCTCAATTCACTTCAATGGTATCCAAAAACATGCAGGTGTAAATTGAGCATCCAACCCATATACACCCCTGTTCATACTGGGTATGTTGGTTAAAGCTGGGGCTTTTCTTTCCATGCTGGCATCCCTCTTATAAATTTAGCATTCCCATTTGTTAATTCACCATCTTACAACCTTTCTTAGGTAAGACTAGCTAAAATGCAAATTACTCGGCAAAGAAATGTTGGGCAGAATCTCACTCTCTTAGTCTCTGGAGCAACGGTGGGTCTGTTTCTGGGTTGCAAACCTGACCTCTTGAGTAGCAAGCCTTCCAGTAGTTACTTGCCAGAGCCAACCAATTAAGAACCTGCTTCTGGGTTTACCATCCAATCAGGGGAACAGACAGGGAAACAGCAATGAAAGGAACCCCCGGCAGCACACACAGTAACACACAGTTTGATGTGACCCAATCAGCGAGAGACAGAAACAAGTAGCAAAATGGATGGAAGGCATGAGATGGCTGCATCTCGGACACATTGCTGAAGATAATGCTGGAAGCAGTCAGGACATGCAGAGAAGTCTGCTTTGCAGAGTGCAACAAGAGGACGCCAGCCAGCCTCACCAAACAGGCTTGGCTTAAGGTTGCAGAAGAAATCAACAGTTGAAGTGTTGTGTAGAGGATGTGGATCGAGTGCTGTCCAACCTCCCAAAGTCTGGCACGGTGAGTGACCTACAAGTCTCAGCTGGCAGTCATCATTCTGTTACTGCCTTATCAGTCTTCCATACAGGTATCATCTGAGGCACACACTCTGATGCCATACATAATCATTTCTCCTCAGACTCCTTGTCTTCATCTCAATAGGCAGCACTAATACTCACCCCCACACTGATGCCCTCTCACTCCCCATCCCAGTCAGCCCCCTCGAATGTCTTACCAACATCCCTATCAATTATTTAACTCCTCATAATCTTAACTCTCTGTCTTTATTCATTACAGGAGAAAAGGGGGCGGAAGAGGCAGAAACGTATATGTGGAGCTGGATTCATGGCCATCCTGATGGTAATGGAGGTGGCAGGTGATTATGAATTGAGTGATGGGGTTGGCACAGAGACCTGGTGAAAGCATTTCCTGTAGACCTGTTACTAATGTTGAATTGATGTTGCAAGTACATAAACTGTCATGATCTACACAATGTTAAGTTGGAAACCCTATTTCCCCTTCGTACAGCACTAACGCCTGTCTTCTGTCTCATGCAAATGCAAACAATGGCCTGCACATTATGGCTGCAAAGTATTCATAAAGAATTGCTTTGATGGCAGAACACAACACTTAACTGCAGCCAAATGCTCTCTTGCTCTTGGTTAGCAGAGAAGTGTGATCTTGGCTGTCATGGATGATGGCATTGGGGACTCTTCTTAAGGCTCCCCTCAGCCTTCAGTCCCACTGACAGAGCCACACACTCTGCATCCTACCCCCTAAACCAAGTCTGACCCTTCACAGGTACAGGTTGAGCAGTCTTTTGCGGGGCCTTTACAGGCTCCAAAACCCAGAGGACATCTGTCACGTGCATCTCATGTATCAAAGTCGGGGGGTTGAGCAGTCTGTTAAAATTAGCTATATGCATACTTGTATAAATAATCGACTTGAAATGGGTGAAGGAATGTGGGTTAGTGCTGGAAATTGCTATAGGTTTCATTTCCATAGAAACAAGCCTGGTGGGATAATTAAAAACAAAAACAGAATTACCTGGAAAAACTCAGCAGATCTGGTAGCATCGGCAGAGAAGAAAAGAGTTGACGTTTCGAGTCCTCATGACCCTTCAACAGAACTCAAAATTAGTCTTAGGTAAACAAAAAATGGGCTATGGACAGTCATGGCCTCACAATAGTGGGAGAGTGACTGTTAGATATTTGAAACAAATAACCATAGTGAAAAAAAAAACTGCTAGGCTCTTGATTTAATTTTCTTAACTGAGGTGCTTGCTGAAGTATGTGAGTCTATTTGTGTGTGAAAGTAGAAGAAAAGTAACTTTAGCAGGGGGAGGCGCAGGCATAGTGGTACTGTCACTGGACTAATAATGCAGAGATTCAGTTGTATCGAACTGTTAAAAAGCCAAAAAGGAATGAAACTGGATGGACCACCTGGCATCAAACTAGGCACCGGAGACAACAACAGCAAACGCCAGCTCTGTTGACTTTGCAAAGTCATCTTTATGAATTTCTGAGGGCTGGTGCCAAAATTGGGAGAGCTGTCTCACAGACTAGTCAAGCAACAGCCTGACAAACTTATACTCACGGAGTCATACATTACAAATAATGTTCCAGAGACAATCACCAACCCTGGGTATGTGTTGTCAGACCGACAATACAGACCCAGCAGAGGTGGCAGCACAGTGGTATACAGTCAAGAGGGCATTGCCCTGGGAGTCCTCAACATTGACTCCAGACCCCATGAAGTTTCATGGCATCAGGTCAAACATGGACAAGGAAACCTCCTGTTGGTTACCATGTACTGTCCCCCCTCAGCTGATGAATCAGTGCTCCTCCATGTTGAACAGCACTTGCAGGAAGCACTGAGGGCGGCAAGGGCACAAAATGTATTCTGGATAGGCGCTTCAATGTCCATCACCAAGAGTGACTCAGTAACACCACTACAGACCAAGCTGACCGTAGCTCTACACATAGCTGCTAGACTGGGTCTGCAGCAGGTGGTGAGGGAACCAACAAGAGGGAAAAACATACTTGACCTCATCCTCACCAACTTTTCTGCTGCAGATATATCTGCAGCAGTAGTCATTCCTTGACAGTATAGGTAGGAATGACCACCGCACAGTCCCTGTGGAGGTGAAGTCTAGTCTTCACACTGACGACACCCTCCATCATGTTGTGTGGCGTTACCACCGTGCTAAATGGGATAGATTGTGAACAGATCTAGCAACTCAAGGCTGGGCAACAATGAGGTGATCTGGGCCATCGGCAGCTTCAGCAGAATTGTATTCAGCCACAATCTCTGACCTAATGGACTGGGATATCATCGACTCTACCATTACCACCAAGCCAGAGGATCAACGCTGGTTCAATGAAGAGTGTAGGGGGGCATGCCAGGAGCAGCACCAGGCATACCTAAAAATGAGGTGTCGACCTGGTGAAACTACAACACAAGACTACCTGCATGCCAAAAAGCAGCAAGTGATAGACAGAGCTAAGCGATTCCATAACCAACGAATCAGATCTAAGCTCTGCAGTCCTGCCACATCCAGCTGTGAATGGTGATGGACAATTAAAGAACTCACTGGAGGAGGAGGCTACACATATATCCCCATCCTCAATGATAGGGGAGCCAGCATATCAATGCAAAAGATAAGGCTAAAGCATTTGCAACAATCTTAAGCCAGAATTGCCGAGTGGATGATCCTTCTTGGCCCCCTCTGGAGGTCCCCAGCATCACAGATATAAGCGGGCTGTCAATTTGATCCACTCCATGTGATATTAAGAAACAGCTGAAGGCACTGGACACTACAAAGGCTATGGGCCCTGACAATATTCCAGCAATAGTCCTGAAGACTTGTGCTCCAGAACATGCTGCATCCCTAGCCAAGCTGTTCCAGTACAGCTACAACACTGGCATCTACCCGGCTATGTGGGAAATTGCCCAAGTACGTCCTGTACACAAAAAGCAGGACAAATCCAACCCAGCCAATTACCACCCCATCAGTCTACTCTCCAACATCAGTAAAGTAATGGAAGGGGTCATCAACAGTGCTTTCAAGCAGTACTTGCTTAGGATAAACCTGCTTATTGACACTCCGAATGGGTTCTGCCAGGGTCATTCAGCTTCTGACCTCATTACAGCCTCACTTCAAACATGGACAAAAGAGCTGAACTCCTGAGGTGAAGTGAGAGTGACTGCCCTTGACATCAAGTAGGCATTTGACTGAGTGTGGCATCAAGGAGCCCTAGCAAAACTGGAGTCAATGGGAATCGGGGGAAAACTCTCCACTGGTTGGATCAAACCAAGCACAAAGGAAGTTGTTGGAGGTCAATCATCTCAGCTCCAAGAAATCACTGCAGAAGTTCCTCAGGGTAGTGTCCTAGGCCCAACCATCTTCAGTTGCTTCATCAATGACCTTTCTTCCATCATAAGGTCAGGATGGGGATGTTCGCTGATGATTGCACAATGTTCAGCACCATTCATGACTTTTCTGACACTGAAGCAGTCCATGTCCAAATGCATCAAGACCTGGACAATATCCAGGCTTGGGCTCACAAGTAGCACATAACATTCGCGCCACACAAATGTCAAGCAATGATCATCTCCAACAAAGGAGAATTTAACCATTGCCCTTTGATGTTCAATGGCTTTACCATCACTGAATCCCCCACTATCAACATCCTGGGGGTTACCATTGACCAAAAACTGAACTGGACTAGCCATATAAATACTGTGGCTACAAGAGCAGGTCACAGGCTAGAAATTGTGCGACGGGTAACTCACCTCCTGACTCCCCAAAGCCTGTCCACTATCTACAAGGCACAAGTCAGGAGTGTGATGGAATATTCCCCACTTCCCTGGATGAGTGCAGCTCCCATAACACTCAAGAAGCTTGACACCATCCAGGATGAAGCAGCCCGCTTGATTGGCACCACATCTACAAATATTCACTCCCTCCCCCACCGGTGAACAGTAACAGCAGTGTATACCATCTACAAGATGCACTGCAGGAATTCAGCAATGCTCTTTAGACAGCACCTTCCAAATCCACGACCACTACTATCTAGAAGGACCAAGGCAGCAGATATATGGGATCACCACCATCTGGAAGTTTCCCTCCAAGTCACTCACCACCCTGACTTGGAAATATATCGCCGTTCCTTCACTGTCACTGGGTCAAAATCCTGGAACTCCCTTCCTAACAGCACTGTGGGTGTACCTTCACCGCATGGACTGCAGCGGTTCAAGAAGGCAGCTCATCATCACCTTTTCAAGGGCAATTAGGGAAGGGCAATAAATGCTGGCCTAGCCAGCGATGCCCACGTCCCGAAAATGAATTTAAAAAAGAGCATGGTTCAATAGCCTGATAAGGAATAAAAACAGCTGAACTGAATGGCCATTATGATCAGCATGTAGCAGATCTCAGGAATAGCCTTAGACATGAATAACTGATAGTGGGATAGATACAAATAATGAAACATTTGGGAATTAATTTGTTGCCAGAGATGGACTGTTACCGAAAGGATGAAACTAGTCAGGGAGAACAGCTTGAGATACCAGTGATTAATCAAGGCAAGAAGCTATGTTCAAAGGTTCAACAAGCTTATGGCAGGTGATTGGTATTAAAGGTAAGTTTTCAACCCAAAATTTAGACAATCTTGTTGAGGCGCCTACCAGCTGGAAAACCAGTGAGAGACCTGCAGTGACTCTTTTCAGGAAGGCCTGATGAACCACAAGTCAATCAGGCAGTGGTGAGGCCACTGGTGGGCCTTCCCATGGAACCAAGACCCCGGGGGCCCAGTGAGAGCTGCTGATTAATCAGAAGCCGACAGCTCTTGCACTTAGCAGCACCACTGAGGATGCTACAGCTGCTACCGGAGGGACACACCCTGGAGTCCCAGGATTACAGAGGGCCCAAGCTACAGGTAAGTAATGTGTGGGAGGTAGTGGTTTCACAGGGTGGGGGTAGTGGAGTCAGGAGGCAGGGAGGTCAGAAGCAAGGGTAGGGTGTGGCTCTAAGCGAGCACCACCACCCACGTTTCCATGCCCAGTCCCTGGATCAGACACTGAGTGCCTTTGATCGAGAGACCCTCCCCAGCCCTGAGGTGACAATCGGCCTGCACAGTTTCACCTGTCATGCACGCTATACAGCAACAGGCCCACTCGCAGCTGAGATAATACCGGTGGTGGAAGGATGAGACCCTTAAGTGGTCATTAATTGGCCACTTAAAGACCTCAATTGGTGGCAGGGCAGGAAGGTTGACCATAGGACTTCTTGCCCAGCATTTAATTCTGGTGCAGGTGGAAAGGTGGCGGGGTTCAGGTACACCACCACCCCACCTAATTATATGCTCTTGCCACCTCCAAAGCTTTCACCAGTGACAGCAAAATATTCTGCCCAAAGAGCTTAACATTTTATAGGGTATTTGAAAATGAAGTAAATCTTTATTGGACTATATGTCCTTATCAATAACCCATCCATGTATCTTCCATGAAAAAGGGTATAAAATAATAGACTTTGGGAGGGTTCATTGCAGTAGTGTAAAATACTCTGGAGGAAGACTCTGATCAAACACTCCTGGGGGGTTCAAGAAATCACGAATATTTGGGCACTGAGAAGAAAAATGGAAGAAGTAAGGAAGAGCTGTTAGCGTGTTCCGGCCATCCTGCTACTTGTCATAGTAGTATGTTTTTGCTATGTAACAATGTGCGGAATCATCCCAGATTTGCACAAAGTGTGGTAGCGGGCAGATAAAATGATGTTTTACTTGCCAACTGCAGTGGTGGCTTTTCACACCACATTGCTCCAAAACCTGCCACATTAATTATGCATTCCTGGAAAACACGCTGTTTCCAAGGGGAGCGGGCTCTCCTTCACCCAACAAGCCATCACTTCGCTGCTTCATCGCGCCGGGCACAATATTTAAAGTCCAGCCACAAGCACACTTCTCAGCGCTTCCAACCCACAACTGCTGCAAAGAAGACATGGCCCTGAAAGGCAAGAAGACTGCAGCCCCCAGGTTCAATGATGCGTCTCTGGACTGCCTTTTGGATGCAGTGGAAGCTCACCATGATTTCCTCTACCCCAGCTCTGGCCGCAGGATGGACTGCAACCTCACTAATCCAGCTTAGGAGGCGGTGGCAGTGGTGGTCAGCGCCAATGCCCTGCATAAGAGGACGGCTACCTAGTGCCGCTGCAGGATGAATGATCTCCGTTCCACCAGGGTAAGTCACATTTCTCATCACTGTTAACTCACACACTCACAAATCCATCATACATCTACAGGGCCCTCACTCACTGCCCATTCAAAGGACATCACCATTCACTCTCTCACACACACCTTCATTGTCATCCCAGCCATGGGCCTACTCACCACCCACACATGCCAGGCATACTTATCATCCGGCCTGGCAGGCGTCCTGCTTACACTTTCTCCATCTCTATTCACGTAGAACAAGCTGGCACACAACAAGAGGGAGAGGTTGCAGACTGGTGGAGGAAAGCTTGAAATCAAGGTCCTCATGGACTTTGGAAACAGAGCCATCCAGCTAGCCGGTGAGAATCTGAGACATTCCTGTGCTGACAGAAAGATCGGCAGTGCTTTACCTTGTGGGGATACAGCAGTGCAACATCCGTCAAACAACCATGCTGTGAGTGATGTGTCCTGTTTCACAGGTCACTGCCATGCACTAATTATCTCTCCTTGTTTCCAGAGGCACATCTGGGAAACAGCCGAGCGAGTCCATGACCCTGGGCCTCCAACCAAACCCCGAAGGAACCTCTGAAGAGGAATCTGAAGGCACCCTCCTTGAAGACTCATTACAGTGCTCACCCACACCCTTCACCAGTGCAGAGACACACACCTCGGTGGGATTTAGCTTTAGTATAGCCTCGGGATCACAATCCGGTGAGCACATCGCACTTTCTGATCCACAGCAGGCAGCGGCAGGGACTTCCCAGTCATCTGGCACTTGGAGGACTGCTAAAGACCAGAAATTTGCTGAGTCTGATTCAGGTGACGAGCCTCTGGACTTGATCATGTCTCAGTTGCTGGAGCTGCAAAGGCACGCTCAGGAAAATTAGGAAGGGATGTCCACTACACTCCCCAGATTGCATGACATGATGGAGGAGTCTGTCTGTCTTCAGGCTGAAGTGATAGCACCAGCATGGCAATGCACCAAGGTCAACACATAGGATGGTGGCCGCCATGGAGACCTTGGCTCAGGACGTCGCTCCTGCACTGTTGCACAGCCAGAACTCCATCACTGATGCCATTGTTGGATTCCAAAAGTGTGTTCACAAGAGGGGTGCTGGGCAGCTCGATCTCACTCCAGCTAGCCCTTCTCAAGGAGTCAGCCAGGGGTTCTTGGGCACGCATCAGGAGGAGGATCAGCAGGCGCATACCCCGGGACCATCTCACAGGTGATTCTGGGGGTGACCGGCCCATCTGAATCCCATCTTCCTGTGACCCCATTAGCTCCAGCTCCACAGCTCGAGGAGGATGCCACTGCCACATAGCAGGGCCCTGAAAGCAGATCTCCGCCCTCCAGAGGACACCCATCCGGGGAGCTCCAAGATGTAGCGGCAGGGTTAAAAAGGTCAAGAACAGCATAGCCTTGGTACAGGTGTTAATCACTTGTACATATTGTTCACTATTGTCAATAAACTCCCAAGAATGTCACCCTGCTTATGGCTCCTTGTTCTGATGAGCAGTGTTCGTGTCACTTAGATGTGAATCCTTTCTGCACAAGATAAAAACAGGTGTCTCAGTCCAGGGCCTTTTCCCTGTGCATTGTGCATCTTTCAGACCAAAGTGATGGTCCGGCCTCACATCCACTGGACACATTAGTGATGCCTGCACATCAACAGTGCTTGTCGTTTCTGCCAGAATGTAGTTGGCAGCCATTAGAGAGTTCCATCATTTTCTCTGTGTGCTCTCAGCGACTTTAAGGCAGGGCTGGCCCCCATCTCTTCAACATCTGTGACCACTGATGCTGCGCTCCTGAAGGGGTTGGGAGCTGAAGGCGGACAAAGGATCAG
This sequence comes from Carcharodon carcharias, assembly GCF_017639515.1. Taxonomy (NCBI): domain Eukaryota; kingdom Metazoa; phylum Chordata; class Chondrichthyes; order Lamniformes; family Lamnidae; genus Carcharodon; species Carcharodon carcharias. Next base: position 101,566,121 of record NC_054472.1, read on the forward strand.
GTGCTTCTCAAGCTTCATGGCTCCATCTCCATGATATGACCCTGATCACAGAGCGCAAGCGAGCTGCCCTCAGCCAGACAGGAATCAAACATTCTCAGGAGCTGTGTGAAGATCTATGGAGTGTCCCCACTGCACGTCATCATCATCCTCCTGCAATCGAGCAACTATAAGGGCCTCCACTGTGTCTCCATGACAGAAGCATTATCACAGAGGGTGTGTGCACTGCCATAAGCCAGGTTGGAGTCAAACATTCATAGATGCAATGTGAGGATCTTATGGTGTCTCCTCACTGCATGTCGTCATCATCCTCCACAAATCTAGCAGCTATGAAGGCCTCCTGAGCATGCCTGCTTCGTCTAGCCAGTGTGAGGGCCTCATCGTCATCATCGTCACCTTCAAGGACATCCTCACCCTCATCCCCATCAGCGTCTTCCTCATTGGAGGAGACCTCCAGCTCCTCCATCTCCTCCTCAGCCAGCTCTTTTGTGTGTTGCAGCGCCAGGTTGTAAAGGGCGCGCAGGCGACAATGATGTATGAAACCCCACTGTGGATTATATTGCAGGGGTCCACCAGACCAGTACAGGCACCGGAACCTCATTTTCAGCTTCTTGATGGTTTACTCCACCAAGTTGCGAGTTGCAGCATGAGCTTGGTTATACCGTCGCTCTGCTGCAGTTTGAGGCTGTCGCATGGATGTCATCAGCTACGGCCTCTACGGGTAGCCCTTGTGTGGTAATCTAATGTGAAATAAAACTTTAAGACAAATGTTGTAATGTAAGATCACATGATCTTGATACCCAATAGCAGAGTAGTGAGGGCTACCTCTGTAGTCAGTAGTCTTGAGTTAGAGTTTGAAGAGTAAAGACAGAGTTTTGACTTGTAAGCACACAAGTGTAGCTGCTAAGTTTGCTTTGTGAATAAACATCATGTGTTTATTCTAACAGCGATCTACTGATGTTCTCTGTCTCTGTACCAACTCGGTCATCCCAAAACCAGCGTGCAACCTGAATCCTTTAGCCCCAACAAACCAGGGCACTGGATCCAACAACTTATCCCTGAGGACCCATCCCTGCAGCCTCTGTGAATCCTGGAACACGTCAGGAATCCGTGAACAACTGAGAATGTAGGAGTCATGCACACTCCCTGGAAATCGTGCGCAGACCTGCAGGATGTACTTGTGGTAGTCGCACACCAGCTGTACATTCAGCGAATGGAGTTCCTTGTGGTTGATGTAGTTGACCGCATGTTGCGATGGAGATCTGAGCGCCACATGAGTGCAGTTGATGGCATCCTGCACCTGTGGGAAACCTGAGATCTGCACAAATCCAATTGCTCTTGCATCTTGGCTTTCCTGGTCCCAGGTGAAATGCACAAAGTTGTGTGCCTTCACCAAGACGGCATCAGTGATCTCATGGATGCATGTGTGGGTGGAGGCTTGTGATATCCCACAGAGGTCATCTGTGGAGCCCTGAAAGGAGCTGCTGGCACTTTCATGGCCACTGGCAGTGGATGCACTCCATGTCCACGTGGCGCCAAATCCTTCAGTAGCTGGCAAATGTGACTGACCAGTTCCCTAGACATGTGCAGTCTTCGGCGACACTGGTGCTCGGCCATCTGCAGGAATGCAGATTCCTGGGTCCAGCAAAGCACCGACCAGTGACAGCTCACTGTAACCCTTCGGTGGTGTGTGTGGGAGTCCGAGCCGCCCTTTCTTCCAGACGGTGCTGCTCCTCCCTCTGCACAGCCAGATGCCTCAGTTGCTCTTCTCCATCGTCTTCGCTCTCTGTATGCCATGATGCATACAGCTGCTTCACCAGGCTCCATGATCCTAATGTACTCTTCCTGCAGGATGAAAGAAAGACATGCACAAGTTCACCTGGGTGAATAAGAATGTCTCTTGATTAAGTCTGAAGGCCCCTTAACGCATCCCGGAGAGTGCTGGCCACCACTTGGATGACCAGAGATTAATGCACTGCATGGCTGCCTGAAACACCACCTTTCTCCACCCCAGTGGCAGCATCTTTGCCCATTGGACTGCATGATGTGCTCTCACCTCAGAGCTTGAAACATTGGGGAGACTGGTCCAAACTGGGATGATGACTTTGCAAGGGGTTGTGAGCACCTCCACCAGTGATTGCTCCATGGCCAGCTTTAGCAAGCAGATTGTACAATGTGCACAGTCATCCAACTCTTCTGCAGTCCACTAAGATACTCACTAGTTTGCAGTCTGTGCCTGAGGGATGAAAAGCTTTGGAGCATTTGGTGGCACTCTGATGTCTCTGCATTGCTTGAGTTGGCAGATAAGCTAAAGGCCCAACTCCAATCATATCAATGTGGCTACGCCTGAACTGTCTCAGCTGCAGAGGAATGATCATTTTATACAAGGTGTCCCTAAATCCCTCGCCCCTTCCGCACCCCCACCCCCCAACCCCCCGCATGTGCTTGTGCGGTACTTTCAGCTGCAGGGCAGCCTTCATCCCAAACCCCCAAAGTCGCCTCGACTGCAGGGCAGCCTTTGCTCCTCCCACTCCAAAGTTGCCTGAACCACTGGGCAGCCTTTCCTCTCCGACCTCACCCCCAACAGGCATCCCTCGCGAGCGCTCTGCAATGTTACTGTGCACTCACCTCTGAGTTCCCCTCAAAGTGCAGCCTGCCAAGTGCACGTCTTTTATATGCTGTTGTGAAACGCGTTGGCGAGCAATCATGCCGACGTGGGTGGATGATCCTGCATGGGGAGGATTAAGTCCTGTGGGCTGGGCTTATTATGATATTCTAATGTATTACAATGAGGTTCCCGATGTCCGATGGCAGGAAACGTGGCTCATCATCGACGGGATGAATGGACGATCGCAAGCTGGTTTCACAATGTCATGAAACCAATTTTTGGCTTATCGCCATATTGTCTGCTCAAGCCACTGAACACGCCTGATGCCAGTGGGCATGGACGATTCCGCCCAGTCTGTTACATTCCCTCTTAAACTCTAATTAAACTCAACATCCCCCCATATTGGTTGCCACTCAAACCTCATTGATTGATTAGATAGTGATAACCCCCCAAGTATCTTTACAAGACTCAAATTAATGCAGCCTGTCTCTAGCTCTACTGAAGTGACAGTGATAGCATCATGTAGAAGTAAATGAAAACTGATACATAAATGGTCTTAGATGTACAAAGGGAGTCACCTGGGTGTGCATCACACTATTATGACACATGTAATATCTTTTTTTCAATGGAGGTATGATAATGATTGACCTAAAAATTGTCATGGTGTGGTTTGTGCTCCACATCACATTTATCACCCATTACCCATTGTGGTCAAGGTGGCCACAGCCCTCAATTTCTATGCGACTGGTTCATTCCAGGGATCAGCAATGGGCACATGTAGGTACATGCATGTGAATGGCCTGAGACTCATTGATGAACATGTATAGCTCAGAAAGAATGGAATGGACAGCTTTAGAATTGATTCATTGTGGTTGGAAGGGCACAGAGAGACAATATAAGATAAAGGGCACAATTCAAAAGGAGTTAGAGTAGACGGACTTGGATGTATATTTTTATAAATTATTGAAGGTGGCAGAATGGGTTAGAAAGCAGTGAACAAAGCATATGGCATGCTGGGATTTATCAATAAGGGCACATACCTCAGAAGTTGATGGTTCAACATTAATCACAGGTTGATCAGTTAATTGTCGGGATGTCTTTCTGGTAAGGATATGATCTATGTGCTTACGGATGATTCTATCTGCCACTTGTACTTGGAAAGATAATGGACTAGCCTCTGAAACATTGGCTTCTGGAGCCCAGGCAATCGTTCCAGAACACATTCTGTCACGTTTGGAGGAATGGTACTCTCAATTGCTTTGGGGGTCTTTGTTGATTTGGTATTTCCCTTTTTTCACGGTGTACAGCGTCTTCTGATAGATGTTGACATCTCAAAAATGGAACATTTACTTCCACTTGTTTCACAATTTCTGCCATTTCATTTTTCAACAACTCAATGGTTTCCAGTATGCCTGAGGCATTCAGTGCCTTTTATTCTAGCTCCATGAGCTTCAGTGTCGGATTTACAATTTTCAATCTTTTTTCTGTCTTTTCCTTCTCTGTCTGCAGCAGAGCTTGTCCTTGTCCTTCACTTTGGTTTCACAGTTGGCCAAGTCTCACTCCAGTGAATCTTTAGCTTGCTCCAGTTCTGTAGTTTTGCTACTCATGGCTTCATTATCCACTCACATCTTGGAAAGTTTCATGGCTTTTCCTTTCCAGGCCTCTTTTGTTTCATTCAGGTGGTCCTTCAGTTCTTCAGTCTCTTTCTTATCTCTCTTAGCCTCCTCCTGGATTAATGAACATTGCTGAGTCTTCCCTGCCAACTGTTTGTTCAGAGTGGCACTAAATTCATCTTGCTTCTCTTCATAATTTTCCAGAGGAACAACTCAGACCCAAGAGATCCTTGCATCATGTGATAGTCCTTCCATTTTCCTAACTCACCCCAAGAACCCATGTTGTATTTCCTTAGAAGTTATGGGATTCCATCTGATTTTAGGTGAAATATCTCAGAACAGTCGAGTTTGATCTTCTGTAGCCAATCCTGACCTAAAAGACTGGGTCCCTCTCCTTTCACTGTTACAGGCTGTTGTGCTGTCTGTCACTTGTAAGAGACTGGGCTGGTGGCAATGCACTTTATTTGAAAAGATTCTCCCATGCATGTTCTTAATTTAGTAGTTGTCCACTCCAAGTTTATTGGATGTCATCCTTCATTAAGGAACCTGAAATTGTGCTCTCCTACCACCATAGTTGAGGAACCAGTATCCACTTACATTATCAGTGGCTTCTCATTCACTTGTACTATCACTGTACTCGGCTTAGTCTCCACAGCAGTCACATTATAAAAGGAGTAAACATCAGGAGCAGGAGCTTCAGCCTTTGCTGTGTCTGTTACTTCCACCATGTTTGTTTGCTGTTTCGCAGACTGCTTCAACTTTGTCCGGCATTGCCTAACCACGTGACCCTACTTCTGAAAGTAATGACATTCTGCCTCTTTGAATTTACAGGTATCTGCTCCATGGTCACCTCTACATCTATAGCAATTTCATGTTGAAACCGATAATGAAGTGCTTCTGTTAGGCTTTTGAATTGCACTTTAATTCTGCAGGTCTGGCTTTCATGTCACACTCAGCAGCAGCTTCCTTCCCAACATGAAGTATGGCACCATTATCTGTAAGTTGCAAAGCCTGTGAGTTTCTCACAGCACTTTCCATGATGCGGGAGATTTCTAGGGCGCACTTAAAATCGGTCTTGACCTCAGCAAGCAATCATGCTGAATGGCAACCTCCTTTACTCCACAGACAAAACAGTCCCACAGCATATTGTTTAAAATGTCTCCAAAGTCACAGTATTCTGTAAACTGCTTGAAGTTTGCTACATAGGTTGTGATGTACTCTCCCAGGACCCTAATTCTGGAATTGAATTTAAAGTGCTGCATTATCATGGATGACTTTGGCTGGAAGTGTGTTTTCACTAGGTCTACTAATTCGCTGTATGACTTGGAATTGGGCGTGCTCGGGGCAATCAGGTTACAAATCGAATTATATGTTTTACTGCCGCATGTACTTAAGAGGATCGCTTTCTGCTTTTTTGCAGCGGTTATTTCATTTGCTACAAAGTAAAATCTGAGGTGCTCAACATATTGGCTCCAATCTTCAATATTAGCATCATATGGATCGATTCTTCCAAAAAGCAGCATGGCTGGTGAGCAAATTTTTTTTAAAATTCAATTTACTCACAGTAACAGGGCAAGGTGCAGAATCAAAGTTGATTTTGCCCTTGTCATCAAATGTGATGAGCAGACTGGTTTCACCAAGGAACAGTTAAGCTTTTTTACAGAGACATTTCCAGTGCTTGTACACTCGACCAGATCTCTCATTGGAAAAATCCCACCCTGAGGATTGCTCATGATAAAACTCACTGAACATAGCCCTGCAGTACAGCCCGTGATTGGCAAGAGGGAGTGACTATACATCCAGTTACCACAATGTTAATTTTTAAAAACGATTAGCTGGATAATTGAAAGATAGTGGAATAAAAGCATATGGAAACAGGGTCCAGTGCATGGGGCTGGGATTACTGCTGATATGAAAGATAAATATCTGGACAGAATAATGGGACTGAATGTTCTGCTTTAGTGCTGTTATTTCTAAGTAACTTGCAAATTCTGAATAAAAAATTGTTGTGCAGGCAGATGTCAATATGATTGCTTCTTTGGAATATTTTTAATTCATTAACAGGATGTGGACATCACTGGCTGGACCAGCATTTATTGTCCATCCCTAATTGTCCCTGAGAAGGTGGTGGTGAGCTGCTTTCTTTAACCACTGAAGTCCACCTGGTGTAAGTACACCCACAATGCTGGTAGGGAGGGAGTTCCAGGGTTTTGACCCAATGACATTGAAGGAACGGTGATATATTCCCAAGTCAGGATAGTGAGTGGCTTGGAGGGGAACTTCTAGGTGGTGGTGTTGCCAACAATTTGCTGCCCATTTCCTCCTAGATAGTAGTGGTTGTTGGTTTGGAAGATGCTGCCTAAGGAGCGTTGGAGAGTTTCTGTAGTGCAACTTATAGATGGTACACACTGCTGCTACTGAGTGTTGGTGGTGGAGGGATTCAATGTTTGTTGATGGGGTGCCAATCAAGCAGGCTACTCGGTTCTGGAAGATGTCAAGCTTCTTGAGTGTTGTGGAATCTGCAGCCAACTGGGCAAGTGGAGTGTATTCCATCACACTCTTGACTTGTGCCTCATAGATGCTGGTAAGGCTTTGGGGTGTCAGGAGTTGAGTTACTCGCAGCAGGATTCCTAGCCTCTGACCTGCCCTTGTAGTCATAGCACTTATATGGCTAGTCCAGTTCATTTTCTGGTCAATTGTAATGCCTAGAATGTTGATAAGTGGGGGTTTCAGTAATGGTAATGCCATTGAATGTCAAGGGGCGATGGTTGGATTTTCTCTTGTTGGAGATGGTCAATGCCTGGCGCTTTTGTGACGTGAATGTTACTTGCCACTTGTCAGCCCAAGCCTGGATATTGTCCAGTCTTACTGCATCTGGACATGGACTGCTTCAGTGTCTGAGGAGTTGTGAATGGTGCTGAACATTGTGCAAGCATCAGTGAACATCCCCACTTCTGACCTTATGATGGAAGGAACGTCACTGATGAAGCAACTGAATATGGTTGGGCCGAGAACACTACCCTGAGAAACTCCTGCAGTGATGCCCTGGAACTGAGATGATTGACCTCCAACAACCACAACCATCTTCCTTTGTGCTCGGCAGGACTCCAACCAATGGAGAGTTTTCCCCCTGATTCCCATTGACTCCAGTTTTGCTAGGGCTCCTTGATGCCACATTTGGTCAAATGCTGCGTTGATGTCAAGAGTAGTCACTCTCACTTCACCTCTGCAGTTTAGCTCTTTTGTCCATGTTTGAACCAAGGCTGTAATGAGGTCAGAAGCTGAGTGACCCTGGTGGAACCAAAACTGAGCATCAATGAGCAGGTTATTGCTAAGCAAGTATTGCTTGATAGCACTGTTGATAACCCCTTCCATCGCTTTACTGATGATGGAGAGTAGACTGATGGGGTGGTAATTGGCTGGGTTGGATTTGTCCTGTTTTTTGTGTACAGGACATACCAGGGCAATTTCCCACATTGCCAGGTAGATGCCAGTGTTGTAGCTGTATTGGAACAGCTTGGCTAGGGGTGCAGCAAGTTCTGGAGCACAAGTCTTCAATGCTGTTGCCGGGATATTGTCAGGGCCCATAGCCTTTGCACTATCCAGTGCCTCCGACAATTTCTTGATATCACGTGAAGTGAATCGAATTGGCTGAAGTCTGGCATCTGTGATGCTGGGGACCTCAGGAGCAGGCTTTAATGGTTATATGTAATACCTAATTTTCCCTCACATTTCACACTGTGTGTGCCTAATTCCAAAATGTAACATACAGGAAAAATAGTGGCAACGTCTTATAGATGGTCTCCACCCTAGACATACTTCAGACGAATTTCTAATTCCAGGTTGGATTGGAACCGAGATTTTGAACCTGAAACCGGAATTACCATATAAATGTAATTTAATTTTAATGTTCCAAATGTGACGTCATTCAGGCCTGCACATCTATTTCTTCCAGTTCCACTTGTCACATATGATATGCATCAGTTATTCTGGCTTGAAATACTGAATTTCAAGTTCTTGAATTGGACAATTACCAACTGCATTGACAATGACAAGTTTTGATCAGGAAGGTGAGAAATGTTAAAGTTTATGTAAAGAGAGAAGATCCACTGCCTGTAGACCTATGCTGAAGTCTTGCCTCCTTCTAGCTGGATCTCAGCGCCCATCACATTTGCCCTGTGAAGGGGCATGCAGCTGGTGCTGCTGTTGGTATTGCTGTTGGAGCAGCTGGCAGTGATGTGGCCACTGGCCTTGACCGTCAGCAGAAATGGTAGGTTATAACGCATGAGCTGCTCCCATGCCATGTAGAAGGCTGGCAGCAGGGAAGTGCAGCTGAAGGTCAGTGAACTGCTGGACAGATAAAGTGCCTTCCAAGCAGCCAACATTCACCTGTCAAGCAGTGAAAGCGCTCTCTGAGAAAACAACAACAACTTATATTTATATAGCACCTTTAATGTAATGAAACATTCCAAGCTTTTAAATTATAAAACAAAATATGACACCAAGCCGCATGGAGGGATATTAAGTCAGATGACCAAAAGCTTGGTCAAAGAGATAGATTTTAAGGGGTATCTTAAAGGATGAAAGTGAGGTAAACAGACAGAGAGGTGTATGGAACGAATTCCAGAGTTGGGGCCTAGGCAACTAAATACACAGCCACCATTGGCAGAGCAATTACAATTGGGAATGCACAAGACCCCAGTATCAGAGGAGCGCAGATGTCTCAGAGGATTGTGGGGAAGATAGAGATAGGGAGGGGCAAGGCCATAGAGGGATTTGAAAACAAGGATGAGAATTTTAAAATCAGGACCTTGTTTGACCAGGAGCCAATGTAGGTCAGCGAGCACAGGATTGATATGAGAACAGGACTTGCTGTGAATTAAGACATGGACGTCAAGTTTATAGAGGGTAGAATATGGGAGACCGACCAGAAGTGCCTTGTCAAGTCTAAAGGAAATTAAAGCACAAATGAGGATTTCAGCAGCAGATAATGAGAAAGGAACAAAGTCAGGCTTCATTATAATGGTGGAAATTGGCAGTCTTAGTGATGAGCTGAAGGAAAAGTCAGAAGCTCAATTCAAGATCAGATTTGACACCAAGGGCTAAAATTTTGTGGAGGATTCAGTAAGGTCAAGTCAGGAAACTTCCCAACTTGGCAAACCGATCTCCCTTAATCCCCGGGGAGGGAGGCGGGCGGTGGTGGGATGGAATTGGGTCCACCAGCTATGGAGACAATTTGAAGGTGGCCACAGAGGCATGCGAATACCAAAGTGGACTGGTTAGAAGGCACACTGGGACTTCAGCCCAGTGGTACTAAAGGCTGTTAGTCCTCTAGCCCTCACCTCTCACACCTCCTTACCTTCCATGGTCCTTCATATCCCCCATGCCCCCTCCATACCTCCATGCCCATCCTGCATCCTCCATACCAACTCAGCCAGTATGCACAATGTATACAACTGATGAGCCAGATTATAACAGTGGCAACTGTTTGGAATGCTCATGAATCTGCTCTTAAAAAAAATCTCCTTTGAAAAAAACTGCTGCTCTTGCAACCTTATAAAAGTATAGCTCAGTTAGTTGAATGACTAGAGTTTGATATAGAATGATACCAATCGCATGGGTTCAATTCCTGTACAGGTTGTTGTAATTCATGGAGGTCTGCCTCTTCTCCATGCTTGTGGAGTGGTGCCCCCAAGCTATATATAACCAATTGTCCCTCTCTAATGGAGAGAGATGCCTATGGTCCTTTGTGAACTATGGCTAATTACTTACAAAGTTATTCATTGTATCAATAACAGACATTTATCCCACTTCATACCTCTTAATCTTGTCCAAATAAACAATGCATCAAAGAAACAATAATTTATTATGACCTCAAAAAGATGTCAATCAATCAAAGCTGACATTTCTCTTCAACCTGTGTAAACAGACTATTGCTGAGCTGAGTGCACAAGTCAGCCAAGCATTCATAATGAATCTGTTACTATATCACTCATTGGTTCTATACATAGTGCATACTGAATGAGTGGGCATGGGGAATGTGGGGCACAGGGGACATAGGGGATATGATGGGGCATGGGTGGACCATGGGGCATGCAGGGGGCATGGGTGATATGAAGGGGCATAGGGGATATGAGGGTGCATGGGTAAGGCCTTCCAAAGCTACCTGCCAAAAGGTTCCCAAAATCAGACTATGGTTCAAGACTCCTCTGAGTTGCCATGAACCACATCTTCTCTAACAACAAACTTGACTCCATGAAGATAGCAGGGAGTCCAAATTGCCCACCCATGCAATGAAGTTGGCAAGGGTGAGATTGCTGACTACTCGCACCGTGATCCTGGCACCTTGAAAATCCCACGCACTGGGAATGAGGGCAGGAATTGAGTCTGGCCTGCCATTTTAAAACCCCCACCTCTGTTCTGATACAGATAAAGACATGAAAATCTGGATCCAAGGATGTGAACAGATTGGTTTAATCTCAGACTTATACTAGGGAATGGAGTTAGGAGCGAGGACTGAAAACAACAGTGGAGGTGTTGAGGCAGCTGGTGGTAAAGCAGAGCTGGATGTCATCAACGTACATGAGAAAACTAAAGGCTTGCCTTTGGATAATGTTGCTCAAGAGCAGCATGTAGATGAGAAGTAGCAGGGAGCCAAGGATAGATCATTGGGGGATGCCAGTGGAAACAGTACAGCAGCAGAAAGTGAAGCCATTGCAGTTTATTCTCTGGCTATTATTAGATAGGTAAGATTGGAACCAGGTGGAACTATGTGAGTGCAGTCTGATCCAGCTGGATGACAGTGGAAAGGAGCTGGAGGAGTATGGTGTGGTCAACTGTGTCAAAGGCTGCAGACAGGTCAAGAATGACAAAAAAATGTTTTGAACAGCAATCCCACAATAGTTATTGCTAGAACTCTTCAGCGTAACTGATCAAAGGCTTCCCAGCTTGTCAGTTTCACTGAAGAAGCTCTTCCAGTTATGCACCTGCCTCAGTGACCCTGGAGAATAGCTGAAGGGTCAACAGCTTCTATGGCTGGGAAATCCAGGATTCAGTGCCAAACAGCTCATAATGGGCTTCTTAACAATGTCTTAATGACTTATCTGTCAGATCCAAAGGGATTCTATGCTCACTTTCAATTCTGCCCTGAGGAAAGCCAAAAGAGGGCGGGATCGTATTGGGATCTTGACTCAACCTCAATTTCTGGGACTTCCCCATCCAGCTTGCCCACAAACCCATCTCCAATGGTTGGGAAAGTTCTGCCCAGTGTCCCTCTCACTTTTGTTGGAAAGTCCCAAAAGAAGCTGGTGTCATGATTTTTCACCCCTTCTGCTGAACTTCTGCTGAAGATCCAGCATAGTCCTGGTGGAAAATTCCATCTAAATTTCCCGGATTGTAATATAATTATATCGTCTTAATCCCCACGTACAGTTTACTGTTTGTAGAGTTTAATAAAAAAAAGTACAGGGAGATGATGGGTAAACGATATATGGAGCTTTCTATATAGTCAGCAATAGGATTGATTTATGAACATCAGGCACTAACAGCAGGAAGTTGGGGTTTTAAATGAAGCTTGACATATGCAGCATTTTCTTGAGATCTGTCCTTCAAATAGGCAGTGTGTAAAATGGCTGGTCAGTGTGATCATGTCAGTTACCCTGCTGGCAGGTTAGGTTAAAATTAACTCATGGAATGTACAACTCACCTGTAGCCATCAGCAGCACATTACAAATGTAGGCGGAAAGTGGGCATTCACAAGAGTATTGTAGGGCTGATGACTACAGATGAGCTGTACATTCCAAGAGTGGAATTCTATCTTACTCCTAATGATAAAAACATTGTGAGGCAGATCATAGCATCATGTAATCTACAACTCCCAGGGTCTTCAGGAAATCAGCAAATTTGTAAACATGCACAGCTGTCTCAAGTTGCTATCAGTTGTCAATAAGATGGAGGTAAAATTGTTTACTTGAACAAACGAGGTATCAGTCACATGCTTTTGCATGTGTGGATAGGTGTTTGGTTCATACTGGCAATATCAACAATAGTAACCTAGAATGATCCCAAAGCCTCAAAGCAGTGACCTTGGCAGCCACTGGCGATGCCTTGCAAATTGAAGTTCTACAGGCATTATTCTTTTTAAAAATGGAGGAATGGGTAAGTGTGATCATAAATTCTGGCCCAAGGTACTGGTAAATTGGTGTAAAATGCCTCTGCAGCATACAACCTGACTTGGCTAGCAGCACTCTCTCAGTCCCTTCTTGTTCCTCCGAACAACATTGATGAAATTAATATTCCACGGGGCTTGCTTAATGGTTTATTTTGATTGTTATGAAAAAAAGTTAGTTATCACAAGGGCACCTAATCATCTAAATTACAACTGAATAAAAATAAGAAAAACAGCTGAGAAACAGTCTGAATTTTTTACAATTTTCTCACAGGCCTCTTTAAATTAACCTCTGTACATAACTATTCTCAGGAATTAGGCTGTGCTAGAAGGAGTGGTGACTCTTCCCATTCTTGGTCAAGAGGCCGAAAAAGTAGCTTTTCCTTCTATAGTACAGTCTCTGGAGAAAAGAATGGGCAAATGGGTGGTTGAAACAGCAGAGCATCATTCCAATGTGGCAGTGAAGAGGTCACCATGATTTTGAAGCTGTGGCCCATTTATATCTAATGAACTTCAGACACCAACCAGCCACTGATTTTGTGCCATAGTAATGTTAACCCCTTGGACATTGGCAGCAACTGTAGGTAGGTCCTGGAAGGAATGGGGTATGGCTGGGGATGGCAGGTGGGAGGGTTGTGAGGGCACAGGAAAACTGGGTCAAGATTAGGGCTCATGAAGGCAAATGGTACGTTGGCTTTTATTGCAAGAGGATTCGAGTGCAGGAGTAAAGAAGTCTTACTACAGTTGTATAGAACCTTGGTGAGACTGCACCTTGAGTATTCCATACAATTTTGGTCTTGTTACCTAAGGAAGGATATACTTGCCATAGAGGCAGTGCAATGAGTTCTGGGATGGTGGAATTGTCTTATGAGGAGAGATTGAGGACACCAGACCTGTATTCTCCGGAGTTAAGAAGAATGAGAGGTGATCTCATTAAAGCGTACAAAATTCTTACAGGGCTCGACAGGGTAGATGCAGGAAGGATGTTTCACCTAGCTGGGAGGTCTAGAACCAGGGGGACACAGTCTCAGAATAAGGGGCAGACCATTTAAGACTGGGATGAGGAGGAATTTCTTCACTCAGAGGGTGGTGAACCTTTGGAATTCTCTACCCCAGAGGGCTGTGGAGACTCAGTCATTGAGTATGTTCAAGACTGAAATTGATAAATTTCTAGACATTAAAAACATCAAGGGATATGGGAATAGTGCAGGAAAATAGCATTGAAGTAGAAGATCAGCCATGACCTAGTTGAATGGCGGAGCGGGCATGACGGGCCGACTGGCCTGCTGCTGTTCCTACTTTCCTGTTTTCCTAAGATGGCAATCCTGAAGCTGCAATGCCCTGCAATATTTTAGGGGAGATGTTGAAATTACATTGAAATTACTGCAGTGGAGCAGGAGAATACCTAAGGAAACACCCTTTTAAATGACTGCACAAGATGAGCCAAGGCTGCTTTAAGATATCACTGGTGGGTGTGAAATTACAATTTCTGCAGGCACAAGGTTATATTGTCATGTGCTAAAATATCAGAGGCAGCAAGAATACATTTACAATATGCCCAGATGTATAGAATTAGTGCCACTAAATGGGATCACACCAGAGAGCAGTTCAGAAGATAAGTGTAAACATTAATTGGGTGCATACCCTGTGTCTCAGTTTCCTACTCCCTCTGTGCCCTGTGTGTACCTGTGCTGCTGATAGACATGAACAGAATTATAGTCCCAAAAATACAAAATAATTCAAGGCTGCTTTGGGCTTGAAAGAAATTCAAATTCGTCAGCACTTTGAGTTAAGCAATTTAAATAAAACAATACAGAGGCATCTTTGTTTGTAAAAACATCATATTAAGCCATTTTGAATTAGGAGAAATCGATTACTTGTTGAAAAGTTAATGGGTTGTTTTTAGGGGCATTTAAAATTTAACACCATATAAATGAATGTAAATGATTTATCATCTTGCAGTGAAGTAAGCTATAAAATTAACCAAGGACTTTGAAGATTACAGTTATGGAGTCATTACATTCACAATTTGAAGCATCGCTGTGGATGCAAAGCTCACCTAACAAAGTCAACTCGCAAACAGTTTGTTTAGTTCCGATGTGGTCATCCAGCCAGCTCCAGCACGGGAACACCCATTCACTGTTTGAATCCTTTGATTCACGTACTGTTATCATTTTCAGATACATTCCAGCACCATATCCCTCTCCATCATGACCTATGATCACCTTTGTCAGTTGGCCTAAAGATACTGCTTTCACCAAAAATGAGTCAGTCTGTAAGTTAAAATGAAAATGGTGTAAGTACAAGTTCAATTATACGATCAGCTGCTCCGGGTTTTATGATTCATATTTTGTTTCCATTTCCATCAACTGATTTTAATAGCATAAAATAGATTTAATTCTTCAATAAATGTATAATACCTTGTTTTGTTGAAACTTTTCTCCATGTACTAATGATTTGTCCAGCTTCCTAATTCCAGTGTCTCCTCTTTCCCCATGTAGTGTTACAAATACATTCGCATAAGTTTCAGCTCCCCAATGATCACCAATATGCACATAAACAAGATAGTGGTTCACTATAAAATAATAAGAAGGTTATATCAGAGTACCATTGTAGAAAACCCAAACTCTGAAGATTTTCATGAGTTCTGCCAGTCTCCTGCTGTAACTCTGGCAAGAGATGAGCAGAATCCAACGGAAAAAGTTCGGGACACAGTTCAACTAAGGGCAGCATTTTCCCCCCATCGAGGAAGATGTGCGGGAGCGGGCGTGGGTGCGCGGGTTCTCAATCGATGACCCCATTTGGGGGCGCCACCGCCATTTTACATGAGCGGGTCAATTAAGGCCCGCCTAGCATGACGTCCGCTGGGAAGCGCTATGTGCTCCCTGTGCAGGCGGGGGTGGCGGTGGGTGGTGGGATTCCCTGATCCAGGAGTGCGCTCTTTTGAGCATGTGCGTGAAAGAGCGCACAGACTTCCCTGAGGCTAAGCATCACCTCAGGGAGATCGATGGAAGTTCTTAAAGTTTTTTGAAGGGTAGAGAAAATATTCCTGACATGTGCCCTCATATGGCACTCTCACATGAGCTGAGATGTCAATTTCTTTTATGTAAACATTTTATACACATTTTAAATCCCTCATGAAACCTCATCTCACCCGTGGATGAGGTTTCATATTTTTTCTGAAGACCACCTGGGCTCTTCGCCTGCCTGTCGACCATAGGGTTGGATGGGCAGGTCCATTAATTGGTTTAATTACTTTTTTAAAGGCCTTAAGTGGCTGCTGACAGTTCAGCGGGCATGCAGCCGAATCGGCTGCGCGCCTACCAAACTAAAAATCTAAATGACGCGGGGTGACGTTGGGACGCATGTCCATCGTTACCCTGCGTCGGTGAGCGGGCCCCGTCCCCTGCTCACCAACCGGAAGATGCAGCCCTAAGTTTTTGCCGTTCCTGCGATTTCTAAGTATGCCTTGGCATGTTCTCTGCCAGCCACCTATGTGGCAGATAATGTCTGAAATCAATGGCACACGCTCCCAACGCCTGGAATTCTTGCTTCTCTGCCTCAATCAGGAGTTGGTGGCGTACTGGAGGCAAGTATATGATAGAGATAGTGTGTCAGCCTAGAGATGGGTGGAAGGGAGTCTGACTGTAGTATACAGGCAAGGCAAGCAGCCTAGATCTCCAAAGAAATTATTCTACAAAAGTGCATTGAGAGAGGTTCCTCACCAGTGGAGTGCATTTGTAAAATTAAACTTAGAATGTGCACTTTTTATGCTCTATTTACATGTTGGGTAAATAATATAAATGTACATGCATGAGGTAATTTTTATCATTCTGCTCTTCTACCTGGCAGCTTTGTCCACATTGGGAGACCAAATTTGTAAAGTTATCCGAATAAGCTGTATCCTGGTTTTGGGCCCATTGTTATGATTCCCATAGAAACCGAAAACTTTTAAAAAGAAATTTGAATTCCCAGTAGCCAATGTAAAAGAATTGCATGGCAAGATTTTAAGTTTTAAGACTTTTACGTAACAAACAAACTAAAAGCAATGTTAACTAAGCACTATGTCGTAGGCAACTTATGCTCTAAACTACAGAAAAATTCCCTTGTTAGTGCTTTAACACAGTCAAAAATCTCCCTTCACAGTTATACTTTACTCTGTCCCTTAAGTAGACATTCTATTCTTCTGGAACCAGTCCAAGCTCCCAAGGCTTGCTTCCCTTCTTTTCCTTTTCCAGCTGGATAACCTCTAATCACCTAACAGGCTTTTACAGTTAGGGTTATCCTGAAGATTCCTCCCTCTAGCCAAAGCTAGGTGAATCTTCCAGTCTCATTTAAATCCTCAGGAACAGGTATCTTCAATCTGAGAGTGAGCTCCTACCCACAGTATTGCCTGGTGAGCCATAGAGATTTGCTATCTCTATCTCTTGGTTCTCTATCTCCCTCTCTCTCTCAGATTCTGGCAGATTAGTCCTGTCTGTGAGGTTCAGTGATATTTTAAGAAAATACCATGGAAAGCGATCCTATAATAGTTCCTCTGGACTCTCCCCCTCTGGAAGCCCATCACCATGGCAACGTGAACCACACAGGCCTTGTATCCAGGCAGAAATTATAACTAGCTATCCTTTAAACTCAGAATGTCAATCTATCTTGAAAATCAATCTATCTTGAAAATGAATAGACAGTTTAAATTATATAATAGCTAGTCATACCTAGCACAAAGGAAGATGGTTGTGGTTGTTGGAGGTCAATCATCTCAACTCCAGGACATCACTGCAGGTGTTCCTCAGGATAGTGTCCTAGGCCCAGTCATCGTCAGCTGCTTCATCAATGACCTTCCTCCCATCATAAGGTCAGAAGTGGGGATGTTCACTGATGATTGTACAATGTTCAGCACCATTCACAATTCCTCAGATACTGAACCAGTCCATGTCCAAATGCAGCAAGACCTGGACAACATCCAGGCTTGGGCTGATAAGTGGCAAGTAACATTCGGGTCACACAAGTGTCAAGCAATAACCATCTCCAACAAAAGAGAATCCAATCATCGCCCCTTGATGTTCAATAGCAATACCATCACTGAATCCCCCACTATCAACATCCTGGGAGTTACCATTGACCAGAAACTGAACTGGACTAGCCATATAAATGCTGTGGCTACATGAGCAGGTCAGAGGCTAGGAATCATGCGAGGAGTAACCTACCTCCTGACTCCCCAAAGCCTGTCCACCATCTACAAGGCACAAGTAAGGAGCGTGATGGAATACTCGCCACTTGCCTAGATGAGTGAGCTCTCATAATACTCAAGAAGCTTGACACCATCCAGGACAAAGCAGCCCACCTCATTGGTACCATATCCACAAACATTCACTCCCTCCACCACCGACGCACAGCAGCAGCAGTGGGTACCACCTACAAGATGCCTTGCAGGAATTCACCAAGGCTCCTTTGACAGCACCTTCCAAACCCATGACCACTACCATCTAGAAGGACAAAGGCATCAGATAGATGGGAACACCACCACCTGCAGGTTCCCCTCCAAGTCTCTCACCATCCTAACTTGGAACTATATTGCCATTCCTTCACTGTCGCTGGGTCAAAATCCTGGAACTCCCTTTCTAACAGCACTGTGGGTGTACCTGCAGCGGTTCAAGAAGGCAGCTCACCACCACCAACTTAAGGGCAACTAGGGATGCGCAGTAAAATGCTAGCCCAGCCAGCGAAGCCCACATCCTGTGAATGAATTTAAAAAAATAGAAAGTGCTGGAAATGCTCAGCAGGATTGGGGAGAGAGAAACAAACTTAACATTTCGAGTTGAATATGACTCTTCTTCAGAACTTTTAGACTAACTTCAGGAAGAGATCATATTCAACTTGAAACATTAATTCTGTTTCTCTCTCCACAGATGCTGTAGAACCTGCTGAATATTTCCAGCACTTTATGTTTTTATTTCAAATTTTCAGCATCCACAATATTTTGCTGTTATTTTACAGTTTAAAGTATAACTGTTTACAAAACTTGACCTTCCTAACACCATCCTGGGACTATGGAGA